>NW_027436636.1:1800000-2155254 GCF_031877795.1 Strix aluco
CTAGCAGGGAATTCTCTGCCTGCCTTTCCCCAGTGCTCTGCAAGCTCTCCAGGACAACATAGAATCTGGGGCTCTGTGCTTTCTTTCGTTCTGAACAAGTGTTAGTGTTTTCTGCACAAAAGCGATTCTGCGAAGCAATGTGAACACTTCTGCTTCCCAGGCACAGAGAAGGTGCTAGCAGGGAATTCTCTGCCTGCCTTTCCCCAGTGCTCTGCAAGCTCTCCAGGACAACATAGAATCTGGGGCTCTGTGCTTTCTTTCGTTCTGAACAAGTGTTACTGTTTTCTGCACAAAAGCGATTCTGCGAAGCAATGTGAACACTTCTGCTTCCCAGGCACAGAGAAGGTGCTAGCAGGGAATTCTCTGCCTGCCTTTCCCCAGTGCTCTGCAAGCTCTCCAGGACAACAGCAAATCTGGGGCTCTGTGCTTTCTTTCGTTCTGAACAAGTGTTAGTGTTTTCTGCACAAAAGCGATTCTGCGAAGCAATGTGAACACTTCTGCTTCCCAGGCACAGAGAAGGTGCTAGCAGGGAATTCTCTGCCTGCCTTTCCCCAGTGCTCTGCAAGCTCTCCAGGACAACATAGAATCTGTGGCTCTGTGCTTTCTTTCGTTCTGAACAAGTGTTACTGTTTTCTGCACAAAAGCGATTCTGCGAAGCAATGTGAACACTTCTGCTTCCCAGGCACAGAGAAGGTGCTAGCAGGGAATTCTCTGCCTGCCTTTCCCCAGTGCTCTGCAAGCTCTCCAGGACAACATCAAATTTGGGGCTCTGTGCTTTCTTTCGTTCTGAACAAGTGTTACTGTTTTCTGCACAAAAGCGATTCTGCGAAGCAATGTGAACACTTCTGCTTCCCAGGCACAGAGAAGGTGCTAGCAGGGAATTCTCTGCCTGCCTTTCCCCAGTGCTCTGCAAGCTCTCCAGGACAACAGCAAATCTGGGGCTCTGTGCTTTCTTTCGTTCTGAACAAGTGTTACTGTTTTCTGCACAAAAGCGATTCTGCGAAGCAATGTGAACACTTCTGCTTCCCAGGCACAGAGAAGGTGCTAGCAGGGAATTCTCTGCCTGCCTTTCCCCAGTGCTCTGCAAGCTCTCCAGGACAACAGCAAATCTGGGGCTCTGTGCTTTCTTTCGTTCTGAACAAGTGTTAGTGTTTTCTGCACAAAAGCGATTCTGCGAAGCAATGTGAACACTTCTGCTTCCCAGGCACAGAGAAGGTGCTAGCAGGGAATTCTCTGCCTGCCTTTCCACAGTGCTCTGCAAGCTCTCCAGGACAACATAGAATCTGGGGCTCTGTGCTTTCTTTCGTTCTGAACAAGTGTTACTGTTTTCTGCACAAAAGCGATTCTGCGAAGCAATGTGAACACTTCTGCTTCCCAGGCACAGAGAAGGTGCTAGCAGGGAATTCTCTGCCTGCCTTTCCCCAGTGCTCTGCAAGCTCTCCAGGACAACATAGAATCTGGGGCTCTGTGCTTTCTTTCGTTCTGAACAAGTGTTAGTGTTTTCTGCACAAAAGCGATTCTGCGAAGCAATGTGAACACTTCTGCTTCCCAGGCACAGAGAAGGTGCTAGCAGGGAATTCTCTGCCTGCCTTTCCCCAGTGCTCTGCAAGCTCTCCAGGACAACATAGAATCTGGGGCTCTGTGCTTTCTTTCGTTCTGAACAAGTGTTACTGTTTTCTGCACAAAAGCGATTCTGCGAAGCAATGTGAACACTTCTGCTTCCCAGGCACAGAGAAGGTGCTAGCAGGGAATTCTCTGCCTGCCTTTCCCCAGTGCTCTGCAAGCTCTCCAGGACAACATAAAATCTGGGGCTCTGTGCTTTCTTTCGTTCTGAACAAGTGTTAGTGTTTTCTGCACAAAAGCGATTCTGCGAAGCAATGTGAACACTTCTGCTTCCCAGGCACAGAGAAGGTGCTAGCAGGGAATTCTCTGCCTGCCTTTCCCCAGTGCTCTGCAAGCTCTCCAGGACAACATAGAATCTGTGGCTCTGTGCTTTCTTTCGTTCTGAACAAGTGTTACTGTTTTCTGCACAAAAGCGATTCTGCGAAGCAATGTGAACACTTCTGCTTCCCAGGCACAGAGAAGGTGCTAGCAGGGAATTCTCTGCCTGCCTTTCCCCAGTGCTCTGCAAGCTCTCCAGGACAACATCAAATTTGGGGCTCTGTGCTTTCTTTCGTTCTGAACAAGTGTTACTGTTTTCTGCACAAAAGCGATTCTGCGAAGCAATGTGAACACTTCTGCTTCCCAGGCACAGAGAAGGTGCTAGCAGGGAATTCTCTGCCTGCCTTTCCCCAGTGCTCTGCAAGCTCTCCAGGACAACAGCAAATCTGGGGCTCTGTGCTTTCTTTCGTTCTGAACAAGTGTTACTGTTTTCTGCACAAAAGCGATTCTGCGAAGCAATGTGAACACTTCTGCTTCCCAGGCACAGAGAAGGTGCTAGCAGGGAATTCTCTGCCTGCCTTTCCCCAGTGCTCTGCAAGCTCTCCAGGACAACAGCAAATCTGGGGCTCTGTGCTTTCTTTCGTTCTGAACAAGTGTTAGTGTTTTCTGCACAAAAGCGATTCTGCGAAGCAATGTGAACACTTCTGCTTCCCAGGCACAGAGAAGGTGCTAGCAGGGAATTCTCTGCCTGCCTTTCCACAGTGCTCTGCAAGCTCTCCAGGACAACATAGAATCTGGGGCTCTGTGCTTTCTTTCGTTCTGAACAAGTGTTACTGTTTTCTGCACAAAAGCGATTCTGCGAAGCAATGTGAACACTTCTGCTTCCCAGGCACAGAGAAGGTGCTAGCAGGGAATTCTCTGCCTGCCTTTCCCCAGTGCTCTGCAAGCTCTCCAGGACAACATCAAATTTGGGGCTCTGTGCTTTCTTTCATTCTGAACAAGTGTTACTGTTTTCTGCACAAAAGCGATTCTGCGAAGCAATGTGAACACTTCTGCTTCCCAGGCACAGAGAAGGTGCTAGCAGGGAATTCTCTGCCTGCCTTTCCCCAGTGCTCTGCAAGCTCTCCAGGACAACAGCAAATCTGGGGCTGTGTGCTTTCTTTCGTTCTGAACGAGTGTTAGTGTTTTCTGCACAAAAGCGCTTCTGTGAGGCAATGTGAACACTTCTGCTTCCCAGGCACAGAGAAGGTGCTAGCAGGGAATTCTCTGCCTGCCTTTCCCCAGTGCTCTGCAAGCTCTCCAGGACAACATAGAATCTGGGGCTCTGTGCTTTCTTTCGTTCTGAACAAGTGTTACTGTTTTCTGCACAAAAGCGATTCTGCGAAGCAATGTGAACACTTCTGCTTCCCAGGCACAGAGAAGGTGCTAGCAGGGAATTCTCTGCCTGCCTTTCCCCAGTGCTCTGCAAGCTCTCCAGGACAACATCAAATTTGGGGCTCTGTGCTTTCTTTCGTTCTGAACAAGTGTTAGTGTTTTCTGCACAAAAGCGATTCTGCGAAGCAATGTGAACACTTCTGCTTCCCAGGCACAGAGAAGGTGCTAGCAGGGAATTCTCTGCCTGCCTTTCACCAGTGCTCTGCAAGCTCTCCAGGACAACATAAAATCTGGGGCTCTGTGCTTTCTTTCCTTCTGAACAAATGTTGCTGTTTTGTGCACAAAAACGATTCTGAGAAGCAATGAGAACACTCTGCTTCCCAGGCACAGAGAAGGTGCTAGCAGGGAATTCTCTGCCTGCCTTTCCCCAGTGCTCTGCAAGCTCTCCAGGACAACAGCAAATCTGGGGCTCTGTGCTTTCTTTCGTTCTGAACGAGTGTTAGTGTTTTCTGCACAAAAGCGATTCTGCGAAGCAATGTGAACACTTCTGCTTCCCAGGCACAGAGAAGGTGCTAGCAGGGAATTCTCTGCCTGCCTTTCCCCAGTGCTCTGCAAGCTCTCCAGGACAACATCAAATCTGGGGCTCTGTGCTTTCTTTCGTTCTGAACAAGTGTTACGGTTTTCTGCACAAAAGCGATTCTGTGAGGCAATGTGAACACTTCTGCTTCCCAGGCACAGAGAAGGTGCTAGCAGGGAATTCTCTGCCTGCCTTTCCCCAGTGCTCTGCAAGCTCTCCAGGACAACATAGAATCTGGGGCTCTGTGCTTTCTTTCGTTCTGAACAAGTGTTACTGTTTTCTGCACAAAAGCGATTCTGCGAAGCAATGTGAACACTTCTGCTTCCCAGGCACAGAGAAGGTGCTAGCAGGGAATTCTCTGCCTGCCTTTCCCCAGTGCTCTGCAAGCTCTCCAGGACAACATCAAATTTGGGGCTCTCTGCTTTCTTTCGTTCTGAACAAGTGTTACTGTTTTCTGCACAAAAGCGATTCTGCGAAGCAATGTGAACACTTCTGCTTCCCAGGCACAGAGAAGGTGCTAGCAGGGAATTCTCTGCCTGCCTTTCCCCAGTGCTCTGCAAGCTCTCCAGGACAACAGCAAATCTGGGGCTCTGTGCTTTCTTTTGTTCTGAACAAGTGTTACTGTTTTCTGCACAAAAGCGATTCTGCGAAGCAATGTGAACACTTCTGCTTCCTAGGCACAGAGAAGGTGCTAGCAGGGAATTCTCTGCCTGCCTTTCCACAGTGCTCTGCAAGCTCTCCAGGACAACATAGAATCTGGGGCTCTGTGCTTTCTTTCGTTCTGAACAAGTGTTACTGTTTTCTGCACAAAAGCGATTCTGCGAAGCAATGTGAACACTTCTGCTTCCCAGGCACAGAGAAGGTGCTAGCAGGGAATTCTCTGCCTGCCTTTCCCCAGTGCTCTGCAAGCTCTCCAGGAAAACAGCAAATCTGGGGCTGTGTGCTTTCTTTCGTTCTGAACGAGTGTTACTGTTTTCTGCACAAAAGCGCTTCTGTGAGGCAATGTGAACACTTCTGCTTCCCAGGCACAGAGAAGGTGCTAGCAGGGAATTCTCTGCCTGCCTTTCCCCAGTGCTCTGCAAGCTCTCCAGGACAACATAGAATCTGGGGCTCTGTGCTTTCTTTCCTTCTGAACAAGTGTTAGTGTTTTCTGCACAAAAGCGATTCTGCGAAGCAATGTGAACAGGCACAGAGAAGGTGCTAGCAGGGAATTCTCTGCCTGCCTTTCCCCAGTGCTCTGCAAGCTCTCCAGGACAACATAGAATCTGGGGCTCTGTGCTTTCTTTCGTTCTGAACAAGTGTTAGTGTTTTCTGCACAAAAGCGATTCTGTGAAGCAATGTGAACACTTCTGCTTCCCAGGCACAGAGAAGGTGCTAGCAGGGAATTCTCTGCCTGCCTTTCCCCAGTGCTCTGCAAGCTCTCCAGGACAACATCAAATTTGGGGCTCTGTGCTTTCTTTCGTTCTGAACAAGTGTTACTGTTTTCTGCACAAAAGCGATTCTGCGAAGCAATGTGAACACTTCTGCTTCCCAGGCACAGAGAAGGTGCTAGCAGGGAATTCTCTGCCTGCCTTTCACCAGTGCTCTGCAAGCTCTCCAGGACAACATAAAATCTGGGGCTCTCTGCTTTCTTTCGTTCTGAACAAGTGTTACTGTTTTCTGCACAAAAGCGATTCTGCGAAGCAATGTGAACACTTCTGCTTCCCAGGCACAGAGAAGGTGCTAGCAGGGAATTCTCTGCCTGCCTTTCCCCAGTGCTCTGCAAGCTCTCCAGGACAACAGCAAATCTGGGGCTCTGTGCTTTCTTTCGTTCTGAACAAGTGTTACTGTTTTCTGCACAAAAGCGATTCTGCGAAGCAATGTGAACACTTCTGCTTCCCAGGCACAGAGAAGGTGCTAGCAGGGAATTCTCTGCCTGCCTTTCCCCAGTGCTCTGCAAGCTCTCCAGGACAACAGCAAATCTGGGGCTCTGTGCTTTCTTTCGTTCTGAACAAGTGTTAGTGTTTTCTGCACAAAAGCGATTCTGCGAAGCAATGTGAACACTTCTGCTTCCCAGGCACAGAGAAGGTGCTAGCAGGGAATTCTCTGCCTGCCTTTCACCAGTGCTCTGCAAGCTCTCCAGGACAACATAAAATCTGGGGCTCTGTGCTTTCTTTCCTTCTGAACAAGTGTTGCTGTTTTCTGCACAAAAACGATTCTGAGAAGCAATGAGAACACTCTGCTTCCCAGGCACAGAGAAGGTGCTAGCAGGGAATTCTCTGCCTGCCTTTCCCCAGTGCTCTGCAAGCTCTCCAGGACAACAGCAAATCTGGGCCTCTGTGCTTTCTTTCGTTCTGAACGAGTGTTAGTGTTTTCTGCACAAAAGCGATTCTGCGAAGCAATGTGAACACTTCTGCTTCCCAGGCACAGAGAAGGTGCTAGCAGGGAATTCTCTGCCTGCCTTTCCCCAGTGCTCTGCAAGCTCTCCAGGACAACATAGAATCTGGGGCTCTGTGCTTTCTTTCGTTCTGAACAAGTGTTAGTGTTTTCTGCACAAAAGCGATTCTGCGAAGCAATGTGAACACTTCTGCTTCCCAGGCACAGAGAAGGTGCTAGCAGGGAATTCTCTGCCTGCCTTTCCCCAGTGCTCTGCAAGCTCTCCAGGACAACATAGAATCTGGGGCTCTGTGTTTTCTTTCGTTCTGAACAAGTGTTAGTGTTTTCTGCACAAAAGCGATTCTGCGAAGCAATGTGAACACTTCTGCTTCCCAGGCACAGAGAAGGTGCTAGCAGGGAATTCTCTGCCTGCCTTTCCCCAGTGCTCTGCAAGCTCTCCAGGACAACATAGAATCTGGGGCTCTGTGCTTTCTTTCGTTCTGAACAAGTGTTACTGTTTTCTGCACAAAAGCGATTCTGCGAAGCAATGTGAACACTTCTGCTTCCCAGGCACAGAGAAGGTGCTAGCAGGGAATTCTCTGCCTGCCTTTCCCCAGTGCTCTGCAAGCTCTCCAGGACAACAGCAAATCTGGGGCTGTGTGCTTTCTTTCGTTCTGAACAAGTGTTACTGTTTTCTGCACAAAAGCGATTCTGCGAAGCAATGTGAACACTTCTGCTTCCCAGGCACAGAGAAGGTGCTAGCAGGGAATTCTCTGCCTGCCTTTCCCCAGTGCTCTGCAAGCTCTCCAGGACAACAGCAAATCTGGGGCTCTGTGCTTTCTTTCGTTCTGAACAAGTGTTAGTGTTTTCTGCACAAAAGCGATTCTGCGAAGCAATGTGAACACTTCTGCTTCCCAGGCACAGAGAAGGTGCTAGCAGGGAATTCTCTGCCTGCCTTTCCCCAGTGCTCTGCAAGCTCTCCAGGACAACAGCAAATCTGGGGCTCTGTGCTTTCTTTCGTTCTGAACAAGTGTTACTGTTTTCTGCACAAAAGCGATTCTGCGAAGCAATGTGAACACTTCTGCTTCCCAGGCACAGAGAAGGTGCTAGCAGGGAATTCTCTGCCTGCCTTTCCCCAGTGCTCTGCAAGCTCTCCAGGACAACAGCAAATCTGGGGCTCTGTGCTTTCTTTCGTTCTGAACAAGTGTTACTGTTTTCTGCACAAAAGCGATTCTGCGAAGCAATGTGAACACTTCTGCTTCCCAGGCACAGAGAAGGTGCTAGCAGGGAATTCTCTGCCTGCCTTTCCCCAGTGCTCTGCAAGCTCTCCAGGACAACAGCAAATCTGGGGCTCTGTGCTTTCTTTCGTTCTGAACAAGTGTTAGTGTTTTCTGCACAAAAGCGATTCTGCGAAGCAATGTGAACACTTCTGCTTCCCAGGCACAGAGAAGGTGCTAGCAGGGAATTCTCTGCCTGCCTTTCCACAGTGCTCTGCAAGCTCTCCAGGACAACATAGAATCTGGGGCTCTGTGCTTTCTTTCGTTCTGAACAAGTGTTACTGTTTTCTGCACAAAAACGATTCTGCGAAGCAATGTGAACACTTCTGCTTCCCAGGCACAGAGAAGGTGCTAGCAGGGAATTCTCTGCCTGCCTTTCCCCAGTGCTCTGCAAGCTCTCCAGGACAACATAGAATCTGGGGCTCTGTGCTTTCTTTCGTTCTGAACAAGTGTTACTGTTTTCTGCACAAAAGCGATTCTGCGAAGCAATGTGAACACTTCTGCTTCCCAGGCACAGAGAAGGTGCTAGCAGGGAATTCTCTGCCTGCCTTTCCCCAGTGCTCTGCAAGCTCTCCAGGACAACAGCAAATCTGGGGCTCTGTGCTTTCTTTCGTTCTGAACGAGTGTTAGTGTTTTCTGCACAAAAGCGATTCTGCGAAGCAATGTGAACACTTCTGCTTCCCAGGCACAGAGAAGGTGCTAGCAGGGAATTCTCTGCCTGCCTTTCCACAGTGCTCTGCAAGCTCTCCAGGACAACATAGAATCTGGGGCTCTGTGCTTTCTTTCGTTCTGAACAAGTGTTACTGTTTTCTGCACAAAAGCGATTCTGCGAAGCAATGTGAACACTTCTGCTTCCCAGGCACAGAGAAGGTGCTAGCAGGGAATTCTCTGCCTGCCTTTCACCAGTGCTCTGCAAGCTCTCCAGGACAACATAAAATCTGGGGCTCTGTGCTTTCTTTCCTTCTGAACAAGTGTTGCTGTTTTCTGCACAAAAACGATTCTGAGAAGCAATGAGAACACTCTGCTTCCCAGGCACAGAGAAGGTGCTAGCAGGGAATTCTCTGCCTGCCTTTCCCCAGTGCTCTGCAAGCTCTCCAGGACAACAGCAAATCTGGGCCTCTGTGCTTTCTTTCGTTCTGAACAAGTGTTACTGTTTTCTGCACAAAAGCGATTCTGCGAAGCAATGTGAACACTTCTGCTTCCCAGGCACAGAGAAGGTGCTAGCAGGGAATTCTCTGCCTGCCTTTCCCCAGTGCTCTGCAAGCTCTCCAGGACAACATAGAATCTGGGGCTCTGTGCTTTCTTTCGTTCTGAACAAGTGTTAGTGTTTTCTGCACAAAAGCGATTCTGCGAAGCAATGTGAACACTTCTGCTTCCCAGGCACAGAGAAGGTGCTAGCAGGGAATTCTCTGCCTGCCTTTCCCCAGTGCTCTGCAAGCTCTCCAGGACAACATAGAATCTGGGGCTCTGTGTTTTCTTTCGTTCTGAACAAGTGTTAGTGTTTTCTGCACAAAAGCGATTCTGCGAAGCAATGTGAACACTTCTGCTTCCCAGGCACAGAGAAGGTGCTAGCAGGGAATTCTCTGCCTGCCTTTCCCCAGTGCTCTGCAAGCTCTCCAGGACAACATAGAATCTGGGGCTCTCTGCTTTCTTTCGTTCTGAACAAGTGTTACTGTTTTCTGCACAAAAGCGATTCTGCGAAGCAATGTGAACACTTCTGCTTCCCAGGCACAGAGAAGGTGCTAGCAGGGAATTCTCTGCCTGCCTTTCCCCAGTGCTCTGCAAGCTCTCCAGGACAACATAGAATCTGGGGCTCTGTGCTTTCTTTCGTTCTGAACAAGTGTTACTGTTTTCTGCACAAAAGCGATTCTGCGAAGCAATGTGAACACTTCTGCTTCCCAGGCACAGAGAAGGTGCTAGCAGGGAATTCTCTGCCTGCCTTTCCCCAGTGCTCTGCAAGCTCTCCAGGACAACAGCAAATCTGGGGCTCTGTGCTTTCTTTCGTTCTGAACAAGTGTTAGTGTTTTCTGCACAAAAGCGATTCTGCGAAGCAATGTGAACACTTCTGCTTCCCAGGCACAGAGAAGGTGCTAGCAGGGAATTCTCTGCCTGCCTTTCCCCAGTGCTCTGCAAGCTCTCCAGGACAACAGCAAATCTGGGGCTCTGTGCTTTCTTTCGTTCTGAACAAGTGTTACTGTTTTCTGCACAAAAGCGATTCTGCGAAGCAATGTGAACACTTCTGCTTCCCAGGCACAGAGAAGGTGCTAGCAGGGAATTCTCTGCCTGCCTTTCCCCAGTGCTCTGCAAGCTCTCCAGGACAACAGCAAATCTGGGGCTCTGTGCTTTCTTTCGTTCTGAACAAGTGTTACTGTTTTCTGCACAAAAGCGATTCTGCGAAGCAATGTGAACACTTCTGCTTCCCAGGCACAGAGAAGGTGCTAGCAGGGAATTCTCTGCCTGCCTTTCCCCAGTGCTCTGCAAGCTCTCCAGGACAACAGCAAATCTGGGGCTCTGTGCTTTCTTTCGTTCTGAACAAGTGTTAGTGTTTTCTGCACAAAAGCGATTCTGCGAAGCAATGTGAACACTTCTGCTTCCCAGGCACAGAGAAGGTGCTAGCAGGGAATTCTCTGCCTGCCTTTCCACAGTGCTCTGCAAGCTCTCCAGGACAACATAGAATCTGGGGCTCTGTGCTTTCTTTCATTCTGAACAAGTGTTACTGTTTTCTGCACAAAAGCGATTCTGCGAAGCAATGTGAACACTTCTGCTTCCCAGGCACAGAGAAGGTGCTAGCAGGGAATTCTCTGCCTGCCTTTCACCAGTGCTCTGCAAGCTCTCCAGGACAACATAGAATCTGGGGCTCTGTGCTTTCTTTCCTTCTGAACAAGTGTTGCTGTTTTCTGCACAAAAACGATTCTGAGAAGCAATGAGAACACTCTGCTTCCCAGGCACAGAGAAGGTGCTAGCAGGGAATTCTCTGCCTGCCTTTCCCCAGTGCTCTGCAAGCTCTCCAGGACAACAGCAAATCTGGGCCTCTGTGCTTTCTTTCGTTCTGAACGAGTGTTAGTGTTTTCTGCACAAAAGCGATTCTGCGAAGCAATGTGAACACTTCTGCTTCCCAGGCACAGAGAAGGTGCTAGCAGGGAATTCTCTGCCTGCCTTTCCCCAGTGCTCTGCAAGCTCTCCAGGACAACATAGAATCTGGGGCTCTGTGCTTTCTTTCGTTCTGAACAAGTGTTAGTGTTTTCTGCACAAAAGCGATTCTGCGAAGCAATGTGAACACTTCTGCTTCCCAGGCACAGAGAAGGTGCTAGCAGGGAATTCTCTGCCTGCCTTTCCCCAGTGCTCTGCAAGCTCTCCAGGACAACATAGAATCTGGGGCTCTGTGTTTTCTTTCGTTCTGAACAAGTGTTAGTGTTTTCTGCACAAAAGCGATTCTGCGAAGCAATGTGAACACTTCTGCTTCCCAGGCACAGAGAAGGTGCTAGCAGGGAATTCTCTGCCTGCCTTTCCCCAGTGCTCTGCAAGCTCTCCAGGACAACATAGAATCTGGGGCTCTGTGCTTTCTTTCGTTCTGAACAAGTGTTACTGTTTTCTGCACAAAAGCGATTCTGCGAAGCAATGTGAACACTTCTGCTTCCCAGGCACAGAGAAGGTGCTAGCAGGGAATTCTCTGCCTGCCTTTCCCCAGTGCTCTGCAAGCTCTCCAGGACAACAGCAAATCTGGGGCTCTGTGCTTTCTTTCGTTCTGAACAAGTGTTAGTGTTTTCTGCACAAAAGCGATTCTGCGAAGCAATGTGAACACTTCTGCTTCCCAGGCACAGAGAAGGTGCTAGCAGGGAATTCTCTGCCTGCCTTTCCCCAGTGCTCTGCAAGCTCTCCAGGACAACATAGAATCTGTGGCTCTGTGCTTTCTTTCGTTCTGAACAAGTGTTACTGTTTTCTGCACAAAAGCGATTCTGCGAAGCAATGTGAACACTTCTGCTTCCCAGGCACAGAGAAGGTGCTAGCAGGGAATTCTCTGCCTGCCTTTCCCCAGTGCTCTGCAAGCTCTCCAGGACAACATCAAATTTGGGGCTCTGTGCTTTCTTTCGTTCTGAACAAGTGTTACTGTTTTCTGCACAAAAGCGATTCTGCGAAGCAATGTGAACACTTCTGCTTCCCAGGCACAGAGAAGGTGCTAGCAGGGAATTCTCTGCCTGCCTTTCCCCAGTGCTCTGCAAGCTCTCCAGGACAACAGCAAATCTGGGGCTGTGTGCTTTCTTTCGTTCTGAACGAGTGTTAGTGTTTTCTGCACAAAAGCGCTTCTGTGAGGCAATGTGAACACTTCTGCTTCCCAGGCACAGAGAAGGTGCTAGCAGGGAATTCTCTGCCTGCCTTTCCCCAGTGCTCTGCAAGCTCTCCAGGACAACATAGAATCTGGGGCTCTGTGCTTTCTTTCGTTCTGAACAAGTGTTAGTGTTTTCTGCACAAAAGCGATTCTGCAAAGCAATGTGAACACTTCTGCTTCCCAGGCACAGAGAAGGTGCTAGCAGGGAATTCTCTGCCTGCCTTTCCCCAGTGCTCTGCAAGCTCTCCAGGACAACATAGAATCTGGGGCTCTGTGCTTTCTTTCGTTCTGAACAAGTGTTAGTGTTTTCTGCACAAAAGCGATTCTGCGAAGCAATGTGAACACTTCTGCTTCCCAGGCACAGAGAAGGTGCTAGCAGGGAATTCTCTGCCTGCCTTTCCCCAGTGCTCTGCAAGCTCTCCAGGACAACATAAAATCTGGGGCTCTGTGCTTTCTTTAGTTCTGAACAAGTGTTGCGGTTTTCTGCACAAAAACGATTCTGAGAAGCAATGAGAACACTTCTGCTTCCCAGGCACAGAGAAGGTGCTAGCAGGGAATTCTCTGCCTGCCTTTCCCCAGTGCTCTGCAAGCTCTCCAGGACAACATCAAATCTGGGGCTCTGTGCTTTCTTTCCTTCTGAACAAGTGTTACTGTTTTCTGCACAAAAGCGATTCTGTGAGGCAATGTGAACACTTCTGCTTCCCAGGCACAGAGAAGGTGCTAGCAGGGAATTCTCTGCCTGCCTTTCCCCAGTGCTCTGCAAGCTCTCCAGGACAACAGCAAATCTGGGGCTCTGTGCTTTCTTTCATTCTGAACAAGTGTTAGTGTTTTCTGCACAAAAGCGATTCTGCGAAGCAATGTGAACACTTCTGCCTCCCAGGCACAGAGAAGGTGCTAGCAGGGAATTCTCTGCCTGCCTTTCCCCAGTGCTCTGCAAGCTCTCCAGGGCAACATAAAATCTGGGGCTCTGTGCTTTCTTTCGTTCTGAACAAGTGTTAGTGTTTTCTGCACAAAAGCGATTCTGCGAAGCAATGTGAACACTTCTGCTTCCCAGGCACAGAGAAGGTGCTAGCAGGGAATTCTCTGCCTGCCTTTCCCCAGTGCTCTGCAAGCTCTCCAGGACAACAGCAAATCTGGGGCTCTGTGCTTTCTTTCGTTCTGAACGAGTGTTAGTGTTTTCTGCACAAAAGCGCTTCTGTGAGGCAATGTGAACACTTCTGCTTCCCAGGCACAGAGAAGGTGCTAGCAGGGAATTCTCTGCCTGCCTTTCCCCAGTGCTCTGCAAGCTCTCCAGGACAACATAGAATCTGGGGCTCTGTGCTTTCTTTCGTTCTGAACAAGTGTTAGTGTTTTCTGCACAAAAGCGATTCTGTGAGGCAATGTGAACACTTCTGCTTCCCAGGCACAGAGAAGGTGCTAGCAGGGAATTCTCTGCCTGCCTTTCCCCAGTGCTCTGCAAGCTCTCCAGGACAACATAGAATCTGGGGCTCTGTGCTTTCTTTCATTCTGAACAAGTGTTAGTGTTTTCTGCACAAAAGCGATTCTGCGAAGCAATGTGAACACTTCTGCCTCCCAGGCACAGAGAAGGTGCTAGCAGGGAATTCTCTGCCTGCCTTTCCCCAGTGCTCTGCAAGCTCTCCAGGACAACATAGAATCTGGGGCTCTGTGCTTTCTTTCCTTCTGAACAAGTGTTACTGTTTTCTGCACAAAAGCGATTCTGCGAAGCAATGTGAACACTTCTGCTTCCCAGGCACAGAGAAGGTGCTAGCAGAGAATTCTCTGCCTGCCTTTCCCCAGTGCTCTGCAAGCTCTCCAGGACAACAGCAAATCTGGGGCTCTGTGCTTTCTTTCGTTCTGAACAAGTGTTACTGTTTTCTGCACAAAAGCGATTCTGCGAAGCAATGTGAACAGGCACAGAGAAGGTGCTATCAGGGAATTCTCTGCCTGCCTTTCCCCAGTGCTCTGCAAGCTCTCCAGGACAACATAGAATCTGGGGCTCTGTGCTTTCTTTCCTTCTGAACAAGTGTTACTGTTTTCTTCACAAAAGCGATTCTTGCGAAGCAATGTGAACACTTCTGCTTCCCAGGCACAGAGAAGGTGCTAGCAGGGAATTCTCTGCCTGCCTTTCCCCAGTGCTCTGCAAGCTCTCCAGGACAACAGCAAATCTGGGGCTCTGTGCTTTCTTTCGTTCTGAACGAGTGTTAGTGTTTTCTGCACAAAAGCGCTTCTGTGAGGCAATGTGAACACTTCTGCTTCCCAGGCACAGAGAAGGTGCTAGCAGGGAATTCTCTGCCTGCCTTTCCCCAGTGCTCTGCAAGCTCTCCAGGACAACATAAAATCTGGGGCTCTGTGCTTTCTTTCGTTCTGAACAAGTGTTACTGTTTTCTGCACAAAAGCGATTCTGCGAAGCAATGTGAACACTTCTGCTTCCCAGGCACAGAGAAGGTGCTAGCAGGGAATTCTCTGCCTGCCTTTCACCAGTGCTCTGCAAGCTCTCCAGGACAACATAAAATCTGGGGCTCTGTGCTTTCTTTCGTTCTGAACGAGTGTTAGTGTTTTCTGCACAAAAGCGCTTCTGTGAGGCAATGTGAACACTTCTGCTTCCCAGGCACAGAGAAGGTGCTAGCAGGGAATTCTCTGCCTGCCTTTCCACAGTGCTCTGCAAGCTCTCCAGGACAACAGCAAATCTGGGGCTCTGTGCTTTCTTTCGTTCTGAACGAGTGTTAGTGTTTTCTGCACAAAAGCGCTTCTGTGAGGCAATGTGAACACTTCTGCTTCCCAGGCACAGAGAAGGTGCTAGCAGGGAATTCTCTGCCTGCCTTTCCCCAGTGCTCTGCAAGCTCTCCAGGACAACATAGAATCTGGGGCTCTGTGCTTTCTTTCATTCTGAACAAGTGTTAGTGTTTTCTGCACAAAAGCGATTCTGCGAAGCAATGTGAACACTTCTGCCTCCCAGGCACAGAGAAGGTGCTAGCAGGGAATTCTCTGCCTGCCTTTCCCCAGTGCTCTGCAAGCTCTCCAGGACAACATAGAATCTGGGGCTCTGTGCTTTCTTTCCTTCTGAACAAGTGTTACTGTTTTCTGCACAAAAGCGATTCTGCGAAGCAATGTGAACACTTCTGCTTCCCAGGCACAGAGAAGGTGCTAGCAGAGAATTCTCTGCCTGCCTTTCCCCAGTGCTCTGCAAGCTCTCCAGGACAACAGCAAATCTGGGGCTCTGTGCTTTCTTTCGTTCTGAACAAGTGTTACTGTTTTCTGCACAAAAGCGATTCTGCGAAGCAATGTGAACAGGCACAGAGAAGGTGCTATCAGGGAATTCTCTGCCTGCCTTTCCCCAGTGCTCTGCAAGCTCTCCAGGACAACATAGAATCTGGGGCTCTGTGCTTTCTTTCCTTCTGAACAAGTGTTACTGTTTTCTTCACAAAAGCGATTCTTGCGAAGCAATGTGAACACTTCTGCTTCCCAGGCACAGAGAAGGTGCTAGCAGGGAATTCTCTGCCTGCCTTTCCCCAGTGCTCTGCAAGCTCTCCAGGACAACAGCAAATCTGGGGCTCTGTGCTTTCTTTCGTTCTGAACGAGTGTTAGTGTTTTCTGCACAAAAGCGCTTCTGTGAGGCAATGTGAACACTTCTGCTTCCCAGGCACAGAGAAGGTGCTAGCAGGGAATTCTCTGCCTGCCTTTCCCCAGTGCTCTGCAAGCTCTCCAGGACAACATAGAATCTGGGGCTCTGTGCTTTCTTTCGTTCTGAACAAGTGTTAGTGTTTTCTGCACAAAAGCGATTCTGCGAAGCAATGTGAACACTTCTGCTTCCCAGGCACAGAGAAGGTGCTAGCAGGGAATTCTCTGCCTGCCTTTCCCCAGTGCTCTGCAAGCTCTCCAGGACAACAGCAAATCTGGGGCTCTGTGCTTTCTTTCGTTCTGAACGAGTGTTAGTGTTTTCTGCACAAAAGCGCTTCTGTGAGGCAATGTGAACACTTCTGCTTCCCAGGCACAGAGAAGGTGCTAGCAGGGAATTCTCTGCCTGCCTTTCCCCAGTGCTCTGCAAGCTCTCCAGGACAACATAGAATCTGGGGCTCTGTGCTTTCTTTCGTTCTGAACAAGTGTTAGTGTTTTCTGCACAAAAGCGATTCTGCGAAGCAATGTGAACACTTCTGCTTCCCAGGCACAGAGAAGGTGCTAGCAGGGAATTCTCTGCCTGCCTTTCCCCAGTGCTCTGCAAGCACTCCAGGACAACAGCAAATCTGGGGCTGTGTGCTTTCTTTCGTTCTGAACAAGTGTTACTGTTTTCTGCACAAAAGCGATTCTGCGAAGCAATGTGAACACTTCTGCTTCCCAGGCACAGAGAAGGTGCTAGCAGGGAATTCTCTGCCTGCCTTTCCCCAGTGCTCTGCAAGCTCTCCAGGACAACAGCAAATCTGGGGCTCTGTGCTTTCTTTCGTTCTGAACAAGTGTTAGTGTTTTCTGCACAAAAGCGATTCTGCGAAGCAATGTGAACACTTCTGCTTCCCAGGCACAGAGAAGGTGCTAGCAGGGAATTCTCTGCCTGCCTTTCCCCAGTGCTCTGCAAGCTCTCCAGGACAACATAGAATCTGGGGCTCTGTGCTTTCTTTCGTTCTGAACAAGTGTTACTGCTTTCTGCACAAAAGCGATTCTGCGAAGCAATGTGAACACTTCTGCTTCCCAGGCACAGAGAAGGTGCTAGCAGGGAATTCTCTGCCTGCCTTTCCCCAGTGCTCTGCAAGCTCTCCAGGACAACATAGAATCTGGGGCTCTGTGCTTTCTTTCGTTCTGAACAAGTGTTAGTGTTTTCTGCACAAAAGCGATTCTGCGAAGCAATGTGAACACTTCTGCTTCCCAGGCACAGAGAAGGTGCTAGCAGGGAATTCTCTGCCTGCCTTTCCCCAGTGCTCTGCAAGCTCTCCAGGACAACATAGAATCTGGGGCTCTGTGCTTTCTTTCGTTCTGAACAAGTGTTACTGTTTTCTGCACAAAAGCGATTCTGCGAAGCAATGTGAACACTTCTGCTTCCCAGGCACAGAGAAGGTGCTAGCAGGGAATTCTCTGCCTGCCTTTCCACAGTGCTCTGCAAGCTCTCCAGGACAACATAAAATCTGGGGCTCTGTGCTTTCTTTCGTGCTGAACAAGTGTTACTGTTTTCTGCACAAAAGCGATTCTGCGAAGCAATGTGAACACTTCTGCTTCCCAGGCACAGAGAAGGTGCTAGCAGGGAATTCTCTGCCTGCCTTTCACCAGTGCTCTGCAAGCTCTCCAGGACAACATAAAATCTGGGGCTCTGTGCTTTCTTTCCTTCTGAACAAGTGTTGCTGTTTTCTGCACAAAAACGATTCTGAGAAGCAATGAGAACACTCTGCTTCCCAGGCACAGAGAAGGTGCTAGCAGGGAATTCTCTGCCTGCCTTTCCCCAGTGCTCTGCAAGCTCTCCAGGACAACAGCAAATCTGGGGCTCTGTGCTTTCTTTCGTTCTGAACGAGTGTTAGTGTTTTCTGCACAAAAGCGCTTCTGTGAGGCAATGTGAACACTTCTGCTTCCCAGGCACAGAGAAGGTGCTAGCAGGGAATTCTCTGCCTGCCTTTCCCCAGTGCTCTGCAAGCTCTCCAGGACAACATAGAATCTGGGGCTCTGTGCTTTCTTTCATTCTGAACAAGTGTTAGTGTTTTCTGCACAAAAGCGATTCTGCGAAGCAATGTGAACACTTCTGCCTCCCAGGCACAGAGAAGGTGCTAGCAGGGAATTCTCTGCCTGCCTTTCCCCAGTGCTCTGCAAGCTCTCCAGGACAACATAGAATCTGGGGCTCTGTGCTTTCTTTCCTTCTGAACAAGTGTTACTGTTTTCTGCACAAAAGCGATTCTGCGAAGCAATGTGAACACTTCTGCTTCCCAGGCACAGAGAAGGTGCTAGCAGAGAATTCTCTGCCTGCCTTTCCCCAGTGCTCTGCAAGCTCTCCAGGACAACATAGAATCTGGGGCTCTGTGCTTTCTTTCGTTCTGAACAAGTGTTACTGTTTTCTGCACAAAAGCGATTCTGCGAAGCAATGTGAACAGGCACAGAGAAGGTGCTATCAGGGAATTCTCTGCCTGCCTTTCCCCAGTGCTCTGCAAGCTCTCCAGGACAACATAGAATCTGGGGCTCTGTGCTTTCTTTCCTTCTGAACAAGTGTTACTGTTTTCTTCACAAAAGCGATTCTTGCGAAGCAATGTGAACACTTCTGCTTCCCAGGCACAGAGAAGGTGCTAGCAGGGAATTCTCTGCCTGCCTTTCCCCAGTGCTCTGCAAGCTCTCCAGGACAACAGCAAATCTGGGGCTCTGTGCTTTCTTTCGTTCTGAACGAGTGTTAGTGTTTTCTGCACAAAAGCGCTTCTGTGAGGCAATGTGAACACTTCTGCTTCCCAGGCACAGAGAAGGTGCTAGCAGGGAATTCTCTGCCTGCCTTTCCCCAGTGCTCTGCAAGCTCTCCAGGACAACATAGAATCTGGGGCTCTGTGCTTTCTTTCGTTCTGAACAAGTGTTAGTGTTTTCTGCACAAAAGCGATTCTGCGAAGCAATGTGAACACTTCTGCTTCCCAGGCACAGAGAAGGTGCTAGCAGGGAATTCTCTGCCTGCCTTTCCCCAGTGCTCTGCAAGCTCTCCAGGACAACAGCAAATCTGGGGCTCTGTGCTTTCTTTCGTTCTGAACGAGTGTTAGTGTTTTCTGCACAAAAGCGCTTCTGTGAGGCAATGTGAACACTTCTGCTTCCCAGGCACAGAGAAGGTGCTAGCAGGGAATTCTCTGCCTGCCTTTCCCCAGTGCTCTGCAAGCTCTCCAGGACAACATAGAATCTGGGGCTCTGTGCTTTCTTTCGTTCTGAACAAGTGTTAGTGTTTTCTGCACAAAAGCGATTCTGCGAAGCAATGTGAACACTTCTGCTTCCCAGGCACAGAGAAGGTGCTAGCAGGGAATTCTCTGCCTGCCTTTCCCCAGTGCTCTGCAAGCACTCCAGGACAACAGCAAATCTGGGGCTGTGTGCTTTCTTTCGTTCTGAACAAGTGTTACTGTTTTCTGCACAAAAGCGATTCTGCGAAGCAATGTGAACACTTCTGCTTCCCAGGCACAGAGAAGGTGCTAGCAGGGAATTCTCTGCCTGCCTTTCCCCAGTGCTCTGCAAGCTCTCCAGGACAACAGCAAATCTGGGGCTCTGTGCTTTCTTTCGTTCTGAACAAGTGTTAGTGTTTTCTGCACAAAAGCGATTCTGCGAAGCAATGTGAACACTTCTGCTTCCCAGGCACAGAGAAGGTGCTAGCAGGGAATTCTCTGCCTGCCTTTCCCCAGTGCTCTGCAAGCTCTCCAGGACAACATAGAATCTGGGGCTCTGTGCTTTCTTTCGTTCTGAACAAGTGTTACTGCTTTCTGCACAAAAGCGATTCTGCGAAGCAATGTGAACACTTCTGCTTCCCAGGCACAGAGAAGGTGCTAGCAGGGAATTCTCTGCCTGCCTTTCCCCAGTGCTCTGCAAGCTCTCCAGGACAACATAGAATCTGGGGCTCTGTGCTTTCTTTCGTTCTGAACAAGTGTTAGTGTTTTCTGCACAAAAGCGATTCTGCGAAGCAATGTGAACACTTCTGCTTCCCAGGCACAGAGAAGGTGCTAGCAGGGAATTCTCTGCCTGCCTTTCCCCAGTGCTCTGCAAGCTCTCCAGGACAACATAGAATCTGGGGCTCTGTGCTTTCTTTCGTTCTGAACAAGTGTTACTGTTTTCTGCACAAAAGCGATTCTGCGAAGCAATGTGAACACTTCTGCTTCCCAGGCACAGAGAAGGTGCTAGCAGGGAATTCTCTGCCTGCCTTTCCACAGTGCTCTGCAAGCTCTCCAGGACAACATAAAATCTGGGGCTCTGTGCTTTCTTTCGTGCTGAACAAGTGTTACTGTTTTCTGCACAAAAGCGATTCTGCGAAGCAATGTGAACACTTCTGCTTCCCAGGCACAGAGAAGGTGCTAGCAGGGAATTCTCTGCCTGCCTTTCACCAGTGCTCTGCAAGCTCTCCAGGACAACATAAAATCTGGGGCTCTGTGCTTTCTTTCCTTCTGAACAAGTGTTGCTGTTTTCTGCACAAAAACGATTCTGAGAAGCAATGAGAACACTCTGCTTCCCAGGCACAGAGAAGGTGCTAGCAGGGAATTCTCTGCCTGCCTTTCCCCAGTGCTCTGCAAGCTCTCCAGGACAACAGCAAATCTGGGGCTCTGTGCTTTCTTTCGTTCTGAACGAGTGTTAGTGTTTTCTGCACAAAAGCGCTTCTGTGAGGCAATGTGAACACTTCTGCTTCCCAGGCACAGAGAAGGTGCTAGCAGGGAATTCTCTGCCTGCCTTTCCCCAGTGCTCTGCAAGCTCTCCAGGACAACATAGAATCTGGGGCTCTGTGCTTTCTTTCGTTCTGAACAAGTGTTAGTGTTTTCTGCACAAAAGCGATTCTGTGAGGCAATGTGAACACTTCTGCTTCCCAGGCACAGAGAAGGTGCTAGCAGGGAATTCTCTGCCTGCCTTTCCCCAGTGCTCTGCAAGCTCTCCAGGACAACATAGAATCTGGGGCTCTGTGCTTTCTTTCATTCTGAACAAGTGTTAGTGTTTTCTGCACAAAAGCGATTCTGCGAAGCAATGTGAACACTTCTGCCTCCCAGGCACAGAGAAGGTGCTAGCAGGGAATTCTCTGCCTGCCTTT
Organism: Strix aluco; assembly: GCF_031877795.1. Taxonomy (NCBI): domain Eukaryota; kingdom Metazoa; phylum Chordata; class Aves; order Strigiformes; family Strigidae; genus Strix; species Strix aluco. The sequence goes on from NW_027436636.1 coordinate 1,820,505, forward strand.
CCCCAGTGCTCTGCAAGCTCTCCAGGACAACATAGAATCTGGGGCTCTGTGCTTTCTTTCCTTCTGAACAAGTGTTACTGTTTTCTGCACAAAAGCGATTCTGCGAAGCAATGTGAACACTTCTGCTTCCCAGGCACAGAGAAGGTGCTAGCAGAGAATTCTCTGCCTGCCTTTCCCCAGTGCTCTGCAAGCTCTCCAGGACAACAGCAAATCTGGGGCTCTGTGCTTTCTTTCGTTCTGAACAAGTGTTACTGTTTTCTGCACAAAAGCGATTCTGCGAAGCAATGTGAACAGGCACAGAGAAGGTGCTATCAGGGAATTCTCTGCCTGCCTTTCCCCAGTGCTCTGCAAGCTCTCCAGGACAACATAAAATCTGGGGCTCTGTGCTTTCTTTCCTTCTGAACAAGTGTTACTGTTTTCTTCACAAAAGCGATTCTTGCGAAGCAATGTGAACACTTCTGCTTCCCAGGCACAGAGAAGGTGCTAGCAGGGAATTCTCTGCCTGCCTTTCCCCAGTGCTCTGCAAGCTCTCCAGGACAACAGCAAATCTGGGGCTCTGTGCTTTCTTTCGTTCTGAACGAGTGTTAGTGTTTTCTGCACAAAAGCGCTTCTGTGAGGCAATGTGAACACTTCTGCTTCCCAGGCACAGAGAAGGTGCTAGCAGGGAATTCTCTGCCTGCCTTTCCCCAGTGCTCTGCAAGCTCTCCAGGACAACATAGAATCTGGGGCTCTGTGCTTTCTTTCGTTCTGAACAAGTGTTAGTGTTTTCTGCACAAAAGCGATTCTGCGAAGCAATGTGAACACTTCTGCTTCCCAGGCACAGAGAAGGTGCTAGCAGGGAATTCTCTGCCTGCCTTTCCCCAGTGCTCTGCAAGCACTCCAGGACAACAGCAAATCTGGGGCTGTGTGCTTTCTTTCGTTCTGAACAAGTGTTACTGTTTTCTGCACAAAAGCGATTCTGCGAAGCAATGTGAACACTTCTGCTTCCCAGGCACAGAGAAGGTGCTAGCAGGGAATTCTCTGCCTGCCTTTCCCCAGTGCTCTGCAAGCTCTCCAGGACAACAGCAAATCTGGGGCTCTGTGCTTTCTTTCGTTCTGAACAAGTGTTAGTGTTTTCTGCACAAAAGCGATTCTGCGAAGCAATGTGAACACTTCTGCTTCCCAGGCACAGAGAAGGTGCTAGCAGGGAATTCTCTGCCTGCCTTTCCCCAGTGCTCTGCAAGCTCTCCAGGACAACATAGAATCTGGGGCTCTGTGCTTTCTTTCGTTCTGAACAAGTGTTACTGCTTTCTGCACAAAAGCGATTCTGCGAAGCAATGTGAACACTTCTGCTTCCCAGGCACAGAGAAGGTGCTAGCAGGGAATTCTCTGCCTGCCTTTCCCCAGTGCTCTGCAAGCTCTCCAGGACAACATAGAATCTGGGGCTCTGTGCTTTCTTTCGTTCTGAACAAGTGTTAGTGTTTTCTGCACAAAAGCGATTCTGCGAAGCAATGTGAACACTTCTGCTTCCCAGGCACAGAGAAGGTGCTAGCAGGGAATTCTCTGCCTGCCTTTCCCCAGTGCTCTGCAAGCTCTCCAGGACAACATCAAATTTGGGGCTCTGTGCTTTCTTTCGTTCTGAACGAGTGTTAGTGTTTTCTGCACAAAAGCGATTCTGCGAAGCAATGTGAACACTTCTGCTTCCCAGGCACAGAGAAGGTGCTAGCAGGGAATTCTCTGCCTGCCTTTCCCCAGTGCTCTGCAAGCTCTCCAGGACAACATCAAATCTGGGGCTCTGTGCTTTCTTTCCTTCTGAACAAGTGTTACTGTTTTCTGCACAAAAGCGATTCTGTGAGGCAATGTGAACACTTCTGCTTCCCAGGCACAGAGAAGGTGCTAGCAGGGAATTCTCTGCCTGCCTTTCCCCAGTGCTCTGCAAGCTCTCCAGGACAACAGCAAATCTGGGGCTCTGTGCTTTCTTTCATTCTGAACAAGTGTTAGTGTTTTCTGCACAAAAGCGATTCTGCGAAGCAATGTGAACACTTCTGCCTCCCAGGCACAGAGAAGGTGCTAGCAGGGAATTCTCTGCCTGCCTTTCCCCAGTGCTCTGCAAGCTCTCCAGGACAACATAGAATCTGGGGCTCTGTGCTTTCTTTCGTTCTGAACAAGTGTTAGTGTTTTCTGCACAAAAGCGATTCTGCGAAGCAATGTGAACACTTCTGCTTCCCAGGCACAGAGAAGGTGCTAGCAGGGAATTCTCTGCCTGCCTTTCCCCAGTGCTCTGCAAGCTCTCCAGGACAACATAGAATCTGGGGCTCTGTGCTTTCTTTCGTTCTGAACAAGTGTTACTGTTTTCTGCACAAAAGCGATTCTGCGAAGCAATGTGAACACTTCTGCTTCCCAGGCACAGAGAAGGTGCTAGCAGGGAATTCTCTGCCTGCCTTTCCACAGTGCTCTGCAAGCTCTCCAGGACAACATAAAATCTGGGGCTCTGTGCTTTCTTTCGTGCTGAACAAGTGTTACTGTTTTCTGCACAAAAGCGATTCTGCGAAGCAATGTGAACACTTCTGCTTCCCAGGCACAGAGAAGGTGCTAGCAGGGAATTCTCTGCCTGCCTTTCACCAGTGCTCTGCAAGCTCTCCAGGACAACATAAAATCTGGGGCTCTGTGCTTTCTTTCCTTCTGAACAAGTGTTGCTGTTTTCTGCACAAAAACGATTGTGAGAAGCAATGAGAACACTCTGCTTCCCAGGCACAGAGAAGGTGCTAGCAGGGAATTCTCTGCCTGCCTTTCCCCAGTGCTCTGCAAGCTCTCCAGGACAACAGCAAATCTGGGGCTCTGTGCTTTCTTTCGTTCTGAACGAGTGTTAGTGTTTTCTGCACAAAAGCGCTTCTGTGAGGCAATGTGAACACTTCTGCTTCCCAGGCACAGAGAAGGTGCTAGCAGGGAATTCTCTGCCTGCCTTTCCCCAGTGCTCTGCAAGCTCTCCAGGACAACATAGAATCTGGGGCTCTGTGCTTTCTTTCGTTCTGAACAAGTGTTAGTGTTTTCTGCACAAAAGCGATTCTGCGAAGCAATGTGAACACTTCTGCTTCCCAGGCACAGAGAAGGTGCTAGCAGGGAATTCTCTGCCTGCCTTTCCCCAGTGCTCTGCAAGCACTCCAGGACAACAGCAAATCTGGGGCTGTGTGCTTTCTTTCGTTCTGAACAAGTGTTACTGTTTTCTGCACAAAAGCGATTCTGCGAAGCAATGTGAACACTTCTGCTTCCCAGGCACAGAGAAGGTGCTAGCAGGGAATTCTCTGCCTGCCTTTCCCCAGTGCTCTGCAAGCTCTCCAGGACAACAGCAAATCTGGGGCTCTGTGCTTTCTTTCGTTCTGAACAAGTGTTAGTGTTTTCTGCACAAAAGCGATTCTGCGAAGCAATGTGAACACTTCTGCTTCCCAGGCACAGAGAAGGTGCTAGCAGGGAATTCTCTGCCTGCCTTTCCCCAGTGCTCTGCAAGCTCTCCAGGACAACATAGAATCTGGGGCTCTGTGCTTTCTTTCGTTCTGAACAAGTGTTACTGCTTTCTGCACAAAAGCGATTCTGCGAAGCAATGTGAACACTTCTGCTTCCCAGGCACAGAGAAGGTGCTAGCAGGGAATTCTCTGCCTGCCTTTCCCCAGTGCTCTGCAAGCTCTCCAGGACAACATAGAATCTGGGGCTCTGTGCTTTCTTTCGTTCTGAACAAGTGTTAGTGTTTTCTGCACAAAAGCGATTCTGCGAAGCAATGTGAACACTTCTGCTTCCCAGGCACAGAGAAGGTGCTAGCAGGGAATTCTCTGCCTGCCTTTCCCCAGTGCTCTGCAAGCTCTCCAGGACAACATAGAATCTGGGGCTCTGTGCTTTCTTTCGTTCTGAACAAGTGTTACTGTTTTCTGCACAAAAGCGATTCTGCGAAGCAATGTGAACACTTCTGCTTCCCAGGCACAGAGAAGGTGCTAGCAGGGAATTCTCTGCCTGCCTTTCACCAGTGCTCTGCAAGCTCTCCAGGACAACATAAAATCTGGGGCTCTGTGCTTTCTTTCCTTCTGAACAAGTGTTGCTGTTTTCTGCACAAAAACGATTCTGAGAAGCAATGAGAACACTCTGCTTCCCAGGCACAGAGAAGGTGCTAGCAGGGAATTCTCTGCCTGCCTTTCCCCAGTGCTCTGCAAGCTCTCCAGGACAACAGCAAATCTGGGGCTCTGTGCTTTCTTTCGTTCTGAACGAGTGTTAGTGTTTTCTGCACAAAAGCGCTTCTGTGAGGCAATGTGAACACTTCTGCTTCCCAGGCACAGAGAAGGTGCTAGCAGGGAATTCTCTGCCTGCCTTTCCCCAGTGCTCTGCAAGCTCTCCAGGACAACATAGAATCTGGGGCTCTGTGCTTTCTTTCGTTCTGAACAAGTGTTAGTGTTTTCTGCACAAAAGCGATTCTGCGAAGCAATGTGAACACTTCTGCCTCCCAGGCACAGAGAAGGTGCTAGCAGGGAATTCTCTGCCTGCCTTTCCCCAGTGCTCTGCAAGCTCTCCAGGACAACATAGAATCTGGGGCTCTGTGCTTTCTTTCCTTCTGAACAAGTGTTACTGTTTTCTGCACAAAAGCGATTCTGCGAAGCAATGTGAACACTTCTGCTTCCCAGGCACAGAGAAGGTGCTAGCAGAGAATTCTCTGCCTGCCTTTCCCCAGTGCTCTGCAAGCTCTCCAGGACAACAGCAAATCTGGGGCTCTGTGCTTTCTTTCGTTCTGAACAAGTGTTACTGTTTTCTGCACAAAAGCGATTCTGCGAAGCAATGTGAACAGGCACAGAGAAGGTGCTATCAGGGAATTCTCTGCCTGCCTTTCCCCAGTGCTCTGCAAGCTCTCCAGGACAACATAGAATCTGGGGCTCTGTGCTTTCTTTCCTTCTGAACAAGTGTTACTGTTTTCTTCACAAAAGCGATTCTTGCGAAGCAATGTGAACACTTCTGCTTCCCAGGCACAGAGAAGGTGCTAGCAGGGAATTCTCTGCCTGCCTTTCCCCAGTGCTCTGCAAGCTCTCCAGGACAACAGCAAATCTGGGGCTCTGTGCTTTCTTTCGTTCTGAACGAGTGTTAGTGTTTTCTGCACAAAAGCGCTTCTGTGAGGCAATGTGAACACTTCTGCTTCCCAGGCACAGAGAAGGTGCTAGCAGGGAATTCTCTGCCTGCCTTTCCCCAGTGCTCTGCAAGCTCTCCAGGACAACATAGAATCTGGGGCTCTGTGCTTTCTTTCGTTCTGAACAAGTGTTAGTGTTTTCTGCACAAAAGCGATTCTGCGAAGCAATGTGAACACTTCTGCTTCCCAGGCACAGAGAAGGTGCTAGCAGGGAATTCTCTGCCTGCCTTTCCCCAGTGCTCTGCAAGCACTCCAGGACAACAGCAAATCTGGGGCTGTGTGCTTTCTTTCGTTCTGAACAAGTGTTACTGTTTTCTGCACAAAAGCGATTCTGCGAAGCAATGTGAACACTTCTGCTTCCCAGGCACAGAGAAGGTGCTAGCAGGGAATTCTCTGCCTGCCTTTCCCCAGTGCTCTGCAAGCTCTCCAGGACAACAGCAAATCTGGGGCTCTGTGCTTTCTTTCGTTCTGAACAAGTGTTAGTGTTTTCTGCACAAAAGCGATTCTGCGAAGCAATGTGAACACTTCTGCTTCCCAGGCACAGAGAAGGTGCTAGCAGGGAATTCTCTGCCTGCCTTTCCCCAGTGCTCTGCAAGCTCTCCAGGACAACATAGAATCTGGGGCTCTGTGCTTTCTTTCGTTCTGAACAAGTGTTACTGCTTTCTGCACAAAAGCGATTCTGCGAAGCAATGTGAACACTTCTGCTTCCCAGGCACAGAGAAGGTGCTAGCAGGGAATTCTCTGCCTGCCTTTCCCCAGTGCTCTGCAAGCTCTCCAGGACAACATAGAATCTGGGGCTCTGTGCTTTCTTTCGTTCTGAACAAGTGTTAGTGTTTTCTGCACAAAAGCGATTCTGCGAAGCAATGTGAACACTTCTGCTTCCCAGGCACAGAGAAGGTGCTAGCAGGGAATTCTCTGCCTGCCTTTCCCCAGTGCTCTGCAAGCTCTCCAGGACAACATAGAATCTGGGGCTCTGTGCTTTCTTTCGTTCTGAACAAGTGTTACTGTTTTCTGCACAAAAGCGATTCTGCGAAGCAATGTGAACACTTCTGCTTCCCAGGCACAGAGAAGGTGCTAGCAGGGAATTCTCTGCCTGCCTTTCACCAGTGCTCTGCAAGCTCTCCAGGACAACATAAAATCTGGGGCTCTGTGCTTTCTTTAGTTCTGAACAAGTGTTACTGTTTTCTGCACAAAAACGATTCTGAGAAGCAATGAGAACACTCTGCTTCCCAGGCACAGAGAAGGTGCTAGCAGGGAATTCTCTGCCTGCCTTTCCCCAGTGCTCTGCAAGCTCTCCAGGACAACAGCAAATCTGGGGCTCTGTGCTTTCTTTCGTTCTGAACGAGTGTTAGTGTTTTCTGCACAAAAGCGATTCTGCGAAGCAATGTGAACACTTCTGCTTCCCAGGCACAGAGAAGGTGCTAGCAGGGAATTCTCTGCCTGCCTTTCCCCAGTGCTCTGCAAGCTCTCCAGGACAACATCAAATCTGGGGCTCTGTGCTTTCTTTCCTTCTGAACAAGTGTTACTGTTTTCTGCACAAAAGCGATTCTGTGAGGCAATGTGAACACTTCTGCTTCCCAGGCACAGAGAAGGTGCTAGCAGGGAATTCTCTGCCTGCCTTTCCCCAGTGCTCTGCAAGCTCTCCAGGACAACAGCAAATCTGGGGCTCTGTGCTTTCTTTCATTCTGAACAAGTGTTAGTGTTTTCTGCACAAAAGCGATTCTGCGAAGCAATGTGAACACTTCTGCCTCCCAGGCACAGAGAAGGTGCTAGCAGGGAATTCTCTGCCTGCCTTTCCCCAGTGCTCTGCAAGCTCTCCAGGGCAACATAAAATCTGGGGCTCTGTGCTTTCTTTCGTTCTGAACAAGTGTTAGTGTTTTCTGCACAAAAGCGATTCTGCGAAGCAATGTGAACACTTCTGCTTCCCAGGCACAGAGAAGGTGCTAGCAGGGAATTCTCTGCCTGCCTTTCCCCAGTGCTCTGCAAGCTCTCCAGGACAACAGCAAATCTGGGGCTCTGTGCTTTCTTTCGTTCTGAACGAGTGTTAGTGTTTTCTGCACAAAAGCGCTTCTGTGAGGCAATGTGAACACTTCTGCTTCCCAGGCACAGAGAAGGTGCTAGCAGGGAATTCTCTGCCTGCCTTTCCCCAGTGCTCTGCAAGCTCTCCAGGACAACATAGAATCTGGGGCTCTGTGCTTTCTTTCGTTCTGAACAAGTGTTAGTGTTTTCTGCACAAAAGCGATTCTGTGAGGCAATGTGAACACTTCTGCTTCCCAGGCACAGAGAAGGTGCTAGCAGGGAATTCTCTGCCTGCCTTTCCCCAGTGCTCTGCAAGCTCTCCAGGACAACATAGAATCTGGGGCTCTGTGCTTTCTTTCATTCTGAACAAGTGTTAGTGTTTTCTGCACAAAAGCGATTCTGCGAAGCAATGTGAACACTTCTGCCTCCCAGGCACAGAGAAGGTGCTAGCAGGGAATTCTCTGCCTGCCTTTCCCCAGTGCTCTGCAAGCTCTCCAGGACAACATAGAATCTGGGGCTCTGTGCTTTCTTTCCTTCTGAACAAGTGTTACTGTTTTCTGCACAAAAGCGATTCTGCGAAGCAATGTGAACACTTCTGCTTCCCAGGCACAGAGAAGGTGCTAGCAGAGAATTCTCTGCCTGCCTTTCCCCAGTGCTCTGCAAGCTCTCCAGGACAACAGCAAATCTGGGGCTCTGTGCTTTCTTTCGTTCTGAACAAGTGTTACTGTTTTCTGCACAAAAGCGATTCTGCGAAGCAATGTGAACAGGCACAGAGAAGGTGCTATCAGGGAATTCTCTGCCTGCCTTTCCCCAGTGCTCTGCAAGCTCTCCAGGACAACATAGAATCTGGGGCTCTGTGCTTTCTTTCCTTCTGAACAAGTGTTACTGTTTTCTTCACAAAAGCGATTCTTGCGAAGCAATGTGAACACTTCTGCTTCCCAGGCACAGAGAAGGTGCTAGCAGGGAATTCTCTGCCTGCCTTTCCCCAGTGCTCTGCAAGCTCTCCAGGACAACAGCAAATCTGGGGCTCTGTGCTTTCTTTCGTTCTGAACGAGTGTTAGTGTTTTCTGCACAAAAGCGCTTCTGTGAGGCAATGTGAACACTTCTGCTTCCCAGGCACAGAGAAGGTGCTAGCAGGGAATTCTCTGCCTGCCTTTCCCCAGTGCTCTGCAAGCTCTCCAGGACAACATAGAATCTGGGGCTCTGTGCTTTCTTTCGTTCTGAACAAGTGTTAGTGTTTTCTGCACAAAAGCGATTCTGCGAAGCAATGTGAACACTTCTGCTTCCCAGGCACAGAGAAGGTGCTAGCAGGGAATTCTCTGCCTGCCTTTCCCCAGTGCTCTGCAAGCACTCCAGGACAACAGCAAATCTGGGGCTGTGTGCTTTCTTTCGTTCTGAACAAGTGTTACTGTTTTCTGCACAAAAGCGATTCTGCGAAGCAATGTGAACACTTCTGCTTCCCAGGCACAGAGAAGGTGCTAGCAGGGAATTCTCTGCCTGCCTTTCCCCAGTGCTCTGCAAGCTCTCCAGGACAACAGCAAATCTGGGGCTCTGTGCTTTCTTTCGTTCTGAACAAGTGTTAGTGTTTTCTGCACAAAAGCGATTCTGCGAAGCAATGTGAACACTTCTGCTTCCCAGGCACAGAGAAGGTGCTAGCAGGGAATTCTCTGCCTGCCTTTCCCCAGTGCTCTGCAAGCTCTCCAGGACAACATAGAATCTGGGGCTCTGTGCTTTCTTTCGTTCTGAACAAGTGTTACTGCTTTCTGCACAAAAGCGATTCTGCGAAGCAATGTGAACACTTCTGCTTCCCAGGCACAGAGAAGGTGCTAGCAGGGAATTCTCTGCCTGCCTTTCCCCAGTGCTCTGCAAGCTCTCCAGGACAACAGCAAATCTGGGGCTCTGTGCTTTCTTTCGTTCTGAACAAGTGTTACTGTTTTCTGCACAAAAGCGATTCTGCGAAGCAATGTGAACACTTCTGCTTCCCAGGCACAGAGAAGGTGCTAGCAGGGTATTCTCTGCCTGCCTTTCCCCAGTGCTCTGCAAGCTCTCCAGGACAACATAGAATCTGGGGCTCTGTGCTTTCTTTCGTTCTGAACAAGTGTTACTGTTTTCTGCACAAAAGCGATTCTGCGAAGCAATGTGAACACTTCTGCTTCCCAGGCACAGAGAAGGTGCTAGCAGGGAATTCTCTGCCTGCCTTTCCACAGTGCTCTGCAAGCTCTCCAGGACAACATAAAATCTGGGGCTCTGTGCTTTCTTTCGTGCTGAACAAGTGTTAGTGTTTTCTGCACAAAAGCGATTCTGCGAAGCAATGTGAACACTTCTGCTTCCCAGGCACAGAGAAGGTGCTAGCAGGGAATTCTCTGCCTGCCTTTCCCCAGTGCTCTGCAAGCTCTCCAGGACAACATAGAATCTGGGGCTCTGTGCTTTCTTTCCTTCTGAACAAGTGTTACTGTTTTCTGCACAAAAGCGATTCTGCGAAGCAATGTGAACACTTCTGCTTCCCAGGCACAGAGAAGGTGCTAGCAGGGAATTCTCTGCCTGCCTTTCCCCAGTGCTCTGCAAGCTCTCCAGGACAACAGCAAATCTGGGGCTCTGTGCTTTCTTTCGTTCTGAACAAGTGTTAGTGTTTTCTGCACAAAAGCGATTCTGCGAAGCAATGTGAACACTTCTGCTTCCCAGGCACAGAGAAGGTGCTAGCAGGGAATTCTCTGCCTGCCTTTCCCCAGTGCTCTGCAAGCTCTCCAGGACAACATAGAATCTGGGGCTCTGTGCTTTCTTTCGTTCTGAACAAGTGTTACTGCTTTCTGCACAAAAGCGATTCTGCGAAGCAATGTGAACACTTCTGCTTCCCAGGCACAGAGAAGGTGCTAGCAGGGAATTCTCTGCCTGCCTTTCCCCAGTGCTCTGCAAGCTCTCCAGGACAACATCAAATTTGGGGCTCTGTGCTTTCTTTCGTTCTGAACAAGTGTTACTGTTTTCTGCACAAAAGTGATTCTGCGAAGCAATGTGAACACTTCTGCTTCCCAGGCACAGAGAAGGTGCTAGCAGGGAATTCTCTGCCTGCCTTTCCCCAGTGCTCTGCAAGCTCTCCAGGACAACATAAAATCTGGGGCTCTGTGCTTTCTTTCCTTCTGAACAAGTGTTGCGGTTTTCTGCACAAAAACGATTCTGAGAAGCAATGAGAACACTCTGCTTCCCAGGCACAGAGAAGGTGCTAGCAGGGAATTCTCTGCCTGCCTTTCCCCAGTGCTCTGCAAGCTCTCCAGGACAACAGCAAATCTGGGGCTCTGTGCTTTCTTTCGTTCTGAACGAGTGTTAGTGTTTTCTGCACAAAAGCGATTCTGCGAAGCAATGTGAACACTTCTGCTTCCCAGGCACAGAGAAGGTGCTAGCAGGGAATTCTCTGCCTGCCTTTCCCCAGTGCTCTGCAAGCTCTCCAGGACAACAGCAAATCTGGGGCTCTGTGCTTTCTTTCGTTCTGAACAAGTGTTACTGTTTTCTGCACAAAAGCGATTCTGTGAGGCAATGTGAACACTTCTGCTTCCCAGGCACAGAGAAGGTGCTAGCAGGGAATTCTCTGCCTGCCTTTCCCCAGTGCTCTGCAAGCTCTCCAGGACAACATAGAATCTGGGGCTCTGTGCTTTCTTTCATTCTGAACAAGTGTTAGTGTTTTCTGCACAAAAGCGATTCTGCGAAGCAATGTGAACACTTCTGCCTCCCAGGCACAGAGAAGGTGCTAGCAGGGAATTCTCTGCCTGCCTTTCCCCAGTGCTCTGCAAGCTCTCCAGGGCAACATAAAATCTGGGGCTCTGTGCTTTCTTTCCTTCTGAACAAGTGTTACTGTTTTCTGCACAAAAGCGATTCTGCGAAGCAATGTGAACACTTCTGCTTCCCAGGCACAGAGAAGGTGCTAGCAGGGAATTCTCTGCCTGCCTTTCCCCAGTGCTCTGCAAGCTCTCCAGGACAACAGCAAATCTGGGGCTCTGTGCTTTCTTTCGTTCTGAACGAGTGTTAGTGTTTTCTGCACAAAAGCGCTTCTGTGAGGCAATGTGAACACTTCTGCTTCCCAGGCACAGAGAAGGTGCTAGCAGGGAATTCTCTGCCTGCCTTTCCCCAGTGCTCTGCAAGCTCTCCAGGACAACATAGAATCTGGGGCTCTGTGCTTTCTTTCATTCTGAACAAGTGTTAGTGTTTTCTGCACAAAAGCGATTCTGCGAAGCAATGTGAACACTTCTGCCTCCCAGGCACAGAGAAGGTGCTAGCAGGGAATTCTCTGCCTGCCTTTCCCCAGTGCTCTGCAAGCTCTCCAGGACAACATAGAATCTGGGGCTCTGTGCTTTCTTTCCTTCTGAACAAGTGTTACTGTTTTCTGCACAAAAGCGATTCTGCGAAGCAATGTGAACACTTCTGCTTCCCAGGCACAGAGAAGGTGCTAGCAGAGAATTCTCTGCATGCCTTTCCCCAGTGCTCTGCAAGCTCTCCAGGACAACAGCAAATCTGGGGCTCTGTGCTTTCTTTCGTTCTGAACAAGTGTTACTGTTTTCTGCACAAAAGCGATTCTGCGAAGCAATGTGAACAGGCACAGAGAAGGTGCTATCAGGGAATTCTCTGCCTGCCTTTCCCCAGTGCTCTGCAAGCTCTCCAGGACAACATAAAATCTGGGGCTCTGTGCTTTCTTTCCTTCTGAACAAGTGTTACTGTTTTCTTCACAAAAGCGATTCTTGCGAAGCAATGTGAACACTTCTGCTTCCCAGGCACAGAGAAGGTGCTAGCAGGGAATTCTCTGCCTGCCTTTCCCCAGTGCTCTGCAAGCTCTCCAGGACAACAGCAAATCTGGGGCTCTGTGCTTTCTTTCGTTCTGAACGAGTGTTAGTGTTTTCTGCACAAAAGCGCTTCTGTGAGGCAATGTGAACACTTCTGCTTCCCAGGCACAGAGAAGGTGCTAGCAGGGAATTCTCTGCCTGCCTTTCCCCAGTGCTCTGCAAGCTCTCCAGGACAACATAGAATCTGGGGCTCTGTGCTTTCTTTCGTTCTGAACAAGTGTTAGTGTTTTCTGCACAAAAGCGATTCTGCGAAGCAATGTGAACACTTCTGCTTCCCAGGCACAGAGAAGGTGCTAGCAGGGAATTCTCTGCCTGCCTTTCCCCAGTGCTCTGCAAGCACTCCAGGACAACAGCAAATCTGGGGCTGTGTGCTTTCTTTCGTTCTGAACAAGTGTTGCTCTTTTCTGCACTAAAACGATTCTGCGAAGCAATGTGAACACTTCTGCTTCCCAGGCACAGAGAAGGTGCTAGCAGGGAATTCTCTGCCTGCCTTTCCCCAGTGCTCTGCAAGCTCTCCAGGACAACATAGAATCTGTGGCTCTGTGCTTTCTTTCGTTCTGAACAAGTGTTAGTGTTTTCTGCACAAAAGCGATTCTGCGAAGCAATGTGAACACTTCTGCTTCCCAGGCACAGAGAAGGTGCTAGCAGGGAATTCTCTGCCTGCCTTTCCCCAGTGCTCTGCAAGCTCTCCAGGACAACATAGAATCTGGGGCTCTGTGCTTTCTTTCGTTCTGAACAAGTGTTAGTGATTTCTGCACAAAAGCGATTCTGCGAAGCAATGTGAACACTTCTGCTTCCCAGGCACAGAGAAGGTGCTAGCAGGGAATTCTCTGCCTGCCTTTCCCCAGTGCTCTGCAAGCTCTCCAGGACAACATAGAATCTGGGGCTCTGTGCTTTCTTTCGTTCTGAACAAGTGTTAGTGTTTTCTGCACAAAAGCGATTCTGCGAAGCAATGTGAACACTTCTGCTTCCCAGGCACAGAGAAGGTGCTAGCAGGGAATTCTCTGCCTGCCTTTCCCCAGTGCTCTGCAAGCTCTCCAGGACAACATAGAATCTGGGGCTCTGTGCTTTCTTTCGTTCTGAACAAGTGTTAGTGATTTCTGCACAAAAGCGATTCTGCGAAGCAATGTGAACACTTCTGCTTCCCAGGCACAGAGAAGGTGCTAGCAGGGAATTCTCTGCCTGCCTTTCCCCAGTGCTCTGCAAGCTCTCCAGGACAACATAGAATCTGGGGCTCTGTGCTTTCTTTCGTTCTGAACAAGTGTTACTGTTTTCTGCACAAAAGCGATTCTGCGAAGCAATGTGAACACTTCTGCTTCCCAGGCACAGAGAAGGTGCTAGCAGGGAATTCTCTGCCTGCCTTTCCCCAGTGCTCTGCAAGCTCTCCAGGACAACATAGAATCTGGGGCTCTGTGCTTTCTTTCCTTCTGAACAAGTGTTACTGTTTTCTGCACAAAAGCGATTCTGCGAAGCAATGTGAACACTTCTGCTTCCCAGGCACAGAGAAGGTGCTAGCAGGGAATTCTCTGCCTGCCTTTCCCCAGTGCTCTGCAAGCTCTCCAGGACAACATAGAATCTGGGGCTCTGTGCTTTCTTTCCTTCTGAACAAGTGTTACTGTTTTCTGCACAAAAGCGATTCTGCGAAGCAATGTGAACACTTCTGCTTCCCAGGCACAGAGAAGGTGCTAGCAGGGAATTCTCTGCCTGCCTTTCCCCAGTGCTCTGCAAGCTCTCCAGGACAACATAAAATCTGGGGCTCTGTGCTTTCTTTCCTTCTGAACAAGTGTTGCTGTTTTCTGCACAAAAACGATTCTGAGAAGCAATGAGAACACTCTGCTTCCCAGGCACAGAGAAGGTGCTAGCAGGGAATTCTCTGCCTGCCTTTCCCCAGTGCTCTGCAAGCTCTCCAGGACAACAGCAAATCTGGGGCTCTGTGCTTTCTTTCGTTCTGAACGAGTGTTAGTGTTTTCTGCACAAAAGCGATTCTGCGAAGCAATGTGAACACTTCTGCTTCCCAGGCACAGAGAAGGTGCTAGCAGGGAATTCTCTGCCTGCCTTTCCCCAGTGCTCTGCAAGCTCTCCAGGACAACATAGAATCTGGGGCTCTGTGCTTTCTTTCCTTCTGAACAAGTGTTACTGTTTTCTGCACAAAAGCGATTCTGCGAAGCAATGTGAACACTTCTGCTTCCCAGGCACAGAGAAGGTGCTAGCAGGGAATTCTCTGCCTGCCTTTCCCCAGTGCTCTGCAAGCTCTCCAGGACAACATAGAATCTGGGGCTCTGTGCTTTCTTTCGTTCTGAACAAGTGTTACTGTTTTCTGCACAAAAGCGATTCTGCGAAGCAATGTGAACACTTCTGCTTCCCAGGCACAGAGAAGGTGCTAGCAGGGAATTCTCTGCCTGCCTTTCCCCAGTGCTCTGCAAGCTCTCCAGGACAACATAGAATCTGGGGCTCTGTGCTTTCTTTCGTTCTGAACAAGTGTTACTGTTTTCTGCACAAAAGCGATTCTGCGAAGCAATGTGAACACTTCTGCTTCCCAGGCACAGAGAAGGTGCTAGCAGGGAATTCTCTGCCTGCCTTTCCCCAGTGCTCTGCAAGCTCTCCAGGACAACATCAAATTTGGGGCTCTCTGCTTTCTTTCGTTCTGAACAAGTGTTAGTGTTTTCTGCACAAAAGCGATTCTGCGAAGCAATGTGAACACTTCTGCTTCCCAGGCACAGAGAAGGTGCTAGCAGGGAATTCTCTGCCTGCCTTTCCCCAGTGCTCTGCAAGCTCTCCAGGACAACATAGAATCTGGGGCTCTGTGCTTTCTTTCGTTCTGAACAAGTGTTAGTGTTTTCTGCACAAAAGCGATTCTGCGAAGCAATGTGAACACTTCTGCTTCCCAGGCACAGAGAAGGTGCTAGCAGGGAATTCTCTGCCTGCCTTTCCCCAGTGCTCTGCAAGCTCTCCAGGACAACATAGAATCTGGGGCTCTGTGCTTTCTTTCCTTCTGAACAAGTGTTACTGTTTTCTGCACAAAAGCGATTCTGCGAAGCAATGTGAACACTTCTGCTTCCCAGGCACAGAGAAGGTGCTAGCAGGGAATTCTCTGCCTGCCTTTCCCCAGTGCTCTGCAAGCTCTCCAGGACAACAGCAAATATGGGGCTCTGTGCTTTCTTTCGTTCTGAACAAGTGTTAGTGTTTTCTGCACAAAAGCGATTCTGCGAAGCAATGTGAACACTTCTGCTTCCCAGGCACAGAGAAGGTGCTAGCAGGGAATTCTCTGCCTGCCTTTCCCCAGTGCTCTGCAAGCTCTCCAGGACAACATAGAATCTGGGGCTCTGTTCTTTCTTTCGTTCTGAACAAGTGTTACTGTTTTCTGCACAAAAGCGATTCTGCGAAGCAATGTGAACACTTCTGCTTCCCAGGCACAGAGAAGGTGCTAGCAGGGAATTCTCTGCCTGCCTTTCCCCAGTGCTCTGCAAGCTCTCCAGGACAACATCAAATTTGGGGCTCTGTGCTTTCTTTCGTTCTGAACAAGTGTTACTGTTTTCTGCACAAAAGTGATTCTGCGAAGCAATGTGAACACTTCTGCTTCCCAGGCACAGAGAAGGTGCTAGCAGGGAATTCTCTGCCTGCCTTTCCCCAGTGCTCTGCAAGCTCTCCAGGACAACATAAAATCTGGGGCTCTGTGCTTTCTTTCCTTCTGAACAAGTGTTGCTGTTTTCTGCACAAAAACGATTCTGAGAAGCAATGAGAACACTCTGCTTCCCAGGCACAGAGAAGGTGCTAGCAGGGAATTCTCTGCCTGCCTTTCCCCAGTGCTCTGCAAGCTCTCCAGGACAACATCAAATTTGGGGCTCTCTGCTTTCTTTCGTTCTGAACAAGTGTTAGTGTTTTCTGCACAAAAGCGATTCTGCGAAGCAATGTGAACACTTCTGCTTCCCAGGCACAGAGAAGGTGCTAGCAGGGAATTCTCTGCCTGCCTTTCCCCAGTGCTCTGCAAGCTCTCCAGGACAACATAGAATCTGGGGCTCTGTGCTTTCTTTCGTTCTGAACAAGTGTTAGTGTTTTCTGCACAAAGCGATTCTGTGAGGCAATGTGAACACTTCTGCTTCCCAGGCACAGAGAAGGTGCTAGCAGGGAATTCTCTGCCTGCCTTTCCCCAGTGCTCTGCAAGCTCTCCAGGACAACATAGAATCTGGGGCTCTGTGCTTTCTTTCATTCTGAACAAGTGTTAGTGTTTTCTGCACAAAAGCGATTCTGCGAAGCAATGTGAACACTTCTGCCTCCCAGGCACAGAGAAGGTGCTAGCAGGGAATTCTCTGCCTGCCTTTCCCCAGTGCTCTGCAAGCTCTCCAGGGCAACATAGAATCTGGGGCTCTGTGCTTTCTTTCGTTCTGAACAAGTGTTAGTGTTTTCTGCACAAAAGCGATTCTGCGAAGCAATGTGAACACTTCTGCTTCCCAGGCACAGAGAAGGTGCTAGCAGGGAATTCTCTGCCTGCCTTTCCCCAGTGCTCTGCAAGCTCTCCAGGACAACAGCAAATCTGGGGCTCTGTGCTTTCTTTCATTCTGAACAAGTGTTACCTTTTTCTGCACAAAAGTGATTCTGCGAAGCAATGTGAACACTTCTGCTTCCCAGGCACAGAGAAGGTGCTAGCAGGGAATTCTCTGCCTGCCTTTCCCCAGTGCTCTGCAAGCTCTCCAGGACAACATAGAATCTGGGGCTCTGTGCTTTCTTTCGTTCTGAACAAGTGTTAGTGTTTTCTGCACAAAAGCGATTCTGCGAAGCAATGTGAACACTTCTGCTTCCCAGGCACAGAGAAGGTGCTAGCAGGGAATTCTCTGCCTGCCTTTCCCCAGTGCTCTGCAAGCTCTCCAGGACAACATAAAATCTGGGGCTCTGTGCTTTCTTTCGTTCTGAACAAGTGTTACTGTTTTCTGCACAAAAGCGATTCTGCGAAGCAATGTGAACACTTCTGCTTCCCAGGCACAGAGAAGGTGCTAGCAGGGAATTCTCTGCCTGCCTTTCCCCAGTGCTCTGCAAGCTCTCCAGGACAACATAGAATCTGTGGCTCTGTGCTTTCTTTCGTTCTGAACAAGTGTTACTGTTTTCTGCAGAAAAGCGATTCTGCGAAGCAATGTGAACACTTCTGCTTCCCAGGCACAGAGAAGGTGCTAGCAGGGAATTCTCTGCCTGCCTTTCCCCAGTGCTCTGCAAGCTCTCCAGGACAACATAGAATCTGGGGCTCTGTGCTTTCTTTCATTCTGAACAAGTGTTGCTGTTTTCTGCACAAAAGCGATTCTGCGAAGCAATGTGAACACTTCTGCCTCCCAGGCACAGAGAAGGTGCTAGCAGGGAATTCTCTGCCTGCCTTTCCCCAGTGCTCTGCAAGCTCTCCAGGGCAACATAAAATCTGGGGCTCTGTGCTTTCTTTCCTTCTGAACAAGTGTTACTGTTTTCTGCACAAAAGCGATTCTGCGAAGCAATGTGAACACTTCTGCTTCCCAGGCACAGAGAAGGTGCTAGCAGGGAATTCTCTGCCTGCCTTTCCCCAGTGCTCTGCAAGCTCTCCAGGACAACATAAAATCTGGGGCTCTGTGCTTTCTTTCGTTCTGAACAAGTGTTACTGTTTTCTGCACAAAAGCGCTTCTGTGAGGCAATGTGAACACTTCTGCTTCCCAGGCACAGAGAAGGTGCTAGCAGGGAATTCTCTGCCTGCCTTTCCCCAGTGCTCTGCAAGCTCTCCAGGACAACATAGAATCTGGGGCTCTGTGCTTTCTTTCGTTCTGAACAAGTGTTACTGTTTTCTGCACAAAAGTGATTCTGCGAAGCAATGTGAACACTTCTGCTTCCCAGTCACAGAGAAGGTGCTTGCAGGGAATTCTCTGCCTGCCTTTCCCCAGTGCTCTGCAAGCACTCCAGGACAACAGCAAATCTGGGGCTGTGTGCTTTCTTTCGTTCTGAACAAGTGTTACTGTTTTCTGCACAAAAGCGATTCTGCGAAGCAATGTGAACACTTCTGCTTCCCAGGCACAGAGAAGGTGCTAGCAGGGAATTCTCTGCCTGCCTTTCCCCAGTGCTCTGCAAACTCTCCAGGACAACAGCAAATCTGGGGCTCTGTGCTTTCTTTCATTCTGAACAAGTGTTACCGTTTTCTGCACAAAAGTGATTCTGCGAAGCAATGTGAACACTTCTGCTTCCCAGGCACAGAGAAGGTGCTAGCAGGGAATTCTCTGCCTGCCTTTCCCCAGTGCTCTGCAAGCTCTCCAGGACAACATAAAATCTGGGGCTCTGTGCTTTCTTTCCTTCTGAACAAGTGTTACTGTTTTCTGCACAAAAGCGATTCTGCGAAGCAATGTGAACACTTCTGCTTCCCAGGCACAGAGAAGGTGCTAGCAGGGAATTCTCTGCCTGCCTTTCCCCAGTGCTCTGCAAGCTCTCCAGGACAACATAAAATCTGGGGCTCTGTGCTTTCTTTCGTTCTGAACAAGTGTTACTGTTTTCTGCACAAAAGCGATTCTGCGAAGCAATGTGAACACTTCTGCTTCCCAGGCACAGAGAAGGTGCTAGCAGGGAATTCTCTGCCTGCCTTTCCCCAGTGCTCTGCAAGCTCTCCAGGACAACAGCAAATCTGGGGCTCTGTGCTTTCTTTCGTTCTGAACGAGTGTTAGTGTTTTCTGCACAAAAGCGATTCTGCGAAGCAATGTGAACACTTCTGCTTCCCAGGCACAGAGAAGGTGCTAGCAGGGAATTCTCTGCCTGCCTTTCCCCAGTGCTCTGCAAGCTCTCCAGGACAACATAGAATCTGGGGCTCTGTGCTTTCTTTCGTTCTGAACAAGTGTTAGTGTTTTCTGCACAAAAGCGATTCTGCGAAGCAATGTGAACACTTCTGCTTCCCAGGCACAGAGAAGGTTCTAGCAGGGAATTCTCTGCCTGCCTTTCCCCAGTGCTCTGCAAGCTCTCCAGGACAACATAGAATCTGGGGCTCTGTGCTTTCTTTCGTTCTGAACAAGTGTTAGTGTTTTCTGCAGAAAAGCGATTCTGCGAAGCAATGTGAACACTTCTGCTTCCCAGGCACAGAGAAGGTGCTAGCAGGGAATTCTCTGCCTGCCTTTCCCCAGTGCTCTGCAAGCTCTCCAGGACAACATCAAATTTGGGGCTCTGTGCTTTCTTTCGTTCTGAACAAGTGTTACTGTTTTCTGCACAAAAGCGATTCTGCGAAGCAATGTGAACACTTCTGCTTCCCAGGCACAGAGAAGGTGCTAGCAGGGAATTCTCTGCCTGCCTTTCCCCAGTGCTCTGCAAGCTCTCCAGGACAACATAGAATCTGGGGCTCTGTGCTTTCTTTCATTCTGAACAAGTGTTAGTGTTTTCTGCACAAAAGCGATTCTGCGAAGCAATGTGAACACTTCTGCCTCCCAGGCACAGAGAAGGTGCTAGCAGGGAATTCTCTGCCTGCCTTTCCCCAGTGCTCTGCAAGCTCTCCAGGGCAACATAAAATCTGGGGCTCTGTGCTTTCTTTCCTTCTGAACAAGTGTTACTGTTTTCTGCACAAAAGCGATTCTGCGAAGCAATGTGAACACTTCTGCTTCCCAGGCACAGAGAAGGTGCTAGCAGGGAATTCTCTGCCTGCCTTTCCCCAGTGCTCTGCAAGCTCTCCAGGACAACATAAAATCTGGGGCTCTGTGCTTTCTTTCGTTCTGAACGAGTGTTAGTGTTTTCTGCACAAAAGCGCTTCTGTGAGGCAATGTGAACACTTCTGCTTCCCAGGCACAGAGAAGGTGCTAGCAGGGAATTCTCTGCCTGCCTTTCCCCAGTGCTCTGCAAGCTCTCCAGGACAACATAGAATCTGGGGCTCTGTGCTTTCTTTCATTCTGAACAAGTGTTAGTGTTTTCTGCACAAAAGCGATTCTGCGAAGCAATGTGAACACTTCTGCCTCCCAGGCACAGAGAAGGTGCTAGCAGGGAATTCTCTGCCTGCCTTTCCCCAGTGCTCTGCAAGCTCTCCAGGACAACATAGAATCTGGGGCTCTGTGCTTTCTTTCCTTCTGAACAAGTGTTACTGTTTTCTGCACAAAAGCGATTCTGCGAAGCAATGTGAACACTTCTGCTTCCCAGGCACAGAGAAGGTGCTAGCAGAGAATTCTCTGCATGCCTTTCCCCAGTGCTCTGCAAGCTCTCCAGGACAACAGCAAATCTGGGGCTCTGTGCTTTCTTTCGTTCTGAACAAGTGTTACTGTTTTCTGCACAAAAGCGATTCTGCGAAGCAATGTGAACAGGCACAGAGAAGGTGCTATCAGGGAATTCTCTGCCTGCCTTTCCCCAGTGCTCTGCAAGCTCTCCAGGACAACATAAAATCTGGGGCTCTGTGCTTTCTTTCCTTCTGAACAAGTGTTACTGTTTTCTTCACAAAAGCGATCCTTGCGAAGCAATGTGAACACTTCTGCTTCCCAGGCACAGAGAAGGTGCTAGCAGGGAATTCTCTGCCTGCCTTTCCCCAGTGCTCTGCAAGCTCTCCAGGACAACAGCAAATCTGGGGCTCTGTGCTTTCTTTCGTTCTGAACGAGTGTTAGTGTTTTCTGCACAAAAGCGATTCTGCGAAGCAATGTGAACACTTCTGCTTCCCAGGCACAGAGAAGGTGCTAGCAGGGAATTCTCTGCCTGCCTTTCCCCAGTGCTCTGCAAGCTCTCCAGGACAACATAGAATCTGGGGCTCTGTGCTTTCTTTCGTTCTGAACAAGTGTTAGTGTTTTCTGCACAAAAGCGATTCTGCGAAGCAATGTGAACACTTCTGCTTCCCAGGCACAGAGAAGGTGCTAGCAGGGAATTCTCTGCCTGCCTTTCCCCAGTGCTCTGCAAGCTCTCCAGGACAACATAGAATCTGGGGCTCTGTGCTTTCTTTCGTTCTGAACAAGTGTTAGTGTTTTCTGCACAAAAGCGATTCTGCGAAGCAATGTGAACACTTCTGCTTCCCAGGCACAGAGAAGGTGCTAGCAGGGAATTCTCTGCCTGCCTTTCCCCAGTGCTCTGCAAGCTCTCCAGGACAACATCAAATCTGGGGCTCTGTGCTTTCTTTCGTTCTGAACAAGTGTTACTGTTTTCTGCACAAAAGCGATTCTGTGAGGCAATGTGAACACTTCTGCTTCCCAGGCACAGAGAAGGTGCTAGCAGGGAATTCTCTGCCTGCCTTTCCCCAGTGCTCTGCAAGCTCTCCAGGACAACATAGAATCTGGGGCTCTGTGCTTTCTTTCATTCTGAACAAGTGTTAGTGTTTTCTGCACAAAAGCGATTCTGCGAAGCAATGTGAACACTTCTGCCTCCCAGGCACAGAGAAGGTGCTAGCAGGGAATTCTCTGCCTGCCTTTCCCCAGTGCTCTGCAAGCTCTCCAGGGCAACATAAAATCTGGGGCTCTGTGCTTTCTTTCCTTCTGAACAAGTGTTACTGTTTTCTGCACAAAAGCGATTCTGCGAAGCAATGTGAACACTTCTGCTTCCCAGGCACAGAGAAGGTGCTAGCAGGGAATTCTCTGCCTGCCTTTCCCCAGTGCTCTGCAAGCTCTCCAGGACAACAGCAAATCTGGGGCTCTGTGCTTTCTTTCGTTCTGAACAAGTGTTACTGTTTTCTGCACAAAAGCGATTCTGCGAAGCAATGTGAACAGGCACAGAGAAGGTGCTATCAGGGAATTCTCTGCCTGCCTTTCCCCAGTGCTCTGCAAGCTCTCCAGGACAACATAAAATCTGGGGCTCTGTGCTTTCTTTCCTTCTGAACAAGTGTTACTGTTTTCTTCACAAAAGCGATTCTTGCGAAGCAATGTGAACACTTCTGCTTCCCAGGCACAGAGAAGGTGCTAGCAGGGAATTCTCTGCCTGCCTTTCCCCAGTGCTCTGCAAGCTCTCCAGGACAACAGCAAATCTGGGGCTCTGTGCTTTCTTTCGTTCTGAACGAGTGTTAGTGTTTTCTGCACAAAAGCGCTTCTGTGAGGCAATGTGAACACTTCTGCTTCCCAGGCACAGAGAAGGTGCTAGCAGGGAATTCTCTGCCTGCCTTTCCCCAGTGCTCTGCAAGCTCTCCAGGACAACATAGAATCTGGGGCTCTGTGCTTTCTTTCGTTCTGAACAAGTGTTAGTGTTTTCTGCACAAAAGCGATTCTGCGAAGCAATGTGAACACTTCTGCTTCCCAGGCACAGAGAAGGTGCTAGCAGGGAATTCTCTGCCTGCCTTTCCCCAGTGCTCTGCAAGCACTCCAGGACAACAGCAAATCTGGGGCTGTGTGCTTTCTTTCGTTCTGAACAAGTGTTGCTGTTTTCTGCACAAAAACGATTCTGCGAAGCAATGTGAACACTTCTGCTTCCCAGGCACAGAGAAGGTGCTAGCAGGGAATTCTCTGCCTGCCTTTCCCCAGTGCTCTGCAAGCTCTCCAGGACAACATAGAATCTGGGGCTCTGTGCTTTCTTTCGTTCTGAACAAGTGTTAGTGTTTTCTGCACAAAAGCGATTCTGCGAAGCAATGTGAACACTTCTGCTTCCCAGGCACAGAGAAGGTGCTAGCAGGGAATTCTCTGCCTGCCTTTCCCCAGTGCTCTGCAAGCTCTCCAGGACAACATAGAATCTGGGGCTCTGTGCTTTCTTTCGTTCTGAACAAGTGTTAGTGTTTTCTGCACAAAAGCGATTCTGCGAAGCAATGTGAACACTTCTGCTTCCCAGGCACAGAGAAGGTGCTAGCAGGGAATTCTCTGCCTGCCTTTCCCCAGTGCTCTGCAAGCTCTCCAGGACAACATAAAATCTGGGGCTCTGTGCTTTCTTTCGTTCTGAACAAGTGTTACTGTTTTCTGCACAAAAGCGATTCTGCGAAGCAATGTGAACACTTCTGCTTCCCAGGCACAGAGAAGGTGCTAGCAGGGAATTCTCTGCCTGCCTTTCCCCAGTGCTCTGCAAGCTCTCCAGGACAACATAGAATCTGTGGCTCTGTGCTTTCTTTCGTTCTGAACAAGTGTTACTGTTTTCTGCACAAAAGCGATTCTGCGAAGCAATGTGAACACTTCTGCTTCCCAGGCACAGAGAAGGTGCTAGCAGGGAATTCTCTGCCTGCCTTTCCCCAGTGCTCTGCAAGCTCTCCAGGACAACATAGAATCTGGGGCTCTGTGCTTTCTTTCATTCTGAACAAGTGTTGCTGTTTTCTGCACAAAAGCGATTCTGCGAAGCAATGTGAACACTTCTGCCTCCCAGGCACAGAGAAGGTGCTAGCAGGGAATTCTCTGCCTGCCTTTCCCCAGTGCTCTGCAAGCTCTCCAGGGCAACATAAAATCTGGGGCTCTGTGCTTTCTTTCCTTCTGAACAAGTGTTACTGTTTTCTGCACAAAAGCGATTCTGCGAAGCAATGTGAACACTTCTGCTTCCCAGGCACAGAGAAGGTGCTAGCAGGGAATTCTCTGCCTGCCTTTCCCCAGTGCTCTGCAAGCTCTCCAGGACAACATAAAATCTGGGGCTCTGTGCTTTCTTTCGTTCTGAACAAGTGTTACTGTTTTCTGCACAAAAGCGCTTCTGTGAGGCAATGTGAACACTTCTGCTTCCCAGGCACAGAGAAGGTGCTAGCAGGGAATTCTCTGCCTGCCTTTCCCCAGTGCTCTGCAAGCTCTCCAGGACAACATAGAATCTGGGGCTCTGTGCTTTCTTTCGTTCTGAACAAGTGTTACTGTTTTCTGCACAAAAGTGATTCTGCGAAGCAATGTGAACACTTCTGCTTCCCAGTCACAGAGAAGGTGCTTGCAGGGAATTCTCTGCCTGCCTTTCCCCAGTGCTCTGCAAGCACTCCAGGACAACAGCAAATCTGGGGCTGTGTGCTTTCTTTCGTTCTGAACAAGTGTTACTGTTTTCTGCACAAAAGCGATTCTGCGAAGCAATGTGAACACTTCTGCTTCCCAGGCACAGAGAAGGTGCTAGCAGGGAATTCTCTGCCTGCCTTTCCCCAGTGCTCTGCAAACTCTCCAGGACAACAGCAAATCTGGGGCTCTGTGCTTTCTTTCATTCTGAACAAGTGTTACCGTTTTCTGCACAAAAGTGATTCTGCGAAGCAATGTGAACACTTCTGCTTCCCAGGCACAGAGAAGGTGCTAGCAGGGAATTCTCTGCCTGCCTTTCCCCAGTGCTCTGCAAGCTCTCCAGGACAACATAAAATCTGGGGCTCTGTGCTTTCTTTCCTTCTGAACAAGTGTTACTGTTTTCTGCACAAAAGCGATTCTGCGAAGCAATGTGAACACTTCTGCTTCCCAGGCACAGAGAAGGTGCTAGCAGGGAATTCTCTGCCTGCCTTTCCCCAGTGCTCTGCAAGCTCTCCAGGACAACATAAAATCTGGGGCTCTGTGCTTTCTTTCGTTCTGAACAAGTGTTACTGTTTTCTGCACAAAAGCGATTCTGCGAAGCAATGTGAACACTTCTGCTTCCCAGGCAC
This sequence comes from Strix aluco, assembly GCF_031877795.1. Lineage (NCBI taxonomy): Eukaryota > Metazoa > Chordata > Aves > Strigiformes > Strigidae > Strix > Strix aluco. The sequence continues at coordinate 1,844,923 of NW_027436636.1, forward strand.
AGAGAAGGTGCTAGCAGGGAATTCTCTGCCTGCCTTTCCCCAGTGCTCTGCAAGCTCTCCAGGACAACAGCAAATCTGGGGCTCTGTGCTTTCTTTCGTTCTGAACGAGTGTTAGTGTTTTCTGCACAAAAGCGATTCTGCGAAGCAATGTGAACACTTCTGCTTCCCAGGCACAGAGAAGGTGCTAGCAGGGAATTCTCTGCCTGCCTTTCCCCAGTGCTCTGCAAGCTCTCCAGGACAACATAGAATCTGGGGCTCTGTGCTTTCTTTCGTTCTGAACAAGTGTTAGTGTTTTCTGCACAAAAGCGATTCTGCGAAGCAATGTGAACACTTCTGCTTCCCAGGCACAGAGAAGGTTCTAGCAGGGAATTCTCTGCCTGCCTTTCCCCAGTGCTCTGCAAGCTCTCCAGGACAACATAGAATCTGGGGCTCTGTGCTTTCTTTCGTTCTGAACAAGTGTTAGTGTTTTCTGCAGAAAAGCGATTCTGCGAAGCAATGTGAACACTTCTGCTTCCCAGGCACAGAGAAGGTGCTAGCAGGGAATTCTCTGCCTGCCTTTCCCCAGTGCTCTGCAAGCTCTCCAGGACAACATCAAATTTGGGGCTCTGTGCTTTCTTTCGTTCTGAACAAGTGTTACTGTTTTCTGCACAAAAGCGATTCTGCGAAGCAATGTGAACACTTCTGCTTCCCAGGCACAGAGAAGGTGCTAGCAGGGAATTCTCTGCCTGCCTTTCACCAGTGCTCTGCAAGCTCTCCAGGACAACATAAAATCTGGGGCTCTGTGCTTTCTTTCCTTCTGAACAATTGTTGCGGTTTTCTGCACAAAAACGATTCTGAGAAGCAATGAGAACACTCTGCTTCCCAGGCACAGAGAAGGTGCTAGCAGGGAATTCTCTGCCTGCCTTTCCCCAGTGCTCTGCAAGCTCTCCAGGACAACAGCAAATCTGGGGCTCTGTGCTTTCTTTCGTTCTGAACGAGTGTTAGTGTTTTCTGCACAAAAGCGATTCTGCGAAGCAATGTGAACACTTCTGCTTCCCAGGCACAGAGAAGGTGCTAGCAGGGAATTCTCTGCCTGCCTTTCCCCAGTGCTCTGCAAGCTCTCCAGGACAACATCAAATCTGGGGCTCTGTGCTTTCTTTCGTTCTGAACAAGTGTTACTGTTTTCTGCACAAAAGCGATTCTGTGAGGCAATGTGAACACTTCTGCTTCCCAGGCACAGAGAAGGTGCTAGCAGGGAATTCTCTGCCTGCCTTTCCCCAGTGCTCTGCAAGCTCTCCAGGACAACATAGAATCTGGGGCTCTGTGCTTTCTTTCATTCTGAACAAGTGTTAGTGTTTTCTGCACAAAAGCGATTCTGCGAAGCAATGTGAACACTTCTGCCTCCCAGGCACAGAGAAGGTGCTAGCAGGGAATTCTCTGCCTGCCTTTCCCCAGTGCTCTGCAAGCTCTCCAGGGCAACATAAAATCTGGGGCTCTGTGCTTTCTTTCGTTCTGAACAAGTGTTACTGTTTTCTGCACAAAAGCGATTCTGCGAAGCAATGTGAACACTTCTGCTTCCCAGGCACAGAGAAGGTGCTAGCAGGGAATTCTCTGCCTGCCTTTCCCCAGTGCTCTGCAAGCTCTCCAGGACAACAGCAAATCTGGGGCTCTGTGCTTTCTTTCGTTCTGAACAAGTGTTACTGTTTTCTGCACAAAAGCGCTTCTGTGAGGCAATGTGAACACTTCTGCTTCCCAGGCACAGAGAAGGTGCTAGCAGGGAATTCTCTGCCTGCCTTTCCCCAGTGCTCTGCAAGCTCTCCAGGACAACATAGAATCTGGGGCTCTGTGCTTTCTTTCATTCTGAACAAGTGTTAGTGTTTTCTGCACAAAAGCGATTCTGCGAAGCAATGTGAACACTTCTGCCTCCCAGGCACAGAGAAGGTGCTAGCAGGGAATTCTCTGCCTGCCTTTCCCCAGTGCTCTGCAAGCTCTCCAGGACAACATAGAATCTGGGGCTCTGTGCTTTCTTTCCTTCTGAACAAGTGTTACTGTTTTCTGCACAAAAGCGATTCTGCGAAGCAATGTGAACACTTCTGCTTCCCAGGCACAGAGAAGGTGCTAGCAGAGAATTCTCTGCATGCCTTTCCCCAGTGCTCTGCAAGCTCTCCAGGACAACAGCAAATCTGGGGCTCTGTGCTTTCTTTCGTTCTGAACAAGTGTTACTGTTTTCTGCACAAAAGCGATTCTGCGAAGCAATGTGAACAGGCACAGAGAAGGTGCTATCAGGGAATTCTCTGCCTGCCTTTCCCCAGTGCTCTGCAAGCTCTCCAGGACAACATAAAATCTGGGGCTCTGTGCTTTCTTTCCTTCTGAACAAGTGTTACTGTTTTCTTCACAAAAGCGATTCTTGCGAAGCAATGTGAACACTTCTGCTTCCCAGGCACAGAGAAGGTGCTAGCAGGGAATTCTCTGCCTGCCTTTCCCCAGTGCTCTGCAAGCTCTCCAGGACAACAGCAAATCTGGGGCTCTGTGCTTTCTTTCGTTCTGAACGAGTGTTAGTGTTTTCTGCACAAAAGCGATTCTGCGAAGCAATGTGAACACTTCTGCTTCCCAGGCACAGAGAAGGTGCTAGCAGGGAATTCTCTGCCTGCCTTTCCCCAGTGCTCTGCAAGCTCTCCAGGACAACATAGAATCTGGGGCTCTGTGCTTTCTTTCGTTCTGAACAAGTGTTAGTGTTTTCTGCACAAAAGCGATTCTGCGAAGCAATGTGAACACTTCTGCTTCCCAGGCACAGAGAAGGTGCTAGCAGGGAATTCTCTGCCTGCCTTTCCCCAGTGCTCTGCAAGCTCTCCAGGACAACATAGAATCTGGGGCTCTGTGCTTTCTTTCGTTCTGAACAAGTGTTAGTGTTTTCTGCACAAAAGCGATTCTGCGAAGCAATGTGAACACTTCTGCTTCCCAGGCACAGAGAAGGTGCTAGCAGGGAATTCTCTGCCTGCCTTTCCCCAGTGCTCTGCAAGCTCTCCAGGACAACATCAAATCTGGGGCTCTGTGCTTTCTTTCGTTCTGAACAAGTGTTACTGTTTTCTGCACAAAAGCGATTCTGTGAGGCAATGTGAACACTTCTGCTTCCCAGGCACAGAGAAGGTGCTAGCAGGGAATTCTCTGCCTGCCTTTCCCCAGTGCTCTGCAAGCTCTCCAGGACAACATAGAATCTGGGGCTCTGTGCTTTCTTTCATTCTGAACAAGTGTTAGTGTTTTCTGCACAAAAGCGATTCTGCGAAGCAATGTGAACACTTCTGCCTCCCAGGCACAGAGAAGGTGCTAGCAGGGAATTCTCTGCCTGCCTTTCCCCAGTGCTCTGCAAGCTCTCCAGGGCAACATAAAATCTGGGGCTCTGTGCTTTCTTTCCTTCTGAACAAGTGTTACTGTTTTCTGCACAAAAGCGATTCTGCGAAGCAATGTGAACACTTCTGCTTCCCAGGCACAGAGAAGGTGCTAGCAGGGAATTCTCTGCCTGCCTTTCCCCAGTGCTCTGCAAGCTCTCCAGGACAACAGCAAATCTGGGGCTCTGTGCTTTCTTTCGTTCTGAACAAGTGTTACTGTTTTCTGCACAAAAGCGCTTCTGTGAGGCAATGTGAACACTTCTGCTTCCCAGGCACAGAGAAGGTGCTAGCAGGGAATTCTCTGCCTGCCTTTCCCCAGTGCTCTGCAAGCTCTCCAGGACAACATAGAATCTGGGGCTCTGTGCTTTCTTTCGTTCTGAACAAGTGTTACTGTTTTCTGCACAAAAGCGATTCTGCGAAGCAATGTGAACACTTCTGCCTCCCAGGCACAGAGAAGGTGCTAGCAGGGAATTCTCTGCCTGCCTTTCCCCAGTGCTCTGCAAGCTCTCCAGGACAACATAGAATCTGGGGCTCTGTGCTTTCTTTCCTTCTGAACAAGTGTTACTGTTTTCTGCACAAAAGCGATTCTGCGAAGCAATGTGAACACTTCTGCTTCCCAGGCACAGAGAAGGTGCTAGCAGAGAATTCTCTGCCTGCCTTTCCCCAGTGCTCTGCAAGCTCTCCAGGACAACAGCAAATCTGGGGCTCTGTGCTTTCTTTCGTTCTGAACAAGTGTTACTGTTTTCTGCACAAAAGCGATTCTGCGAAGCAATGTGAACAGGCACAGAGAAGGTGCTATCAGGGAATTCTCTGCCTGCCTTTCCCCAGTGCTCTGCAAGCTCTCCAGGACAACATAAAATCTGGGGCTCTGTGCTTTCTTTCCTTCTGAACAAGTGTTACTGTTTTCTTCACAAAAGCGATTCTTGCGAAGCAATGTGAACACTTCTGCTTCCCAGGCACAGAGAAGGTGCTAGCAGGGAATTCTCTGCCTGCCTTTCCCCAGTGCTCTGCAAGCTCTCCAGGACAACAGCAAATCTGGGGCTCTGTGCTTTCTTTCGTTCTGAACGAGTGTTAGTGTTTTCTGCACAAAAGCGCTTCTGTGAGGCAATGTGAACACTTCTGCTTCCCAGGCACAGAGAAGGTGCTAGCAGGGAATTCTCTGCCTGCCTTTCCCCAGTGCTCTGCAAGCTCTCCAGGACAACATAGAATCTGGGGCTCTGTGCTTTCTTTCGTTCTGAACAAGTGTTAGTGTTTTCTGCACAAAAGCGATTCTGCGAAGCAATGTGAACACTTCTGCTTCCCAGGCACAGAGAAGGTGCTAGCAGGGAATTCTCTGCCTGCCTTTCCCCAGTGCTCTGCAAGCACTCCAGGACAACAGCAAATCTGGGGCTGTGTGCTTTCTTTCGTTCTGAACAAGTGTTGCTGTTTTCTGCACAAAAACGATTCTGCGAAGCAATGTGAACACTTCTGCTTCCCAGGCACAGAGAAGGTGCTAGCAGGGAATTCTCTGCCTGCCTTTCCCCAGTGCTCTGCAAGCTCTCCAGGACAACATAGAATCTGGGGCTCTGTGCTTTCTTTCGTTCTGAACAAGTGTTAGTGTTTTCTGCACAAAAGCGATTCTGCGAAGCAATGTGAACACTTCTGCTTCCCAGGCACAGAGAAGGTGCTAGCAGGGAATTCTCTGCCTGCCTTTCCCCAGTGCTCTGCAAGCTCTCCAGGACAACATAGAATCTGGGGCTCTGTGCTTTCTTTCGTTCTGAACAAGTGTTAGTGATTTCTGCACAAAAGCGATTCTGAGAAGCAATGTGAACACTTCTGCTTCCCAGGCACAGAGAAGGTGCTAGCAGGGAATTCTCTGCCTGCCTTTCCCCAGTGCTCTGCAAGCTCTCCAGGACAACATAGAATCTGGGGCTCTCTGCTTTCTTTCGTTCTGAACAAGTGTTACTGTTTTCTGCACAAAAGCGATTCTGCGAAGCAATGTGAACACTTCTGCTTCCCAGGCACAGAGAAGGTGCTAGCAGGGAATTCTCTGCCTGCCTTTCCCCAGTGCTCTGCAAGCTCTCCAGGACAACATAGAATCTGGGGCTCTGTGCTTTCTTTTGTTCTGAACGAGTGTTAGTGTTTTCTGCACAAAAGCGATTCTGCGAAGCAATGTGAACACTTCTGCTTCCCAGGCACAGAGAAGGTGCTAGCAGGGAATTCTCTGCCTGCCTTTCCACAGTGCTCTGCAAGCTCTCCAGGACAACATAGAATCTGGGGCTCTGTGCTTTCTTTCGTTCTGAACAAGTGTTACTGTTTTCTGCACAAAAGCGATTCTGCGAAGCAATGTGAACACTTCTGCTTCCCAGGCACAGAGAAGGTGCTAGCAGGGAATTCTCTGCCTGCCTTTCCCCAGTGCTCTGCAAGCTCTCCAGGACAACATAAAATCTGGGGCTCTGTGCTTTCTTTCGTTCTGAACAAGTGTTACTGTTTTCTGCACAAAAGCGATTCTGCGAAGCAATGTGAACACTTCTGCTTCCCAGGCACAGAGAAGGTGCTAGCAGGGAATTCTCTGCCTGCCTTTCCCCAGTGCTCTGCAAGCTCTCCAGGACAACATAAAATCTGGGGCTCTGTGCTTTCTTTCCTTCTGAACAAGTGTTACTGTTTTCTGCACAAAAGCGATTCTGCGAAGCAATGTGAACACTTCTGCTTCCCAGGCACAGAGAAGGTGCTAGCAGGGAATTCTCTGCCTGCCTTTCCCCAGTGCTCTGCAAGCTCTCCAGGACAACATAAAATCTGGGGCTCTGTGCTTTCTTTCCTTCTGAACAAGTGTTGCTGTTTTCTGCACAAAAACGATTCTGAGAAGCAATGAGAACACTCTGCTTCCCAGGCACAGAGAAGGTGCTAGCAGGGAATTCTCTGCCTGCCTTTCCCCAGTGCTCTGCAAGCTCTCCAGGACAACAGCAAATCTGGGGCTCTGTGCTTTCTTTCGTTCTGAACGAGTGTTAGTGTTTTCTGCACAAAAGCGATTCTGCGAAGCAATGTGAACACTTCTGCTTCCCAGGCACAGAGAAGGTGCTAGCAGGGAATTCTCTGCCTGCCTTTCCCCAGTGCTCTGCAAGCTCTCCAGGACAACATAGAATCTGGGGCTCTGTGCTTTCTTTCGTTCTGAACAAGTGTTAGTGTTTTCTGCACAAAAGCGATTCTGCGAAGCAATGTGAACACTTCTGCTTCCCAGGCACAGAGAAGGTGCTAGCAGGGAATTCTCTGTCTGCCTTTCCACAGTGCTCTGCAAGCTCTCCAGGACAACATAGAATCTGGGGCTCTGTGCTTTCTTTCGTTCTGAACAAGTGTTACTGTTTTCTGCACAAAAGCGATTCTGCGAAGCAATGTGAACACTTCTGCTTCCCAGGCACAGAGAAGGTGCTAGCAGGGAATTCTCTGCCTGCCTTTCCCCAGTGCTCTGCAAGCTCTCCAGGACAACATAGAATCTGGGGCTCTGTGCTTTCTTTCGTTCTGAACAAGTGTTAGTGTTTTCTGCACAAAAGCGATTCTGCGAAGCAATGTGAACACTTCTGCTTCCCAGGCACAGAGAAGGTGCTAGCAGGGAATTCTCTGCCTGCCTTTCCCCAGTGCTCTGCAAGCTCTCCAGGACAACATAGAATCTGGGGCTCTGTGCTTTCTTTCGTTCTGAACAAGTGTTAGTGTTTTCTGCACAAAAGCGATTCTGCGAAGCAATGTGAACACTTCTGCTTCCCAGGCACAGAGAAGGTGCTAGCAGGGAATTCTCTGCCTGCCTTTCCCCAGTGCTCTGCAAGCTCTCCAGGACAACATCAAATTTGGGGCTCTCTGCTTTCTTTCGTTCTGAACAAGTGTTAGTGTTTTCTGCACAAAAGCGATTCTGCGAAGCAATGTGAACACTTCTGCTTCCCAGGCACAGAGAAGGTGCTAGCAGGGAATTCTCTGCCTGCCTTTCCCCAGTGCTCTGCAAGCTCTCCAGGACAACATAGAATCTGGGGCTCTGTGCTTTCTTTCGTTCTGAACAAGTGTTAGTGTTTTCTGCACAAAAGCGATTCTGCGAAGCAATGTGAACACTTCTGCTTCCCAGGCACAGAGAAGGTGCTAGCAGGGAATTCTCTGCCTGCCTTTCCCCAGTGCTCTGCAAGCTCTCCAGGACAACAGCAAATCTGGGGCTCTGTGCTTTCTTTCCTTCTGAACAAGTGTTACTGTTTTCTGCACAAAAGCGATTCTGCGAAGCAATGTGAACACTTCTGCTTCCCAGGCACAGAGAAGGTGCTAGCAGGGAATTCTCTGCCTGCCTTTCCCCAGTGCTCTGCAAGCTCTCCAGGACAACAGCAAATCTGGGGCTCTGTGCTTTCTTTCGTTCTGAACAAGTGTTAGTGTTTTCTGCACAAAAGCGATTCTGCGAAGCAATGTGAACACTTCTGCTTCCCAGGCACAGAGAAGGTGCTAGCAGGGAATTCTCTGCCTGCCTTTCCCCAGTGCTCTGCAAGCTCTCCAGGACAACATAGAATCTGGGGCTCTGTTCTTTCTTTCGTTCTGAACAAGTGTTACTGTTTTCTGCACAAAAGCGATTCTGCGAAGCAATGTGAACACTTCTGCTTCCCAGGCACAGAGAAGGTGCTAGCAGGGAATTCTCTGCCTGCCTTTCCCCAGTGCTCTGCAAGCTCTCCAGGACAACATCAAATTTGGGGCTCTGTGCTTTCTTTCGTTCTGAACAAGTGTTACTGTTTTCTGCACAAAAGTGATTCTGCGAAGCAATGTGAACACTTCTGCTTCCCAGGCACAGAGAAGGTGCTAGCAGGGAATTCTCTGCCTGCCTTTCCCCAGTGCTCTGCAAGCTCTCCAGGACAACATAAAATCTGGGGCTCTGTGCTTTCTTTCCTTCTGAACAAGTGTTGCTGTTTTCTGCACAAAAGCGATTCTGCGAAGCAATGTGAACACTTCTGCTTCCCAGGCACAGAGAAGGTGCTAGCAGGGAATTCTCTGCCTGCCTTTCCCCAGTGCTCTGCAAGCTCTCCAGGACAACATCAAATTTGGGGCTCTCTGCTTTCTTTCGTTCTGAACAAGTGTTAGTGTTTTCTGCACAAAAGCGATTCTGCGAAGCAATGTGAACACTTCTGCCTCCCAGGCACAGAGAAGGTGCTAGCAGGGAATTCTCTGCCTGCCTTTCCCCAGTGCTCTGCAAGCTCTCCAGGGCAACATAAAATCTGGGGCTCTGTGCTTTCTTTCGTTCTGAACAAGTGTTACTGTTTTCTGCACAAAAGCGATTCTGAGAAGCAATGTGAACACTTCTGCTTCCCAGTCACAGAGAAGGTGCTTGCAGGGAATTCTCTGCCTGCCTTTCCCCAGTGCTCTGCAAGCACTCCAGGACAACAGCAAATCTGGGGCTGTGTGCTTTCTTTCATTCTGAACAAGTGTTACTGTTTTCTGCACAAAAGCGATTCTGCGAAGCAATGTGAACACTTCTGCTTCCCAGGCACAGAGAAGGTGCTAGCAGGGAATTCTCTGCCTGCCTTTCCCCAGTGCTCTGCAAGCTCTCCAGGACAACAGCAAATCTGGGGCTCTGTGCTTTCTTTCGTTCTGAACAAGTGTTAGTGTTTTCTGCACAAAAGCGATTCTGCGAAGCAATGTGAACACTTCTGCTTCCCAGGCACAGAGAAGGTGCTAGCAGGGAATTCTCTGCCTGCCTTTCCCCAGTGCTCTGCAAGCTCTCCAGGACAACAGCAAATCTGGGGCTCTGTGCTTTCTTTCGTTCTGAACAAGTGTTAGTGTTTTCTGCACAAAAGCGATTCTGCGAAGCAATGTGAACACTTCTGCTTCCCAGGCACAGAGAAGGTGCTAGCAGGGAATTCTCTGCCTGCCTTTCCCCAGTGCTCTGCAAGCTCTCCAGGACAACATAGAATCTGGGGCTCTGTGCTTTCTTTCGTTCTGAACAAGTGTTAGTGTTTTCTGCACAAAAGCGATTCTGCGAAGCAATGTGAACACTTCTGCTTCCCAGGCACAGAGAAGGTGCTAGCAGGGAATTCTCTGCCTGCCTTTCCCCAGTGCTCTGCAAGCTCTCCAGGACAACATCAAATTTGGGGCTCTGTGCTTTCTTTCGTTCTGAACAAGTGTTACTGTTTTCTGCACAAAAGTGATTCTGCGAAGCAATGTGAACACTTCTGCTTCCCAGGCACAGAGAAGGTGCTAGCAGGGAATTCTCTGCCTGCCTTTCACCAGTGCTCTGCAAGCTCTCCAGGACAACATAAAATCTGGGGCTCTGTGCTTTCTTTCCTTCTGAACAAGTGTTGCTGTTTTCTGCACAAAAACGATTCTGAGAAGCAATGAGAACACTCTGCTTCCCAGGCACAGAGAAGGTGCTAGCAGGGAATTCTCTGCCTGCCTTTCCCCAGTGCTCTGCAAGCTCTCCAGGACAACATCAAATTTGGGGCTCTCTGCTTTCTTTCGTTCTGAACAAGTGTTAGTGTTTTCTGCACAAAAGCGATTCTGCGAAGCAATGTGAACACTTCTGCTTCCCAGGCACAGAGAAGGTGCTAGCAGGGAATTCTCTGCCTGCCTTTCCCCAGTGCTCTGCAAGCTCTCCAGGACAACATAGAATCTGGGGCTCTGTGCTTTCTTTCGTTCTGAACAAGTGTTAGTGTTTTCTGCACAAAAGCGATTCTGTGAGGCAATGTGAACACTTCTGCTTCCCAGGCACAGAGAAGGTGCTAGCAGGGAATTCTCTGCCTGCCTTTCCCCAGTGCTCTGCAAGCTCTCCAGGACAACAGCAAATCTGGGGCTCTGTGCTTTCTTTCATTCTGAACAAGTGTTACTGTTTTCTGCACAAAAGCGATTCTGCGAAGCAATGTGAACACTTCTGCCTCCCAGGCACAGAGAAGGTGCTAGCAGGGAATTCTCTGCCTGCCTTTCCCCAGTGCTCTGCAAGCTCTCCAGGGCAACATAAAATCTGGGGCTCTGTGCTTTCTTTCGTTCTGAACAAGTGTTACTGTTTTCTGCACAAAAGCGATTCTGCGAAGCAATGTGAACACTTCTGCTTCCCAGTCACAGAGAAGGTGCTTGCAGGGAATTCTCTGCCTGCCTTTCCCCAGTGCTCTGCAAGCACTCCAGGACAACAGCAAATCTGGGGCTGTGTGCTTTCTTTCGTTCTGAACAAGTGTTACTGTTTTCTGCACAAAAGCGATTCTGCGAAGCAATGTGAACACTTCTGCTTCCCAGGCACAGAGAAGGTGCTAGCAGGGAATTCTCTGCCTGCCTTTCCCCAGTGCTCTGCAAGCTCTCCAGGACAACAGCAAATCTGGGGCTCTGTGCTTTCTTTCATTCTGAACAAGTGTTACCTTTTTCTGCACAAAAGTGATTCTGCGAAGCAATGTGAACACTTCTGCTTCCCAGGCACAGAGAAGGTGCTAGCAGGGAATTCTCTGCCTGCCTTTCCCCAGTGCTCTGCAAGCTCTCCAGGACAACATAGAATCTGGGGCTCTGTGCTTTCTTTCGTTCTGAACAAGTGTTAGTGTTTTCTGCACAAAAGCGATTCTGCGAAGCAATGTGAACACTTCTGCTTCCCAGGCACAGAGAAGGTGCTAGCAGGGAATTCTCTGCCTGCCTTTCCCCAGTGCTCTGCAAGCTCTCCAGGACAACATAAAACCTGGGGCTCTGTGCTTTCTTTCGTTCTGAACAAGTGTTACTGTTTTCTGCACAAAAGCGATTCTGCGAAGCAATGTGAACACTTCTGCTTCCCAGGCACAGAGAAGGTGCTAGCAGGGAATTCTCTGCCTGCCTTTCCCCAGTGCTCTGCAAGCTCTCCAGGACAACATAGAATCTGTGGCTCTGTGCTTTCTTTCGTTCTGAACAAGTGTTACTGTTTTCTGCACAAAAGCGATTCTGCGAAGCAATGTGAACACTTCTGCTTCCCAGGCACAGAGAAGGTGCTAGCAGGGAATTCTCTGCCTGCCTTTCCCCAGTGCTCTGCAAGCTCTCCAGGACAACATAGAATCTGGGGCTCTGTGCTTTCTTTCATTCTGAACAAGTGTTACTGTTTTCTGCACAAAAGCGATTCTGCGAAGCAATGTGAACACTTCTGCCTCCCAGGCACAGAGAAGGTGCTAGCAGGGAATTCTCTGCCTGCCTTTCCCCAGTGCTCTGCAAGCTCTCCAGGGCAACATAAAATCTGGGGCTCTGTGCTTTCTTTCCTTCTGAACAAGTGTTACTGTTTTCTGCACAAAAGCGATTCTGCGAAGCAATGTGAACACTTCTGCTTCCCAGGCACAGAGAAGGTGCTAGCAGGGAATTCTCTGCCTGCCTTTCCCCAGTGCTCTGCAAGCTCTCCAGGACAACATCAAATTTGGGGCTCTCTGCTTTCTTTCGTTCTGAACAAGTGTTAGTGTTTTCTGCACAAAAGCGATTCTGCGAAGCAATGTGAACACTTCTGCTTCCCAGGCACAGAGAAGGTGCTAGCAGGGAATTCTCTGCCTGCCTTTCCCCAGTGCTCTGCAAGCTCTCCAGGACAACATAGAATCTGGGGCTCTGTGCTTTCTTTCGTTCTGAACAAGTGTTAGTGTTTTCTGCACAAAAGCGATTCTGTGAGGCAATGTGAACACTTCTGCTTCCCAGGCACAGAGAAGGTGCTAGCAGGGAATTCTCTGCCTGCCTTTCCCCAGTGCTCTGCAAGCTCTCCAGGACAACAGCAAATCTGGGGCTCTGTGCTTTCTTTCATTCTGAACAAGTGTTACTGTTTTCTGCACAAAAGCGATTCTGCGAAGCAATGTGAACACTTCTGCCTCCCAGGCACAGAGAAGGTGCTAGCAGGGAATTCTCTGCCTGCCTTTCCCCAGTGCTCTGCAAGCTCTCCAGGGCAACATAAAATCTGGGGCTCTGTGCTTTCTTTCGTTCTGAACAAGTGTTACTGTTTTCTGCACAAAAGCGATTCTGCGAAGCAATGTGAACACTTCTGCTTCCCAGTCACAGAGAAGGTGCTTGCAGGGAATTCTCTGCCTGCCTTTCCCCAGTGCTCTGCAAGCACTCCAGGACAACAGCAAATCTGGGGCTGTGTGCTTTCTTTCGTTCTGAACAAGTGTTACTGTTTTCTGCACAAAAGCGATTCTGCGAAGCAATGTGAACACTTCTGCTTCCCAGGCACAGAGAAGGTGCTAGCAGGGAATTCTCTGCCTGCCTTTCCCCAGTGCTCTGCAAGCTCTCCAGGACAACAGCAAATCTGGGGCTCTGTGCTTTCTTTCATTCTGAACAAGTGTTACCTTTTTCTGCACAAAAGTGATTCTGCGAAGCAATGTGAACACTTCTGCTTCCCAGGCACAGAGAAGGTGCTAGCAGGGAATTCTCTGCCTGCCTTTCCCCAGTGCTCTGCAAGCTCTCCAGGACAACATAGAATCTGGGGCTCTGTGCTTTCTTTCGTTCTGAACAAGTGTTAGTGTTTTCTGCACAAAAGCGATTCTGCGAAGCAATGTGAACACTTCTGCTTCCCAGGCACAGAGAAGGTGCTAGCAGGGAATTCTCTGCCTGCCTTTCCCCAGTGCTCTGCAAGCTCTCCAGGACAACATAAAACCTGGGGCTCTGTGCTTTCTTTCGTTCTGAACAAGTGTTAGTGTTTTCTGCACAAAAGCGATTCTGCGAAGCAATGTGAACACTTCTGCTTCCCAGGCACAGAGAAGGTGCTAGCAGGGAATTCTCTGCCTGCCTTTCCCCAGTGCTCTGCAAGCTCTCCAGGACAACATAGAATCTGTGGCTCTGTGCTTTCTTTCGTTCTGAACAAGTGTTACTGTTTTCTGCACAAAAGCGATTCTGCGAAGCAATGTGAACACTTCTGCTTCCCAGGCACAGAGAAGGTGCTAGCAGGGAATTCTCTGCCTGCCTTTCCCCAGTGCTCTGCAAGCTCTCCAGGACAACATAGAATCTGGGGCTCTGTGCTTTCTTTCATTCTGAACAAGTGTTACTGTTTTCTGCACAAAAGCGATTCTGCGAAGCAATGTGAACACTTCTGCCTCCCAGGCACAGAGAAGGTGCTAGCAGGGAATTCTCTGCCTGCCTTTCCCCAGTGCTCTGCAAGCTCTCCAGGGCAACATAAAATCTGGGGCTCTGTGCTTTCTTTCCTTCTGAACAAGTGTTACTGTTTTCTGCACAAAAGCGATTCTGCGAAGCAATGTGAACACTTCTGCTTCCCAGGCACAGAGAAGGTGCTAGCAGGGAATTCTCTGCCTGCCTTTCCCCAGTGCTCTGCAAGCTCTCCAGGACAACATAAAATCTGGGGCTCTGTGCTTTCTTTCGTTCTGAACAAGTGTTAGTGTTTTCTGCACAAAAGCGCTTCTGTGAGGCAATGTGAACACTTCTGCTTCCCAGGCACAGAGAAGGTGCTAGCAGGGAATTCTCTGCCTGCCTTTCCCCAGTGCTCTGCAAGCTCTCCAGGACAACAGCAAATCTGGGGCTCTGTGCTTTCTTTCGTTCTGAACAAGTGTTAGTGTTTTCTGCACAAAAGCGATTCTGCGAAGCAATGTGAACACTTCTGCCTCCCAGGCACAGAGAAGGTGCTAGCAGGGAATTCTCTGCCTGCCTTTCCCCAGTGCTCTGCAAGCTCTCCAGGACAACATAGAATCTGTGGCTCTGTTCTTTCTTTCGTTCTGAACAAGTGTTACTGTTTTCTGCACAAAAGCGCTTCTGTGAGGCAATGTGAACACTTCTGCTTCCCAGGCACAGAGAAGGTGCTAGCAGGGAATTCTCTGCCTGCCTTTCCCCAGTGCTCTGCAAGCTCTCCAGGACAACATCAAATTTGGGGCTCTGTGCTTTCTTTCGTTCTGAACAAGTGTTACTGTTTTCTGCACAAAAGTGATTCTGCGAAGCAATGTGAACACTTCTGCTTCCCAGGCACAGAGAAGGTGCTAGCAGGGAATTCTCTGCCTGCCTTTCCCCAGTGCTCTGCAAGCTCTCCAGGACAACATAAAATCTGGGGCTCTGTGCTTTCTTTCCTTCTGAACAAGTGTTACTGTTTTCTGCACAAAAGCGATTCTGCGAAGCAATGAGAACACTCTGCTTCCCAGGCACAGAGAAGGTGCTAGCAGGGAATTCTCTGCCTGCCTTTCCCCAGTGCTCTGCAAGCTCTCCAGGACAACATCAAATTTGGGGCTCTCTGCTTTCTTTCGTTCTGAACAAGTGTTAGTGTTTTCTGCACAAAAGCGATTCTGCGAAGCAACGTGAACACTTCTGCTTCCCAGGCACAGAGAAGGTGCTAGCAGGGAATTCTCTGCCTGCCTTTCCCCAGTGCTCTGCAAGCTCTCCAGGACAACATAGAATCTGGGGCTCTGTGCTTTCTTTTGTTCTGAACAAGTGTTAGTGTTTTCTGCACAAAAGCGATTCTGTGAGGCAATGTGAACACTTCTGCTTCCCAGGCACAGAGAAGGTGCTAGCAGGGAATTCTCTGCCTGCCTTTCCCCAGTGCTCTGCAAGCTCTCCAGGACAACAGCAAATCTGGGGCTCTGTGCTTTCTTTCATTCTGAACAAGTGTTACTGTTTTCTGCACAAAAGCGATTCTGCGAAGCAATGTGAACACTTCTGCCTCCCAGGCACAGAGAAGGTGCTAGCAGGGAATTCTCTGCCTGCCTTTCCCCAGTGCTCTGCAAGCTCTCCAGGGCAACATAAAATCTGGGGCTCTGTGCTTTCTTTCGTTCTGAACAAGTGTTACTGTTTTCTGCACAAAAGCGATTCTGCGAAGCAATGTGAACACTTCTGCTTCCCAGTCACAGAGAAGGTGCTTGCAGGGAATTCTCTGCCTGCCTTTCCCCAGTGCTCTGCAAGCACTCCAGGACAACAGCAAATCTGGGGCTGTGTGCTTTCTTTCGTTCTGAACAAGTGTTACTGTTTTCTGCACAAAAGCGATTCTGCGAAGCAATGTGAACACTTCTGCTTCCCAGGCACAGAGAAGGTGCTAGCAGGGAATTCTCTGCCTGCCTTTCCCCAGTGCTCTGCAAACTCTCCAGGACAACAGCAAATCTGGGGCTCTGTGCTTTCTTTCATTCTGAACAAGTGTTACCTTTTTCTGCACAAAAGTGATTCTGAGAAGCAATGTGAACACTTCTGCTTCCCAGGCACAGAGAAGGTGCTAGCAGGGAATTCTCTGCCTGCCTTTCCCCAGTGCTCTGCAAGCTCTCCAGGACAACAGCAAATCTGGGGCTCTGTGCTTTCTTTCGTTCTGAACAAGTGTTAGTGTTTTCTGCACAAAAGCGATTCTGTGAGGCAATGTGAACACTTCTGCTTCCCAGGCACAGAGAAGGTGCTAGCAGGGAATTCTCTGCCTGCCTTTCCCCAGTGCTCTGCAAGCTCTCCAGGACAACATAGAATCTGGGGCTCTGTGCTTTCTTTCATTCTGAACAAGTGTTACTGTTTTCTGCACAAAAGCGATTCTGCGAAGCAATGTGAACACTTCTGCCTCCCAGGCACAGAGAAGGTGCTAGCAGGGAATTCTCTGCCTGCCTTTCCCCAGTGCTCTGCAAGCTCTCCAGGACAACATAGAATCTGGGGCTCTGTGCTTTCTTTCCTTCTGAACAAGTGTTACTGTTTTCTGCACAAAAGCGATTCTGCGAAGCAATGTGAACACTTCTGCTTCCCAGGCACAGAGAAGGTGCTAGCAGGGAATTCTCTGCCTGCCTTTCCCCAGTGCTCTGCAAGCTCTCCAGGACAACATAGAATCTGTGGCTCTGTGCTTTCTTTCGTTCTGAACAAGTGTTACTGTTTTCTGCACAAAAGCGATTCTGCGAAGCAATGTGAACACTTCTGCTTCCCAGGCACAGAGAAGGTGCTAGCAGGGAATTCTCTGCCTGCCTTTCCCCAGTGCTCTGCAAGCTCTCCAGGACAACATAGAATCTGGGGCTCTGGGCTTTCTTTCATTCTGAACAAGTGTTACTGTTTTCTGCACAAAAGCGATTCTGCGAAGCAATGTGAACACTTCTGCCTCCCAGGCACAGAGAAGGTGCTAGCAGGGAATTCTCTGCCTGCCTTTCCCCAGTGCTCTGCAAGCTCTCCAGGGCAACATAAAATCTGGGGCTCTGTGCTTTCTTTCCTTCTGAACAAGTGTTACTGTTTTCTGCACAAAAGCGATTCTGCGAAGCAATGTGAACACTTCTGCTTCCCAGGCACAGAGAAGGTGCTAGCAGGGAATTCTCTGCCTGCCTTTCCCCAGTGCTCTGCAAGCTCTCCAGGACAACATAAAATCTGGGGCTCTGTGCTTTCTTTCGTTCTGAACAAGTGTTAGTGTTTTCTGCACAAAAGCGCTTCTGTGAGGCAATGTGAACACTTCTGCTTCCCAGGCACAGAGAAGGTGCTAGCAGGGAATTCTCTGCCTGCCTTTCCCCAGTGCTCTGCAAGCTCTCCAGGACAACATAGAATCTGGGGCTCAGTGCTTTCTTTCGTTCTGAACAAGTGTTACTGTTTTCTGCACAAAAGTGATTCTGCGAAGCAATGTGAACACTTCTGCTTCCCAGTCACAGAGAAGGTGCTTGCAGGGAATTCTCTGCCTGCTTTTCCCCAGTGCTCTGCAAGCACTCCAGGACAACAGCAAATCTGGGGCTGTGTGCTTTCTTTCGTTCTGAACAAGTGTTACTGTTTTCTGCACAAAAGCGATTCTGCGAAGCAATGTGAACACTTCTGCTTCCCAGGCACAGAGAAGGTGCTAGCAGGGAATTCTCTGCCTGCCTTTCCCCAGTGCTCTGCAAACTCTCCAGGACAACAGCAAATCTGGGGCTCTGTGCTTTCTTTCATTCTGAACAAGTGTTACCTTTTTCTGCACAAAAGTGATTCTGCGAAGCAATGTGAACACTTCTGCTTCCCAGGCACAGAGAAGGTGCTAGCAGGGAATTCTCTGCCTGCCTTTCCCCAGTGCTCTGCAAGCTCTCCAGGACAACATAGAATCTGTGGCTCTGTGCTTTCTTTCGTTCTGAACAAGTGTTAGTGTTTTCTGCACAAAAGCGATTCTGCGAAGCAATGTGAACACTTCTGCTTCCCAGGCACAGAGAAGGTGCTAGCAGGGAATTCTCTGCCTGCCTTTCCCCAGTGCTCTGCAAGCTCTCCAGGACAACATAAAATCTGGGGCTCTGTGCTTTCTTTCGTTCTGAACAAGTGTTACTGTTTTCTGCACAAAAGCGATTCTGCGAAGCAATGTGAACACTTCTGCTTCCCAGGCACAGAGAAGGTGCTAGCAGGGAATTCTCTGCCTGCCTTTCCCCAGTGCTCTGCAAGCTCTCCAGGACAACATAGAATCTGTGGCTCTGTGCTTTCTTTCGTTCTGAACAAGTGTTAGTGTTTTCTGCACAAAAGCGATTCTGCGAAGCAATGTGAACACTTCTGCTTCCCAGGCACAGAGAAGGTGCTAGCAGGGAATTCTCTGCCTGCCTTTCCCCAGTGCTCTGCAAGCTCTCCAGGACAACATAGAATCTGGGGCTCTGTGCTTTCTTTCGTTCTGAACAAGTGTTACTGTTTTCTGCACAAAAGCGATTCTGCGAAGCAATGTGAACACTTCTGCTTCCCAGGCACAGAGAAGGTGCTAGCAGGGAATTCTCTGCCTGCCTTTCCCCAGTGCTCTGCAAGCTCTCCAGGACAACATAGAATCTGGGGCTCTGTGCTTTCTTTCGTTCTGAACAAGTGTTAGTGTTTTCTGCACAAAAGCGATTCTGCGAAGCAATGTGAACACTTCTGCTTCCCAGGCACAGAGAAGGTGCTAGCAGGGAATTCTCTGCCTGCCTTTCCCCAGTGCTCTGCAAGCTCTCCAGGACAACAGCAAATCTGGGGCTCTGTGCTTTCTTTCGTTCTGAACAAGTGTTAGTGTTTTCTGCACAAAAGCGATTCTGTGAGGCAATGTGAACACTTCTGCTTCCCAGGCACAGAGAAGGTGCTAGCAGGGAATTCTCTGCCTGCCTTTCCCCAGTGCTCTGCAAGCTCTCCAGGACAACATAGAATCTGGGGCTCTGTGCTTTCTTTCATTCTGAACAAGTGTTACTGTTTTCTGCACAAAAGCGATTCTGCGAAGCAATGTGAACACTTCTGCCTCCCAGGCACAGAGAAGGTGCTAGCAGGGAATTCTCTGCCTGCCTTTCCCCAGTGCTCTGCAAGCTCTCCAGGACAACATAGAATCTGGGGCTCTGTGCTTTCTTTCCTTCTGAACAAGTGTTACTGTTTTCTGCACAAAAGCGATTCTGCGAAGCAATGTGAACACTTCTGCTTCCCAGGCACAGAGAAGGTGCTAGCAGGGAATTCTCTGCCTGCCTTTCCCCAGTGCTCTGCAAGCTCTCCAGGACAACATAAAATCTGGGGCTCTGTGCTTTCTTTCGTTCTGAACAAGTGTTACTGTTTTCTGCACAAAAGCGCTTCTGTGAGGCAATGTGAACACTTCTGCTTCCCAGGCACAGAGAAGGTGCTAGCAGGGAATTCTCTGCCTGCCTTTCCCCAGTGCTCTGCAAGCTCTCCAGGACAACATAGAATCTGGGGCTCTGTGCTTTCTTTCGTTCTGAACAAGTGTTACTGTTTTCTGCACAAAAGCGATTCTGCGAAGCAATGTGAACACTTCTGCTTCCCAGTCACAGAGAAGGTGCTTGCAGGGAATTCTCTGCCTGCCTTTCCCCAGTGCTCTGCAAGCACTCCAGGACAACAGCAAATCTGGGGCTGTGTGCTTTCTTTCGTTCTGAACAAGTGTTACTGTTTTCTGCACAAAAACGATTCTGCGAAGCAATGTGAACACTTCTGCTTCCCAGGCACAGAGAAGGTGCTAGCAGGGAATTCTCTGCCTGCCTTTCCCCAGTGCTCTGCAAACTCTCCAGGACAACAGCAAATCTGGGGCTCTGTGCTTTCTTTCATTCTGAACAAGTGTTACCTTTTTCTGCACAAAAGTGATTCTGCGAAGCAATGTGAACACTTCTGCTTCCCAGGCACAGAGAAGGTGCTAGCAGGAAATTCTCTGCCTGCCTTTCCCCAGTGCTCTGCAAGCTCTCCAGGACAACATAGAATCTGGGGCTCTGTGCTTTCTTTCGTTCTGAACAAGTGTTACTGTTTTCTGCACAAAAGCGATTCTGCGAAGCAATGTGAACACTTCTGCTTCCCAGGCACAGAGAAGGTGCTAGCAGGGAATTCTCTGCCTGCCTTTCCCCAGTGCTCTGCAAGCTCTCCAGGACAACATAAAATCTGGGGCTCTGTGCTTTCTTTCGTTCTGAACAAGTGTTACTGTTTTCTGCACAAAAGCGATTCTGCGAAGCAATGTGAACACTTCTGCTTCCCAGGCACAGAGAAGGTGCTAGCAGGGAATTCTCTGCCTGCCTTTCCCCAGTGCTCTGCAAGCTCTCCAGGACAACAGCAAATCTGGGGCTCTGTGCTTTCTTTCGTTCTGAACAAGTGTTACTGTTTTCTGCACAAAAGCGATTCTGCGAAGCAATGTGAACACTTCTGCTTCCCAGGCACAGAGAAGGTGCTAGCAGGGAATTCTCTGCCTGCCTTTCCCCAGTGCTCTGCAAGCTCTCCAGGACAACATAGAATCTGGGGCTCTGTGCTTTCTTTCGTTCTGAACAAGTGTTACTGTTTTCTGCACAAAAGCGATTCTGCGAAGCAATGTGAACACTTCTGCTTCCCAGTCACAGAGAAGGTGCTTGCAGGGAATTCTCTGCCTGCCTTTCCCCAGTGCTCTGCAAGCACTCCAGGACAACAGCAAATCTGGGGCTGTGTGCTTTCTTTCGTTCTGAACAAGTGTTACTGTTTTCTGCACAAAAGCGATTCTGCGAAGCAATGTGAACACTTCTGCTTCCCAGGCACAGAGAAGGTGCTAGCAGGGAATTCTCTGCCTGCCTTTCCCCAGTGCTCTGCAAGCTCTCCAGGACAACAGCAAATCTGGGGCTCTGTGCTTTCTTTCATTCTGAACAAGTGTTACCTTTTTCTGCACAAAAGTGATTCTGCGAAGCAATGTGAACACTTCTGCTTCCCAGGCACAGAGAAGGTGCTAGCAGGGAATTCTCTGCCTGCCTTTCCCCAGTGCTCTGCAAGCTCTCCAGGACAACATAGAATCTGGGGCTCTGTGCTTTCTTTCGTTCTGAACAAGTGTTAGTGTTTTCTGCACAAAAGCGATTCTGCGAAGCAATGTGAACACTTCTGCTTCCCAGGCACAGAGAAGGTGCTAGCAGGGAATTCTCTGCCTGCCTTTCCCCAGTGCTCTGCAAGCTCTCCAGGACAACATAAAACCTGGGGCTCTGTGCTTTCTTTCGTTCTGAACAAGTGTTACTGTTTTCTGCACAAAAGCGATTCTGCGAAGCAATGTGAACACTTCTGCTTCCCAGGCACAGAGAAGGTGCTAGCAGGGAATTCTCTGCCTGCCTTTCCCCAGTGCTCTGCAAGCTCTCCAGGACAACATAGAATCTGTGGCTCTGTGCTTTCTTTCGTTCTGAACAAGTGTTACTGTTTTCTGCACAAAAGCGATTCTGCGAAGCAATGTGAACACTTCTGCTTCCCAGGCACAGAGAAGGTGCTAGCAGGGAATTCTCTGCCTGCCTTTCCCCAGTGCTCTGCAAGCTCTCCAGGACAACATAGAATCTGGGGCTCTGTGCTTTCTTTCATTCTGAACAAGTGTTACTGTTTTCTGCACAAAAGCGATTCTGCGAAGCAATGTGAACACTTCTGCCTCCCAGGCACAGAGAAGGTGCTAGCAGGGAATTCTCTGCCTGCCTTTCCCCAGTGCTCTGCAAGCTCTCCAGGGCAACATAAAATCTGGGGCTCTGTGCTTTCTTTCCTTCTGAACAAGTGTTACTGTTTTCTGCACAAAAGCGATTCTGCGAAGCAATGTGAACACTTCTGCTTCCCAGGCACAGAGAAGGTGCTAGCAGGGAATTCTCTGCCTGCCTTTCCCCAGTGCTCTGCAAGCTCTCCAGGACAACATAAAATCTGGGGCTCTGTGCTTTCTTTCGTTCTGAACAAGTGTTAGTGTTTTCTGCACAAAAGCGCTTCTGTGAGGCAATGTGAACACTTCTGCTTCCCAGGCACAGAGAAGGTGCTAGCAGGGAATTCTCTGCCTGCCTTTCCCCAGTGCTCTGCAAGCTCTCCAGGACAACAGCAAATCTGGGGCTCTGTGCTTTCTTTCGTTCTGAACAAGTGTTAGTGTTTTCTGCACAAAAGCGATTCTGCGAAGCAATGTGAACACTTCTGCCTCCCAGGCACAGAGAAGGTGCTAGCAGGGAATTCTCTGCCTGCCTTTCCCCAGTGCTCTGCAAGCTCTCCAGGACAACATAGAATCTGGGGCTCTGTTCTTTCTTTCGTTCTGAACAAGTGTTACTGTTTTCTGCACAAAAGCGATTCTGCGAAGCAATGTGAACACTTCTGCTTCCCAGGCACAGAGAAGGTGCTAGCAGGGAATTCTCTGCCTGCCTTTCCCCAGTGCTCTGCAAGCTCTCCAGGACAACATAGAATCTGGGGCTCTGTGCTTTCTTTCGTTCTGAACAAGTGTTACTGTTTTCTGCACAAAAGTGATTCTGCGAAGCAATGTGAACACTTCTGCTTCCCAGGCACAGAGAAGGTGCTAGCAGGGAATTCTCTGCCTGCCTTTCCCCAGTGCTCTGCAAGCTCTCCAGGACAACATAAAATCTGGGGCTCTGTGCTTTCTTTCCTTCTGAACAAGTGTTACTGTTTTCTGCACAAAAGCGATTCTGCGAAGCAATGAGAACACTCTGCTTCCCAGGCACATAGAAGGTGCTAGCAGGGAATTCTCTGCCTGCCTTTCCCCAGTGCTCTGCAAGCTCTCCAGGACAACATCAAATTTGGGGCTCTCTGCTTTCTTTCGTTCTGAACAAGTGTTAGTGTTTTCTGCACAAAAGCGATTCTGCGAAGCAATGTGAACACTTCTGCTTCCCAGGCACAGAGAAGGTGCTAGCAGGGAATTCTCTGCCTGCCTTTCCCCAGTGCTCTGCAAGCTCTCCAGGACAACATAGAATCTGTGGCTCTGTGCTTTCTTTCGTTCTGAACAAGTGTTAGTGTTTTCTGCACAAAAGCGATTCTGCGAAGCAATGTGAACACTTCTGCTTCCCAGGCACAGAGAAGGTGCTAGCAGGGAATTCTCTGCCTGCCTTTCCCCAGTGCTCTGCAAGCTCTCCAGGACAACATAGAATCTGGGGCTCTGTGCTTTCTTTCGTTCTGAACAAGTGTTAGTGTTTTCTGCACAAAAGCGATTCTGCGAAGCAATGTGAACACTTCTGCTTCCCAGGCACAGAGAAGGTGCTAGCAGGGAATTCTCTGCCTGCCTTTCCCCAGTGCTCTGCAAGCTCTCCAGGACAACATAGAATCTGGGGCTCTGTGCTTTCTTTCGTTCTGAACAAGTGTTAGTGTTTTCTGCACAAAAGCGATTCTGCGAAGCAATGTGAACACTTCTGCTTCCCAGGCACAGAGAAGGTGCTAGCAGGGAATTCTCTGCCTGCCTTTCCCCAGTGCTCTGCAAGCTCTCCAGGACAACATAGAATCTGGGGCTCTGTGCTTTCTTTCGTTCTGAACAAGTGTTACTGCTTTCTGCACAAAAGCGATTCTGCGAAGCAATGTGAACACTTCTGCTTCCCAGGCACAGAGAAGGTGCTAGCAGGGAATTCTCTGCCTGCCTTTCCCCAGTGCTCTGCAAGCTCTCCAGGACAACATAGAATCTGGGGCTCTGTGCTTTCTTTCGTTCTGAACAAGTGTTACTGTTTTCTGCACAAAAGCGATTCTGCGAAGCAATGTGAACACTTCTGCTTCCCAGGCACAGAGAAGGTGCTAGCAGGGAATTCTCTGCCTGCCTTTCCCCAGTGCTCTGCAAGCTCTCCAGGACAACATCAAATTTGGGGCTCTCTGCTTTCTTTCGTTCTGAACAAGTGTTACTGTTTTCTGCACAAAAGCGATTCTGCGAAGCAATGTGAACACTTCTGCTTCCCAGGCACAGAGAAGGTGCTAGCAGGGAATTCTCTGCCTGCCTTTCCCCAGTGCTCTGCAAGCTCTCCAGGACAACAGCAAATCTGGGGCTCTGTGCTTTCTTTCGTTCTGAACAAGTGTTAGTGTTTTCTGCACAAAAGCGATTCTGTGAGGCAATGTGAACACTTCTGCTTCCCAGGCACAGAGAAGGTGCTAGCAGGGAATTCTCTGCCTGCCTTTCCCCAGTGCTCTGCAAGCTCTCCAGGACAACATAGAATCTGGGGCTCTGTGCTTTCTTTCGTTCTGAACAAGTGTTACTGTTTTCTGCACAAAAGCGATTCTGCGAAGCAATGTGAACACTTCTGCTTCCCAGTCACAGAGAAGGTGCTTGCAGGGAATTCTCTGCCTGCCTTTCCCCAGTGCTCTGCAAGCACTCCAGGACAACAGCAAATCTGGGGCTGTGTGCTTTCTTTCGTTCTGAACAAGTGTTACTGTTTTCTGCACAAAAACGATTCTGCGAAGCAATGTGAACACTTCTGCTTCCCAGGCACAGAGAAGGTGCTAGCAGGGAATTCTCTGCCTGCCTTTCCCCAGTGCTCTGCAAACTCTCCAGGACAACAGCAAATCTGGGGCTCTGTGCTTTCTTTCATTCTGAACAAGTGTTACCTTTTTCTGCACAAAAGTGATTCTGCGAAGCAATGTGAACACTTCTGCTTCCCAGGCACAGAGAAGGTGCTAGCAGGAAATTCTCTGCCTGCCTTTCCCCAGTGCTCTGCAAGCTCTCCAGGACAACATAGAATCTGGGGCTCTGTGCTTTCTTTCGTTCTGAACAAGTGTTACTGTTTTCTGCACAAAAGCGATTCTGCGAAGCAATGTGAACACTTCTGCTTCCCAGGCACAGAGAAGGTGCTAGCAGGGAATTCTCTGCCTGCCTTTCCCCAGTGCTCTGCAAGCTCTCCAGGACAACATAAAATCTGGGGCTCTGTGCTTTCTTTCGTTCTGAACAAGTGTTACTGTTTTCTGCACAAAAGCGATTCTGCGAAGCAATGTGAACACTTCTGCTTCCCAGGCACAGAGAAGGTGCTAGCAGGGAATTCTCTGCCTGCCTTTCCCCAGTGCTCTGCAAGCTCTCCAGGACAACAGCAAATCTGGGGCTCTGTGCTTTCTTTCGTTCTGAACAAGTGTTACTGTTTTCTGCACAAAAGCGATTCTGCGAAGCAATGTGAACACTTCTGCTTCCCAGGCACAGAGAAGGTGCTAGCAGGGAATTCTCTGCCTGCCTTTCCCCAGTGCTCTGCAAGCTCTCCAGGACAACATAGAATCTGGGGCTCTGTGCTTTCTTTCGTTCTGAACAAGTGTTACTGTTTTCTGCACAAAAGCGATTCTGCGAAGCAATGTGAACACTTCTGCTTCCCAGGCACAGAGAAGGTGCTAGCAGGGAATTCTCTGCCTGCCTTTCCCCAGTGCTCTGCAAGCTCTCCAGGACAACATCAAATTTGGGGCTCTCTGCTTTCTTTCGTTCTGAACAAGTGTTAGTGTTTTCTGCACAAAAGCGATTCTGCGAAGCAATGTGAACACTTCTGCTTCCCAGGCACAGAGAAGGTGCTAGCAGGGAATTCTCTGCCTGCCTTTCCCCAGTGCTCTGCAAGCTCTCCAGGACAACAGCAAATCTGGGGCTCTGTGCTTTCTTTCGTTCTGAACGAGTGTTAGTGTTTTCTGCACAAAAGCGATTCTGCGAAGCAATGTGAACACTTCTGCTTCCCAGGCACAGAGAAGGTGCTAGCAGGGAATTCTCTGCCTGCCTTTCCCCAGTGCTCTGCAAGCTCTCCAGGACAACAGCAAATCTGGGGCTCTGTGCTTTCTTTCCTTCTGAACAAGTGTTACTGTTTTCTGCACAAAAGCGATTCTGTGAGGCAATGTGAACACTTCTGCTTCCCAGGCACAGAGAAGGTGCTAGCAGGGAATTCTCTGCCTGCCTTTCCCCAGTGCTCTGCAAGCTCTCCAGGACAACATAGAATCTGGGGCTCTGTGCTTTCTTTCATTCTGAACAAGTGTTACTGTTTTCTGCACAAAAGCGATTCTGCGAAGCAATGTGAACACTTCTGCCTCCCAGGCACAGAGAAGGTGCTAGCAGGGAATTCTCTGCCTGCCTTTCCCCAGTGCTCTGCAAGCTCTCCAGGGCAACATAAAATCTGGGGCTCTGTGCTTTCTTTCCTTCTGAACAAGTGTTACTGTTTTCTGCACAAAAGCGATTCTGCGAAGCAATGTGAACACTTCTGCTTCCCAGGCACAGAGAAGGTGCTAGCAGGGAATTCTCTGCCTGCCTTTCCCCAGTGCTCTGCAAGCTCTCCAGGACAACATAAAATCTGGGGCTCTGTGCTTTCTTTCGTTCTGAACAAGTGTTAGTGTTTTCTGCACAAAAGCGCTTCTGTGAGGCAATGTGAACACTTCTGCTTCCCAGGCACAGAGAAGGTGCTAGCAGGGAATTCTCTGCCTGCCTTTCCCCAGTGCTCTGCAAGCTCTCCAGGACAACATAGAATCTGGGGCTCTGTGCTTTCTTTCGTTCTGAACAAGTGTTACTGTTTTCTGCACAAAAGCGATTCTGCGAAGCAATGTGAACACTTCTGCTTCCCAGTCACAGAGAAGGTGCTTGCAGGGAATTCTCTGCCTGCCTTTCCCCAGTGCTCTGCAAGCACTCCAGGACAACAGCAAATCTGCGGCTGTGTGCTTTCTTGCGTTCTGAACAAGTGTTACTGTTTTCTGCACAAAAGCGATTCTGCGAAGCAATGTGAACACTTCTGCTTCCCAGGCACAGAGAAGGTGCTAGCAGGGAATTCTCTGCCTGCCTTTCCCCAGTGCTCTGCAAACTCTCCAGGACAACAGCAAATCTGGGGCTCTGTGCTTTCTTTCGTTCTGAACAAGTGTTAGTGTTTTCTGCACAAAAGCGATTCTGCGAAGCAATGTGAACACTTCTGCTTCCCAGGCACAGAGAAGGTGCTAGCAGGGAATTCTCTGCCTGCCTTTCCCCAGTGCTCTGCAAGCTCTCCAGGACAACATAGAATCTGGGGCTCTGTGCTTTCTTTCGTTCTGAACAAGTGTTAGTGTTTTCTGCACAAAAGCGATTCTGCGAAGCAATGTGAACACTTCTGCTTCCCAGGCACAGAGAAGGTGCTAGCAGGGAATTCTCTGCCTGCCTTTCCCCAGTGCTCTGCAAGCTCTCCAGGACAACATAAAATCTGGGGCTCTGTGCTTTCTTTCGTTCTGAACGAGTGTTAGTGTTTTCTGCACAAAAGCGATTCTGCGAAGCAATGTGAACACTTCTGCTTCCCAGGCACAGAGAAGGTGCTAGCAGGGAATTCTCTGCCTGCCTTTCCCCAGTGCTCTGCAAGCTCTCCAGGACAACATAGAATCTGTGGCTCTGTGCTTTCTTTCGTTCTGAACAAGTGTTAGTGTTTTCTGCACAAAAGCGATTCTGCGAAGCAATGTGAACACTTCTGCTTCCCAGGCACAGAGAAGGTGCTAGCAGGGAATTCTCTGCCTGCCTTTCCCCAGTGCTCTGCAAGCTCTCCAGGACAACATAGAATCTGGGGCTCTGTGCTTTCTTTCGTTCTGAACATGTGTTACTGTTTTCTGCACAAAAGCGATTCTGCGAAGCAATGTGAACACTTCTGCTTCCCAGGCACAGAGAAGGTGCTAGCAGGGAATTCTCTGCCTGCCTTTCCCCAGTGCTCTGCAAGCTCTCCAGGACAACATAGAATCTGTGGCTCTGTGCTTTCTTTCGTTCTGAACAAGTGTTACTGTTTTCTGCACAAAAGCGATTCTGCGAAGCAATGTGAACACTTCTGCTTCCCAGGCACAGAGAAGGTGCTAGCAGGGAATTCTCTGCCTGCCTTTCCCCAGTGCTCTGCAAGCTCTCCAGTACAACATAGAATCTGGGGCTCTGTGCTTTCTTTCATTCTGAACAAGTGTTACTGTTTTCTGCACAAAAGCGATTCTGCGAAGCAATGTGAACACTTCTGCCTCCCAGGCACAGAGAAGGTGCTAGCAGGGAATTCTCTGCCTGCCTTTCCCCAGTGCTCTGCAAGCTCTCCAGGGCAACATAAAATCTGGGGCTCTGTGCTTTCTTTCGTTCTGAACAAGTGTTACTGTTTTCTGCACAAAAGCGATTCTGCGAAGCAATGTGAACACTTCTGCTTCCCAGGCACAGAGAAGGTGCTAGCAGGGAATTCTCTGCCTGCCTTTCCCCAGTGCTCTGCAAGCTCTCCAGGACAACATAAAATCTGGGGCTCTGTGCTTTCTTTCGTTCTGAACAAGTGTTAGTGTTTTCTGCACAAAAGCGCTTCTGTGAGGCAATGTGAACACTTCTGCTTCCCAGGCACAGAGAAGGTGCTAGCAGGGAATTCTCTGCCTGCCTTTCCCCAGTGCTCTGCAAGCTCTCCAGGACAACATAGAATCTGGGGCTCTGTGCTTTCTTTCGTTCTGAACAAGTGTTACTGTTTTCTGCACAAAAGCGATTCTGCGAAGCAATGTGAACACTTCTGCTTCCCAGGCACAGAGAAGGTGCTTGCAGGGAATTCTCTGCCTGCCTTTCCCCAGTGCTCTGCAAGCACTCCAGGACAACAGCAAATCTGGGGCTGTGTGCTTTCTTTCGTTCTGAACAAGTGTTACTGTTTTCTGCACAAAAGCGATTCTGCGAAGCAATGTGAACACTTCTGCTTCCCAGGCACAGAGAAGGTGCTAGCAGGGAATTCTCTGCCTGCCTTTCCCCAGTGCTCTGCAAACTCTCCAGGACAACAGCAAATCTGGGGCTCTGTGCTTTCTTTCATTCTGAACAAGTGTTACCTTTTTCTGCACAAAAGTGATTCTGCGAAGCAATGTGAACACTTCTGCTTCCCAGGCACAGAGAAGGTGCTAGCAGGGAATTCTCTGCCTGCCTTTCCCCAGTGCTCTGCAAGCTCTCCAGGACAACATAGAATCTGTGGCTCTGTGCTTTCTTTCGTTCTGAACAAGTGTTACTGTTTTCTGCACAAAAGCGATTCTGCGAAGCAATGTGAACACTTCTGCTTCCCAGGCACAGAGAAGGTGCTAGCAGGGAATTCTCTGCCTGCCTTTCCCCAGTGCTCTGCAAGCTCTCCAGGACAACATAAAATCTGGGGCTCTGTGCTTTCTTTCGTTCTGAACAAGTGTTACTGTTTTCTGCACAAAAGCGATTCTGCGAAGCAATGTGAACACTTCTGCTTCCCAGGCACAGAGAAGGTGCTAGCAGGGAATTCTCTGCCTGCCTTTCCCCAGTGCTCTGCAAGCTCTCCAGGACAACATAGAATCTGGGGCTCTGTGCTTTCTTTCGTTCTGAACAAGTGTTACTGTTTTCTGCACAAAAGCGATTCTGCGAAGCAATGTGAACACTTCTGCTTCCCAGGCACAGAGAAGGTGCTAGCAGGGAATTCTCTGCCTGCCTTTCCCCAGTGCTCTGCAAGCTCTCCAGGACAACATAAAATCTGGGGCTCTGTGCTTTCTTTCCTTCTGAACAAGTGTTGCTGTTTTCTGCACAAAAACGATTCTGAGAAGCAATGAGAACACTCTGCTTCCCAGGCACAGAGAAGGTGCTAGCAGGGAATTCTCTGCCTGCCTTTCCCCAGTGCTCTGCAAGCTCTCCAGGACAACAGCAAATCTGGGGCTCTGTGCTTTCTTTCGTTCTGAACGAGTGTTAGTGTTTTCTGCACAAAAGCGATTCTGCGAAGCAATGTGAACACTTCTGCTTCCCAGGCACAGAGAAGGTGCTAGCAGGGAATTCTCTGCCTGCCTTTCCCCAGTGCTCTGCAAGCTCTCCAGGACAACATAGAATCTGGGGCTCTGTGCTTTCTTTCGTTCTGAACAAGTGTTACTGTTTTCTGCACAAAAGCGATTCTGCGAAGCAATGTGAACACTTCTGCTTCCCAGGCACAGAGAAGGTGCTAGCAGGGAATTCTCTGCCTGCCTTTCACCAGTGCTCTGCAAGCTCTCCAGGACAACATAAAATCTGGGGCTCTGTGCTTTCTTTCCTTCTGAACAAGTGTTGCTGTTTTCTGCACAAAAACGATTCTGAGAAGCAATGAGAACACTCTGCTTCCCAGGCACAGAGAAGGTGCTAGCAGGGAATTCTCTGCCTGCCTTTCCCCAGTGCTCTGCAAGCTCTCCAGGACAACAGCAAATCTGGGGCTCTGTGCTTTCTTTCGTTCTGAACGAGTGTTAGTGTTTTCTGCACAAAAGCGATTCTGCGAAGCAATGTGAACACTTCTGCTTCCCAGGCACAGAGAAGGTGCTAGCAGGGAATTCTCTGCCTGCCTTTCCCCAGTGCTCTGCAAGCTCTCCAGGACAACATAGAATCTGGGGCTCTGTGCTTTCTTTCATTCTGAACAAGTGTTAGTGTTTTCTGCACAAAAGCGATTCTGCGAAGCAATGTGAACACTTCTGCTTCCCAGGCACAGAGAAGGTGCTAGCAGGGAATTCTCTGCCTGCCTTTCCCCAGTGCTCTGCAAGCTCTCCAGGACAACATAGAATCTGGGGCTCTGTGCTTTCTTTCGTTCTGAACAAGTGTTAGTGTTTTCTGCACAAAAGCGATTCTGCGAAGCAATGTGAACACTTCTGCTTCCCAGGCACAGAGAAGGTGCTAGCAGGGAATTCTCTGCCTGCCTTTCCCCAGTGCTCTGCAAGCTCTCCAGGACAACATAGAATCTGGGGCTCTGTGCTTTCTTTCGTTCTGAACAAGTGTTAATGTTTTCTGCACAAAAGCGATTCTGCGAAGCAATGTGAACACTTCTGCTTCCCAGGCACAGAGAAGGTGCTAGCAGGGAATTCTCTGCCTGCCTTTCCCCAGTGCTCTGCAAGCTCTCCAGGACAACAGCAAATCTGGGGCTCTGTGCTTTCTTTCCTTCTGAACAAGTGTTAGTGTTTTCTGCACAAAAGCGATTCTGTGAGGCAATGTGAACACTTCTGCTTCCCAGGCACAGAGAAGGTGCTAGCAGGGAATTCTCTGCCTGCCTTTCCCCAGTGCTCTGCAAGCTCTCCAGGACAACATAGAATCTGGGGCTCTGTGCTTTCTTTCATTCTGAACAAATGTTACTGTTTTCTGCACAAAAGCGATTCTGCGAAGCAATGTGAACACTTCTGCCTCCCAGGCACAGAGAAGGTGCTAGCAGGGAATTCTCTGCCTGCCTTTCCCCAGTGCTCTGCAAGCTCTCCAGGACAACATCAAATTTGGGGCTCTGTGCTTTCTTTCGTTCTGAACAAGTGTTAGTGTTTTCTGCACAAAACTGATTCTGCGAAGCAATGTGAACACTTCTGCTTCCCAGGCACAGAGAAGGTGCTAGCAGGGAATTCTCTGCCTGCCTTTCCCCAGTGCTCTGCAAGCTCTCCA
This sequence comes from Strix aluco, assembly GCF_031877795.1. NCBI lineage: Eukaryota > Metazoa > Chordata > Aves > Strigiformes > Strigidae > Strix > Strix aluco. The sequence goes on from NW_027436636.1 coordinate 1,875,577, forward strand.
GGACAACAGCAAATCTGGGGCTCTGTGCTTTCTTTCGTTCTGAACGAGTGTTAGTGTTTTCTGCACAAAAGCGATTCTGCGAAGCAATGTGAACACTTCTGCTTCCCAGGCACAGAGAAGGTGCTAGCAGGGAATTCTCTGCCTGCCTTTCCCCAGTGCTCTGCAAGCTCTCCAGGACAACAGCAAATCTGGGGCTCTGTGCTTTCTTTCGTTCTGAACAAGTGTTAGTGTTTTCTGCACAAAAGCGATTCTGTGAGGCAATGTGAACACTTCTGCTTCCCAGGCACAGAGAAGGTGCTAGCAGGGAATTCTCTGCCTGCCTTTCCCCAGTGCTCTGCAAGCTCTCCAGGACAACAGAAAATCTGGGGCTCTGTGCTTTCTTTCATTCTGAACAAGTGTTACTGTTTTCTGCACAAAAGCGATTCTGCGAAGCAATGTGAACACTTCTGCCTCCCAGGCACAGAGAAGGTGCTAGCAGGGAATTCTCTGCCTGCCTTTCCCCAGTGCTCTGCAAGCTCTCCAGGGCAACATAAAATCTGGGGCTCTGTGCTTTCTTTCCTTCTGAACAAGTGTTACTGTTTTCTGCACAAAAGCGATTCTGCGAAGCAATGTGAACACTTCTGCTTCCCAGGCACAGAGAAGGTGCTAGCAGGGAATTCTCTGCCTGCCTTTCCCCAGTGCTCTGCAAACTCTCCAGGACAACAGCAAATCTGGGGCTCTGTGCTTTCTTTCATTCTGAACAAGTGTTACCTTTTTCTGCACAAAAGTGATTCTGCGAAGCAATGTGAACACTTCTGCTTCCCAGGCACAGAGAAGGTGCTAGCAGGAAATTCTCTGCCTGCCTTTCCCCAGTGCTCTGCAAGCTCTCCAGGACAACATAGAATCTGGGGCTCTGTGCTTTCTTTCGTTCTGAACAAGTGTTACTGTTTTCTGCACAAAAGCGATTCTGCGAAGCAATGTGAACACTTCTGCTTCCCAGGCACAGAGAAGGTGCTAGCAGGGAATTCTCTGCCTGCCTTTCCCCAGTGCTCTGCAAGCTCTCCAGGACAACATAAAATCTGGGGCTCTGTGCTTTCTTTCGTTCTGAACAAGTGTTACTGTTTTCTGCACAAAAGCGATTCTGCGAAGCAATGTGAACACTTCTGCTTCCCAGGCACAGAGAAGGTGCTAGCAGGGAATTCTCTGCCTGCCTTTCCCCAGTGCTCTGCAAGCTCTCCAGGACAACAGCAAATCTGGGGCTCTGTGCTTTCTTTCGTTCTGAACAAGTGTTACTGTTTTCTGCACAAAAGCGATTCTGCGAAGCAATGTGAACACTTCTGCTTCCCAGGCACAGAGAAGGTGCTAGCAGGGAATTCTCTGCCTGCCTTTCCCCAGTGCTCTGCAAGCTCTCCAGGACAACATAGAATCTGGGGCTCTGTGCTTTCTTTCGTTCTGAACAAGTGTTACTGTTTTCTGCACAAAAGCGATTCTGCGAAGCAATGTGAACACTTCTGCTTCCCAGGCACAGAGAAGGTGCTAGCAGGGAATTCTCTGCCTGCCTTTCCCCAGTGCTCTGCAAGCTCTCCAGGACAACATCAAATTTGGGGCTCTCTGCTTTCTTTCGTTCTGAACAAGTGTTAGTGTTTTCTGCACAAAAGCGATTCTGCGAAGCAATGTGAACACTTCTGCTTCCCAGGCACAGAGAAGGTGCTAGCAGGGAATTCTCTGCCTGCCTTTCCCCAGTGCTCTGCAAGCTCTCCAGGACAACAGCAAATCTGGGGCTCTGTGCTTTCTTTCGTTCTGAACGAGTGTTAGTGTTTTCTGCACAAAAGCGATTCTGCGAAGCAATGTGAACACTTCTGCTTCCCAGGCACAGAGAAGGTGCTAGCAGGGAATTCTCTGCCTGCCTTTCCCCAGTGCTCTGCAAGCTCTCCAGGACAACAGCAAATCTGGGGCTCTGTGCTTTCTTTCCTTCTGAACAAGTGTTACTGTTTTCTGCACAAAAGCGATTCTGTGAGGCAATGTGAACACTTCTGCTTCCCAGGCACAGAGAAGGTGCTAGCAGGGAATTCTCTGCCTGCCTTTCCCCAGTGCTCTGCAAGCTCTCCAGGACAACATAGAATCTGGGGCTCTGTGCTTTCTTTCATTCTGAACAAGTGTTACTGTTTTCTGCACAAAAGCGATTCTGCGAAGCAATGTGAACACTTCTGCCTCCCAGGCACAGAGAAGGTGCTAGCAGGGAATTCTCTGCCTGCCTTTCCCCAGTGCTCTGCAAGCTCTCCAGGGCAACATAAAATCTGGGGCTCTGTGCTTTCTTTCCTTCTGAACAAGTGTTACTGTTTTCTGCACAAAAGCGATTCTGCGAAGCAATGTGAACACTTCTGCTTCCCAGGCACAGAGAAGGTGCTAGCAGGGAATTCTCTGCCTGACTTTCCCCAGTGCTCTGCAAGCTCTCCAGGACAACATAAAATCTGGGGCTCTGTGCTTTCTTTCGTTCTGAACAAGTGTTAGTGTTTTCTGCACAAAAGCGCTTCTGAGAGGCAATGTGAACACTTCTGCTTCCCAGGCACAGAGAAGGTGCTAGCAGGGAATTCTCTGCCTGCCTTTCCCCAGTGCTCTGCAAGCTCTCCAGGACAACATAGAATCTGGGGCTCTGTGCTTTCTTTCGTTCTGAACAAGTGTTACTGTTTTCTGCACAAAAGCGATTCTGCGAAGCAATGTGAACACTTCTGCTTCCCAGTCACAGAGAAGGTGCTTGCAGGGAATTCTCTGCCTGCCTTTCCCCAGTGCTCTGCAAGCACTCCAGGACAACAGCAAATCTGGGGCTGTGTGCTTTCTTGCGTTCTGAACAAGTGTTACTGTTTTCTGCACAAAAGCGATTCTGCGAAGCAATGTGAACACTTCTGCTTCCCAGGCACAGAGAAGGTGCTAGCAGGGAATTCTCTGCCTGCCTTTCCCCAGTGCTCTGCAAACTCTCCAGGACAACAGCAAATCTGGGGCTCTGTGCTTTCTTTCGTTCTGAACAAGTGTTAGTGTTTTCTGCACAAAAGCGATTCTGCGAAGCAATGTGAACACTTCTGCTTCCCAGGCACAGAGAAGGTGCTAGCAGGGAATTCTCTGCCTGCCTTTCCCCAGTGCTCTGCAAGCTCTCCAGGACAACATAGAATCTGGGGCTCTGTGCTTTCTTTCGTTCTGAACAAGTGTTACTGTTTTCTGCACAAAAGCGATTCTGCGAAGCAATGTGAACACTTCTGCTTCCCAGGCACAGAGAAGGTGCTAGCAGGGAATTCTCTGCCTGCCTTTCCCCAGTGCTCTGCAAGCTCTCCAGGACAACATAAAATCTGGGGCTCTGTGCTTTCTTTCCTTCTGAACAAGTGTTGCTGTTTTCTGCACAAAAACGATTCTGAGAAGCAATGAGAACACTCTGCTTCCCAGGCACAGAGAAGGTGCTAGCAGGGAATTCTCTGCCTGCCTTTCCCCAGTGCTCTGCAAGCTCTCCAGGACAACAGCAAATCTGGGGCTCTGTGCTTTCTTTCGTTCTGAACGAGTGTTAGTGTTTTCTGCACAAAAGCGATTCTGCGAAGCAATGTGAACACTTCTGCTTCCCAGGCACAGAGAAGGTGCTAGCAGGGAATTCTCTGCCTGCCTTTCCCCAGTGCTCTGCAAGCTCTCCAGGACAACATAGAATCTGGGGCTCTGTGCTTTCTTTCGTTCTGAACAAGTGTTAGTGTTTTCTGCACAAAAGCGATTCTGCGAAGCAATGTGAACACTTCTGCTTCCCAGGCACAGAGAAGGTGCTAGCAGGGAATTCTCTGCCTGCCTTTCACCAGTGCTCTGCAAGCTCTCCAGGACAACATAAAATCTGGGGCTCTGTGCTTTCTTTCCTTCTGAACAAGTGTTGCTGTTTTCTGCACAAAAACGATTCTGAGAAGCAATGAGAACACTCTGCTTCCCAGGCACAGAGAAGGTGCTAGCAGGGAATTCTCTGCCTGCCTTTCCCCAGTGCTCTGCAAGCTCTCCAGGACAACAGCAAATCTGGGGCTCTGTGCTTTCTTTCGTTCTGAACGAGTGTTAGTGTTTTCTGCACAAAAGCGATTCTGCGAAGCAATGTGAACACTTCTGCTTCCCAGGCACAGAGAAGGTGCTAGCAGGGAATTCTCTGCCTGCCTTTCCCCAGTGCTCTGCAAGCTCTCCAGGACAACATAGAATCTGGGGCTCTGTGCTTTCTTTCATTCTGAACAAGTGTTAGTGTTTTCTGCACAAAAGCGATTCTGCGAAGCAATGTGAACACTTCTGCTTCCCAGGCACAGAGAAGGTGCTAGCAGGGAATTCTCTGCCTGCCTTTCCCCAGTGCTCTGCAAGCTCTCCAGGACAACATAGAATCTGGGGCTCTGTGCTTTCTTTCGTTCTGAACAAGTGTTAGTGTTTTCTGCACAAAAGCGATTCTGCGAAGCAATGTGAACACTTCTGCTTCCCAGGCACAGAGAAGGTGCTAGCAGGGAATTCTCTGCCTGCCTTTCCCCAGTGCTCTGCAAGCTCTCCAGGACAACATAGAATCTGGGGCTCTGTGCTTTCTTTCGTTCTGAACAAGTGTTAATGTTTTCTGCACAAAAGCGATTCTGCGAAGCAATGTGAACACTTCTGCTTCCCAGGCACAGAGAAGGTGCTAGCAGGGAATTCTCTGCCTGCCTTTCCCCAGTGCTCTGCAAGCTCTCCAGGACAACAGCAAATCTGGGGCTCTGTGCTTTCTTTCCTTCTGAACAAGTGTTAGTGTTTTCTGCACAAAAGCGATTCTGTGAGGCAATGTGAACACTTCTGCTTCCCAGGCACAGAGAAGGTGCTAGCAGGGAATTCTCTGCCTGCCTTTCCCCAGTGCTCTGCAAGCTCTCCAGGACAACATAGAATCTGGGGCTCTGTGCTTTCTTTCATTCTGAACAAATGTTACTGTTTTCTGCACAAAAGCGATTCTGCGAAGCAATGTGAACACTTCTGCCTCCCAGGCACAGAGAAGGTGCTAGCAGGGAATTCTCTGCCTGCCTTTCCCCAGTGCTCTGCAAGCTCTCCAGGACAACATCAAATTTGGGGCTCTGTGCTTTCTTTCGTTCTGAACAAGTGTTAGTGTTTTCTGCACAAAACTGATTCTGCGAAGCAATGTGAACACTTCTGCTTCCCAGGCACAGAGAAGGTGCTAGCAGGGAATTCTCTGCCTGCCTTTCCCCAGTGCTCTGCAAGCTCTCCAGGACAACAGCAAATCTGGGGCTCTGTGCTTTCTTTCGTTCTGAACGAGTGTTAGTGTTTTCTGCACAAAAGCGATTCTGCGAAGCAATGTGAACACTTCTGCTTCCCAGGCACAGAGAAGGTGCTAGCAGGGAATTCTCTGCCTGCCTTTCCCCAGTGCTCTGCAAGCTCTCCAGGACAACAGCAAATCTGGGGCTCTGTGCTTTCTTTCGTTCTGAACAAGTGTTAGTGTTTTCTGCACAAAAGCGATTCTGTGAGGCAATGTGAACACTTCTGCTTCCCAGGCACAGAGAAGGTGCTAGCAGGGAATTCTCTGCCTGCCTTTCCCCAGTGCTCTGCAAGCTCTCCAGGACAACAGAAAATCTGGGGCTCTGTGCTTTCTTTCATTCTGAACAAGTGTTACTGTTTTCTGCACAAAAGCGATTCTGCGAAGCAATGTGAACACTTCTGCCTCCCAGGCACAGAGAAGGTGCTAGCAGGGAATTCTCTGCCTGCCTTTCCCCAGTGCTCTGCAAGCTCTCCAGGGCAACATAAAATCTGGGGCTCTGTGCTTTCTTTCCTTCTGAACAAGTGTTACTGTTTTCTGCACAAAAGCGATTCTGCGAAGCAATGTGAACACTTCTGCTTCCCAGGCACAGAGAAGGTGCTAGCAGGGAATTCTCTGCCTGCCTTTCCCCAGTGCTCTGCAAACTCTCCAGGACAACAGCAAATCTGGGGCTCTGTGCTTTCTTTCATTCTGAACAAGTGTTACCTTTTTCTGCACAAAAGTGATTCTGCGAAGCAATGTGAACACTTCTGCTTCCCAGGCACAGAGAAGGTGCTAGCAGGAAATTCTCTGCCTGCCTTTCCCCAGTGCTCTGCAAGCTCTCCAGGACAACATAGAATCTGGGGCTCTGTGCTTTCTTTCGTTCTGAACAAGTGTTACTGTTTTCTGCACAAAAGCGATTCTGCGAAGCAATGTGAACACTTCTGCTTCCCAGGCACAGAGAAGGTGCTAGCAGGGAATTCTCTGCCTGCCTTTCCCCAGTGCTCTGCAAGCTCTCCAGGACAACATAAAATCTGGGGCTCTGTGCTTTCTTTCGTTCTGAACAAGTGTTACTGTTTTCTGCACAAAAGCGATTCTGCGAAGCAATGTGAACACTTCTGCTTCCCAGGCACAGAGAAGGTGCTAGCAGGGAATTCTCTGCCTGCCTTTCCCCAGTGCTCTGCAAGCTCTCCAGGACAACAGCAAATCTGGGGCTCTGTGCTTTCTTTCGTTCTGAACAAGTGTTACTGTTTTCTGCACAAAAGCGATTCTGCGAAGCAATGTGAACACTTCTGCTTCCCAGGCACAGAGAAGGTGCTAGCAGGGAATTCTCTGCCTGCCTTTCCCCAGTGCTCTGCAAGCTCTCCAGGACAACATAGAATCTGGGGCTCTGTGCTTTCTTTCGTTCTGAACAAGTGTTACTGTTTTCTGCACAAAAGCGATTCTGCGAAGCAATGTGAACACTTCTGCTTCCCAGGCACAGAGAAGGTGCTAGCAGGGAATTCTCTGCCTGCCTTTCCCCAGTGCTCTGCAAGCTCTCCAGGACAACATCAAATTTGGGGCTCTCTGCTTTCTTTCGTTCTGAACAAGTGTTAGTGTTTTCTGCACAAAAGCGATTCTGCGAAGCAATGTGAACACTTCTGCTTCCCAGGCACAGAGAAGGTGCTAGCAGGGAATTCTCTGCCTGCCTTTCCCCAGTGCTCTGCAAGCTCTCCAGGACAACAGCAAATCTGGGGCTCTGTGCTTTCTTTCGTTCTGAACGAGTGTTAGTGTTTTCTGCACAAAAGCGATTCTGCGAAGCAATGTGAACACTTCTGCTTCCCAGGCACAGAGAAGGTGCTAGCAGGGAATTCTCTGCCTGCCTTTCCCCAGTGCTCTGCAAGCTCTCCAGGACAACAGCAAATCTGGGGCTCTGTGCTTTCTTTCCTTCTGAACAAGTGTTACTGTTTTCTGCACAAAAGCGATTCTGTGAGGCAATGTGAACACTTCTGCTTCCCAGGCACAGAGAAGGTGCTAGCAGGGAATTCTCTGCCTGCCTTTCCCCAGTGCTCTGCAAGCTCTCCAGGACAACATAGAATCTGGGGCTCTGTGCTTTCTTTCATTCTGAACAAGTGTTACTGTTTTCTGCACAAAAGCGATTCTGCGAAGCAATGTGAACACTTCTGCCTCCCAGGCACAGAGAAGGTGCTAGCAGGGAATTCTCTGCCTGCCTTTCCCCAGTGCTCTGCAAGCTCTCCAGGGCAACATAAAATCTGGGGCTCTGTGCTTTCTTTCCTTCTGAACAAGTGTTACTGTTTTCTGCACAAAAGCGATTCTGCGAAGCAATGTGAACACTTCTGCTTCCCAGGCACAGAGAAGGTGCTAGCAGGGAATTCTCTGCCTGACTTTCCCCAGTGCTCTGCAAGCTCTCCAGGACAACATAAAATCTGGGGCTCTGTGCTTTCTTTCGTTCTGAACAAGTGTTAGTGTTTTCTGCACAAAAGCGCTTCTGAGAGGCAATGTGAACACTTCTGCTTCCCAGGCACAGAGAAGGTGCTAGCAGGGAATTCTCTGCCTGCCTTTCCCCAGTGCTCTGCAAGCTCTCCAGGACAACATAGAATCTGGGGCTCTGTGCTTTCTTTCGTTCTGAACAAGTGTTACTGTTTTCTGCACAAAAGCGATTCTGCGAAGCAATGTGAACACTTCTGCTTCCCAGTCACAGAGAAGGTGCTTGCAGGGAATTCTCTGCCTGCCTTTCCCCAGTGCTCTGCAAGCACTCCAGGACAACAGCAAATCTGGGGCTGTGTGCTTTCTTGCGTTCTGAACAAGTGTTACTGTTTTCTGCACAAAAGCGATTCTGCGAAGCAATGTGAACACTTCTGCTTCCCAGGCACAGAGAAGGTGCTAGCAGGGAATTCTCTGCCTGCCTTTCCCCAGTGCTCTGCAAACTCTCCAGGACAACAGCAAATCTGGGGCTCTGTGCTTTCTTTCGTTCTGAACAAGTGTTAGTGTTTTCTGCACAAAAGCGATTCTGCGAAGCAATGTGAACACTTCTGCTTCCCAGGCACAGAGAAGGTGCTAGCAGGGAATTCTCTGCCTGCCTTTCCCCAGTGCTCTGCAAGCTCTCCAGGACAACATAGAATCTGGGGCTCTGTGCTTTCTTTCGTTCTGAACAAGTGTTAGTGTTTTCTGCACAAAAGCGATTCTGCGAAGCAATGTGAACACTTCTGCTTCCCAGGCACAGAGAAGGTGCTAGCAGGGAATTCTCTGCCTGCCTTTCCCCAGTGCTCTGCAAGCTCTCCAGGACAACATAAAATCTGGGGCTCTGTGCTTTCTTTCGTTCTGAACGAGTGTTAGTGTTTTCTGCACAAAAGCGATTCTGCGAAGCAATGTGAACACTTCTGCTTCCCAGGCACAGAGAAGGTGCTAGCAGGGAATTCTCTGCCTGCCTTTCCCCAGTGCTCTGCAAGCTCTCCAGGACAACATAGAATCTGTGGCTCTGTGCTTTCTTTCGTTCTGAACAAGTGTTACTGTTTTCTGCACAAAAGCGATTCTGCGAAGCAATGTGAACACTTCTGCTTCCCAGGCACAGAGAAGGTGCTAGCAGGGAATTCTCTGCCTGCCTTTCCCCAGTGCTCTGCAAGCTCTCCAGGACAACATAGAATCTGGGGCTCTGTGCTTTCTTTCGTTCTGAACATGTGTTACTGTTTTCTGCACAAAAGCGATTCTGCGAAGCAATGTGAACACTTCTGCTTCCCAGGCACAGAGAAGGTGCTAGCAGGGAATTCTCTGCCTGCCTTTCCCCAGTGCTCTGCAAGCACTCCAGGACAACAGCAAATCTGGGGCTCTGTGCTTTCTTTCGTTCTGAACAAGTGTTACTGTTTTCTGCACAAAAGCGATTCTGCGAAGCAATGTGAACACTTCTGCTTCCCAGGCACAGAGAAGGTGCTAGCAGGGAATTCTCTGCCTGCCTTTCCCCAGTGCTCTGCAAACTCTCCAGGACAACAGCAAATCTGGGGCTCTGTGCTTTCTTTCATTCTGAACAAGTGTTACCTTTTTCTGCACAAAAGTGATTCTGCGAAGCAATGTGAACACTTCTGCTTCCCAGGCACAGAGAAGGTGCTAGCAGGAAATTCTCTGCCTGCCTTTCCCCAGTGCTCTGCAAGCTCTCCAGGACAACATAGAATCTGGGGCTCTGTGCTTTCTTTCGTTCTGAACAAGTGTTACTGTTTTCTGCACAAAAGCGATTCTGCGAAGCAATGTGAACACTTCTGCTTCCCAGGCACAGAGAAGGTGCTAGCAGGGAATTCTCTGCCTGCCTTTCCCCAGTGCTCTGCAAGCTCTCCAGGACAACAGCAAATCTGGGGCTCTGTGCTTTCTTTCCTTCTGAACAAGTGTTACTGTTTTCTGCACAAAAGCGATTCTGCGAAGCAATGTGAACACTTCTGCTTCCCAGGCACAGAGAAGGTGCTAGCAGGGAATTCTCTGCCTGCCTTTCCCCAGTGCTCTGCAAGCTCTCCAGGACAACATAGAATCTGGGGCTCTGTGCTTTCTTTCGTTCTGAACAAGTGTTAGTGTTTTCTGCACAAAAGCGATTCTGCGAAGCAATGTGAACACTTCTGCTTCCCAGGCACAGAGAAGGTGCTAGCAGGGAATTCTCTGCCTGCCTTTCCCCAGTGCTCTGCAAGCTCTCCAGGACAACAGCAAATCTGGGGCTCTGTGCTTTCTTTCGTTCTGAACAAGTGTTAGTGTTTTCTGCACAAAAGCGATTCTGCGAAGCAATGTGAACACTTCTGCTTCCCAGGCACAGAGAAGGTGCTAGCAGGGAATTCTCTGCCTGCCTTTCCCCAGTGCTCTGCAAGCTCTCCAGGACAACAGCAAATCTGGGGCTCTGTGCTTTCTTTCGTTCTGAACAAGTGTTACTGTTTTCTGCACAAAAGCGATTCTGCGAAGCAATGTGAACACTTCTGCTTCCCAGGCACAGAGAAGGTGCTAGCAGGGAATTCTCTGCCTGCCTTTCCCCAGTGCTCTGCAAGCTCTCCAGGACAACATAGAATCTGTGGCTCTGTGCTTTCTTTCGTTCTGAACAAGTGTTACTGTTTTCTGCACAAAAGCGATTCTGCGAAGCAATGTGAACACTTCTGCTTCCCAGGCACAGAGAAGGTGCTAGCAGGGAATTCTCTGCCTGCCTTTCCCCAGTGCTCTGCAAGCTCTCCAGGACAACATAGAATCTGGGGCTCTGTGCTTTCTTTCATTCTGAACAAGTGTTACTGTTTTCTGCACAAAAGCGATTCTGCGAAGCAATGTGAACACTTCTGCCTCCCAGGCACAGAGAAGGTGCTAGCAGGGAATTCTCTGCCTGCCTTTCCCCAGTGCTCTGCAAGCTCTCCAGGGCAACATAAAATCTGGGGCTCTGTGCTTTCTTTCCTTCTGAACAAGTGTTACTGTTTTCTGCACAAAAGCGATTCTGCGAAGCAATGTGAACACTTCTGCTTCCCAGGCACAGAGAAGGTGCTAGCAGGGAATTCTCTGCCTGCCTTTCCCCAGTGCTCTGCAAGCTCTCCAGGACAACATAAAATCTGGGGCTCTGTGCTTTCTTTCGTTCTGAACAAGTGTTAGTGTTTTCTGCACAAAAGCGCTTCTGAGAGGCAATGTGAACACTTCTGCTTCCCAGGCACAGAGAAGGTGCTAGCAGGGAATTCTCTGCCTGCCTTTCCCCAGTGCTCTGCAAGCTCTCCAGGACAACATAGAATCTGGGGCTCTGTGCTTTCTTTCGTTCTGAACAAGTGTTACTGTTTTCTGCACAAAAGCGATTCTGCGAAGCAATGTGAACACTCTGCTTCCCAGTCACAGAGAAGGTGCTTGCAGGGAATTCTCTGCCTGCCTTTCCCCAGTGCTCTGCAAGCACTCCAGGACAACAGCAAATCTGGGGCTGTGTGCTTTCTTGCGTTCTGAACAAGTGTTACTGTTTTCTGCACAAAAGCGATTCTGCGAAGCAATGTGAACACTTCTGCTTCCCAGGCACAGAGAAGGTGCTAGCAGGGAATTCTCTGCCTGCCTTTCCCCAGTGCTCTGCAAACTCTCCAGGACAACAGCAAATCTGGGGCTCTGTGCTTTCTTTCGTTCTGAACAAGTGTTAGTGTTTTCTGCACAAAAGCGATTCTGCGAAGCAATGTGAACACTTCTGCTTCCCAGGCACAGAGAAGGTGCTAGCAGGGAATTCTCTGCCTGCCTTTCCCCAGTGCTCTGCAAGCTCTCCAGGACAACATAGAATCTGGGGCTCTGTGCTTTCTTTCGTTCTGAACAAGTGTTAGTGTTTTCTGCACAAAAGCGATTCTGCGAAGCAATGTGAACACTTCTGCTTCCCAGGCACAGAGAAGGTGCTAGCAGGGAATTCTCTGCCTGCCTTTCCCCAGTGCTCTGCAAGCTCTCCAGGACAACATAAAATCTGGGGCTCTGTGCTTTCTTTCGTTCTGAACGAGTGTTAGTGTTTTCTGCACAAAAGCGATTCTGCGAAGCAATGTGAACACTTCTGCTTCCCAGGCACAGAGAAGGTGCTAGCAGGGAATTCTCTGCCTGCCTTTCCCCAGTGCTCTGCAAGCTCTCCAGGACAACATAGAATCTGTGGCTCTGTGCTTTCTTTCGTTCTGAACAAGTGTTAGTGTTTTCTGCACAAAAGCGATTCTGCGAAGCAATGTGAACACTTCTGCTTCCCAGGCACAGAGAAGGTGCTAGCAGGGAATTCTCTGCCTGCCTTTCCCCAGTGCTCTGCAAGCTCTCCAGGACAACATAAAATCTGGGGCTCTGTGCTTTCTTTCGTTCTGAACGAGTGTTAGTGTTTTCTGCACAAAAGCGATTCTGCGAAGCAATGTGAACACTTCTGCTTCCCAGGCACAGAGAAGGTGCTAGCAGGGAATTCTCTGCCTGCCTTTCCCCAGTGCTCTGCAAGCACTCCAGGACAACAGCAAATCTGGGGCTCTGTGCTTTCTTTCGTTCTGAACAAGTGTTACTGTTTTCTGCACAAAAGCGATTCTGCGAAGCAATGTGAACACTTCTGCTTCCCAGGCACAGAGAAGGTGCTAGCAGGGAATTCTCTGCCTGCCTTTCCCCAGTGCTCTGCAAACTCTCCAGGACAACAGCAAATCTGGGGCTCTGTGCTTTCTTTCATTCTGAACAAGTGTTACCTTTTTCTGCACAAAAGTGATTCTGCGAAGCAATGTGAACACTTCTGCTTCCCAGGCACAGAGAAGGTGCTAGCAGGAAATTCTCTGCCTGCCTTTCCCCAGTGCTCTGCAAGCTCTCCAGGACAACATAGAATCTGGGGCTCTGTGCTTTCTTTCGTTCTGAACAAGTGTTACTGTTTTCTGCACAAAAGCGATTCTGCGAAGCAATGTGAACACTTCTGCTTCCCAGGCACAGAGAAGGTGCTAGCAGGGAATTCTCTGCCTGCCTTTCCCCAGTGCTCTGCAAGCTCTCCAGGACAACAGCAAATCTGGGGCTCTGTGCTTTCTTTCCTTCTGAACAAGTGTTACTGTTTTCTGCACAAAAGCGATTCTGCGAAGCAATGTGAACACTTCTGCTTCCCAGGCACAGAGAAGGTGCTAGCAGGGAATTCTCTGCCTGCCTTTCCCCAGTGCTCTGCAAGCTCTCCAGGACAACATAGAATCTGGGGCTCTGTGCTTTCTTTCGTTCTGAACAAGTGTTACTGTTTTCTGCACAAAAGCGATTCTGCGAAGCAATGTGAACACTTCTGCTTCCCAGGCACAGAGAAGGTGCTAGCAGGGAATTCTCTGCCTGCCTTTCCCCAGTGCTCTGCAAGCTCTCCAGGACAACAGCAAATCTGGGGCTCTGTGCTTTCTTTCGTTCTGAACAAGTGTTACTGTTTTCTGCACAAAAGCGATTCTGCGAAGCAATGTGAACACTTCTGCTTCCCAGGCACAGAGAAGGTGCTAGCAGGGAATTCTCTGCCTGCCTTTCCCCAGTGCTCTGCAAGCTCTCCAGGACAACAGCAAATCTGGGGCTCTGTGCTTTCTTTCGTTCTGAACAAGTGTTACTGTTTTCTGCACAAAAGCGATTCTGCGAAGCAATGTGAACACTTCTGCTTCCCAGGCACAGAGAAGGTGCTAGCAGGGAATTCTCTGCCTGCCTTTCCCCAGTGCTCTGCAAGCTCTCCAGGACAACATAGAATCTGTGGCTCTGTGCTTTCTTTCGTTCTGAACAAGTGTTACTGTTTTCTGCACAAAAGCGATTCTGCGAAGCAATGTGAACACTTCTGCTTCCCAGGCACAGAGAAGGTGCTAGCAGGGAATTCTCTGCCTGCCTTTCCCCAGTGCTCTGCAAGCTCTCCAGGACAACATAGAATCTGGGGCTCTGTGCTTTCTTTCATTCTGAACAAGTGTTACTGTTTTCTGCACAAAAGCGATTCTGCGAAGCAATGTGAACACTTCTGCCTCCCAGGCACAGAGAAGGTGCTAGCAGGGAATTCTCTGCCTGCCTTTCCCCAGTGCTCTGCAAGCTCTCCAGGGCAACATAAAATCTGGGGCTCTGTGCTTTCTTTCCTTCTGAACAAGTGTTACTGTTTTCTGCACAAAAGCGATTCTGCGAAGCAATGTGAACACTTCTGCTTCCCAGGCACAGAGAAGGTGCTAGCAGGGAATTCTCTGCCTGCCTTTCCCCAGTGCTCTGCAAGCTCTCCAGGACAACATAAAATCTGGGGCTCTGTGCTTTCTTTCGTTCTGAACAAGTGTTACTGTTTTCTGCACAAAAGCGATTCTGCGAAGCAATGTGAACACTTCTGCTTCCCAGGCACAGAGAAGGTGCTAGCAGGGAATTCTCTGCCTGCCTTTCCCCAGTGCTCTGCAAGCTCTCCAGGACAACATAGAATCTGGGGCTCTGTGCTTTCTTTCGTTCTGAACAAGTGTTACTGTTTTCTGCACAAAAGCGATTCTGCGAAGCAATGTGAACACTTCTGCTTCCCAGTCACAGAGAAGGTGCTTGCAGGGAATTCTCTGCCTGCCTTTCCCCAGTGCTCTGCAAGCTCTCCAGGACAACATAGAATCTGGGGCTCTGTGCTTTCTTTCGTTCTGAACAAGTGTTACTGTTTTCTGCACAAAAGCGATTCTGCGAAGCAATGTGAACACTTCTGCTTCCCAGTCACAGAGAAGGTGCTTGCAGGGAATTCTCTGCCTGCCTTTCCCCAGTGCTCTGCAAGCACTCCAGGACAACAGCAAATCTGGGGCTGTGTGCTTTCTTTCGTTCTGAACAAGTGTTACTGTTTTCTGCACAAAAGCGATTCTGCGAAGCAATGTGAACACTTCTGCTTCCCAGGCACAGAGAAGGTGCTAGCAGGGAATTCTCTGCCTGCCTTTCCCCAGTGCTCTGCAAACTCTCCAGGACAACAGCAAATCTGGGGCTCTGTGCTTTCTTTCATTCTGAACAAGTGTTACCTTTTTCTGCACAAAAGTGATTCTGCGAAGCAATGTGAACACTTCTGCTTCCCAGGCACAGAGAAGGTGCTAGCAGGGAATTCTCTGCCTGCCTTTCCCCAGTGCTCTGCAAGCTCTCCAGGACAACATAGAATCTGTGGCTCTGTGCTTTCTTTCGTTCTGAACAAGTGTTACTGTTTTCTGCACAAAAGCGATTCTGCGAAGCAATGTGAACACTTCTGCTTCCCAGGCACAGAGAAGGTGCTAGCAGGGAATTCTCTGCCTGCCTTTCCCCAGTGCTCTGCAAGCTCTCCAGGACAACATAAAATCTGGGGCTCTGTGCTTTCTTTCGTTCTGAACAAGTGTTACTGTTTTCTGCACAAAAGCGATTCTGCGAAGCAATGTGAACACTTCTGCTTCCCAGGCACAGAGAAGGTGCTAGCAGGGAATTCTCTGCCTGCCTTTCCCCAGTGCTCTGCAAGCTCTCCAGGACAACATAGAATCTGTGGCTCTGTGCTTTCTTTCGTTCTGAACAAGTGTTACTGTTTTCTGCACAAAAGCGATTCTGCGAAGCAATGTGAACACTTCTGCTTCCCAGGCACAGAGAAGGTGCTAGCAGGGAATTCTCTGCCTGCCTTTCCCCAGTGCTCTGCAAGCTCTCCAGGACAACATAGAATCTGGGGCTCTGTGCTTTCTTTCGTTCTGAACAAGTGTTACTGTTTTCTGCACAAAAGCGATTCTGCGAAGCAATGTGAACACTTCTGCTTCCCAGGCACAGAGAAGGTGCTAGCAGGGAATTCTCTGCCTGCCTTTCCCCAGTGCTCTGCAAGCTCTCCAGGACAACATAAAATCTGGGGCTCTGTGCTTTCTTTCCTTCTGAACAAGTGTTGCTGTTTTCTGCACAAAAACGATTCTGAGAAGCAATGAGAACACTCTGCTTCCCAGGCACAGAGAAGGTGCTAGCAGGGAATTCTCTGCCTGCCTTTCCCCAGTGCTCTGCAAGCTCTCCAGGACAACAGCAAATCTGGGGCTCTGTGCTTTCTTTCGTTCTGAACGAGTGTTAGTGTTTTCTGCACAAAAGCGATTCTGCGAAGCAATGTGAACACTTCTGCTTCCCAGGCACAGAGAAGGTGCTAGCAGGGAATTCTCTGCCTGCCTTTCCCCAGTGCTCTGCAAGCTCTCCAGGACAACATAGAATCTGGGGCTCTGTGCTTTCTTTCGTTCTGAACAAGTGTTACTGTTTTCTGCACAAAAGCGATTCTGCGAAGCAATGTGAACACTTCTGCTTCCCAGGCACAGAGAAGGTGCTAGCAGGGAATTCTCTGCCTGCCTTTCACCAGTGCTCTGCAAGCTCTCCAGGACAACATAAAATCTGGGGCTCTGTGCTTTCTTTCCTTCTGAACAAGTGTTGCTGTTTTCTGCACAAAAACGATTCTGAGAAGCAATGAGAACACTCTGCTTCCCAGGCACAGAGAAGGTGCTAGCAGGGAATTCTCTGCCTGCCTTTCCCCAGTGCTCTGCAAGCTCTCCAGGACAACAGCAAATCTGGGGCTCTGTGCTTTCTTTCGTTCTGAACGAGTGTTAGTGTTTTCTGCACAAAAGCGATTCTGCGAAGCAATGTGAACACTTCTGCTTCCCAGGCACAGAGAAGGTGCTAGCAGGGAATTCTCTGCCTGCCTTTCCCCAGTGCTCTGCAAGCTCTCCAGGACAACATAGAATCTGGGGCTCTGTGCTTTCTTTCATTCTGAACAAGTGTTAGTGTTTTCTGCACAAAAGCGATTCTGCGAAGCAATGTGAACACTTCTGCTTCCCAGGCACAGAGAAGGTGCTAGCAGGGAATTCTCTGCCTGCCTTTCCCCAGTGCTCTGCAAGCTCTCCAGGACAACATAGAATCTGTGGCTCTGTGCTTTCTTTCGTTCTGAACAAGTGTTAGTGTTTTCTGCACAAAAGCGATTCTGCGAAGCAATGTGAACACTTCTGCTTCCCAGGCACAGAGAAGGTGCTAGCAGGGAATTCTCTGCCTGCCTTTCCCCAGTGCTCTGCAAGCTCTCCAGGACAACATAGAATCTGGGGCTCTGTGCTTTCTTTCGTTCTGAACAAGTGTTAGTGTTTTCTGCACAAAAGCGATTCTGCGAAGCAATGTGAACACTTCTGCTTCCCAGGCACAGAGAAGGTGCTAGCAGGGAATTCTCTGCCTGCCTTTCCCCAGTGCTCTGCAAGCTCTCCAGGACAACAGCAAATCTGGGGCTCTGTGCTTTCTTTCCTTCTGAACAAGTGTTAGTGTTTTCTGCACAAAAGCGATTCTGTGAGGCAATGTGAACACTTCTGCTTCCCAGGCACAGAGAAGGTGCTAGCAGGGAATTCTCTGCCTGCCTTTCCCCAGTGCTCTGCAAGCTCTCCAGGACAACATAGAATCTGGGGCTCTGTGCTTTCTTTCATTCTGAACAAGTGTTACTGTTTTCTGCACAAAAGCGATTCTGCGAAGCAATGTGAACACTTCTGCCTCCCAGGCACAGAGAAGGTGCTAGCAGGGAATTCTCTGCCTGCCTTTCCCCAGTGCTCTGCAAGCTCTCCAGGACAACATCAAATTTGGGGCTCTGTGCTTTCTTTCGTTCTGAACAAGTGTTAGTGTTTTCTGCACAAAACTGATTCTGCGAAGCAATGTGAACACTTCTGCTTCCCAGGCACAGAGAAGGTGCTAGCAGGGAATTCTCTGCCTGCCTTTCCCCAGTGCTCTGCAAGCTCTCCAGGACAACATAGAATCTGGGGCTCTGTGCTTTCTTTCGTTCTGAACAAGTGTTAGTGTTTTCTGCACAAAAGCGATTCTGCGAAGCAATGTGAACACTTCTGCTTCCCAGGCACAGAGAAGGTGCTAGCAGGGAATTCTCTGCCTGCCTTTCCCCAGTGCTCTGCAAGCTCTCCAGGACAACAGCAAATCTGGGGCTCTGTGCTTTCTTTCCTTCTGAACAAGTGTTAGTGTTTTCTGCACAAAAGCGATTCTGTGAGGCAATGTGAACACTTCTGCTTCCCAGGCACAGAGAAGGTGCTAGCAGGGAATTCTCTGCCTGCCTTTCCCCAGTGCTCTGCAAGCTCTCCAGGACAACATAGAATCTGGGGCTCTGTGCTTTCTTTCATTCTGAACAAGTGTTACTGTTTTCTGCACAAAAGCGATTCTGCGAAGCAATGTGAACACTTCTGCCTCCCAGGCACAGAGAAGGTGCTAGCAGGGAATTCTCTGCCTGCCTTTCCCCAGTGCTCTGCAAGCTCTCCAGGACAACATAAAATCTGGGGCTCTGTGCTTTCTTTCGTTCTGAACAAGTGTTACTGTTTTCTGCACAAAAGCGATTCTGCGAAGCAATGTGAACACTTCTGCTTCCCAGGCACAGAGAAGGTGCTAGCAGGGAATTCTCTGCCTGCCTTTCCCCAGTGCTCTGCAAGCTCTCCAGGACAACATAGAATCTGGGGCTCTGTGCTTTCTTTCGTTCTGAACAAGTGTTAGTGTTTTCTGCACAAAAGCGATTCTGCGAAGCAATGTGAACACTTCTGCTTCCCAGGCACAGAGAAGGTGCTAGCAGGGAATTCTCTGCCTGCCTTTCCCCAGTGCTCTGCAAGCTCTCCAGGACAACATAGAATCTGGGGCTCTGTGCTTTCTTTCGTTCTGAACAAGTGTTAATGTTTTCTGCACAAAAGCGATTCTGCGAAGCAATGTGAACACTTCTGCTTCCCAGGCACAGAGAAGGTGCTAGCAGGGAATTCTCTGCCTGCCTTTCCCCAGTGCTCTGCAAGCTCTCCAGGACAACAGCAAATCTGGGGCTCTGTGCTTTCTTTCCTTCTGAACAAGTGTTAGTGTTTTCTGCACAAAAGCGATTCTGTGAGGCAATGTGAACACTTCTGCTTCCCAGGCACAGAGAAGGTGCTAGCAGGGAATTCTCTGCCTGCCTTTCCCCAGTGCTCTGCAAGCTCTCCAGGACAACATCAAATTTGGGGCTCTGTGCTTTCTTTCGTTCTGAACAAGTGTTAGTGTTTTCTGCACAAAACTGATTCTGCGAAGCAATGTGAACACTTCTGCTTCCCAGGCACAGAGAAGGTGCTAGCAGGGAATTCTCTGCCTGCCTTTCCCCAGTGCTCTGCAAGCTCTCCAGGACAACAGCAAATCTGGGGCTCTGTGCTTTCTTTCGTTCTGAACGAGTGTTAGTGTTTTCTGCACAAAAGCGATTCTGCGAAGCAATGTGAACACTTCTGCTTCCCAGGCACAGAGAAGGTGCTAGCAGGGAATTCTCTGCCTGCCTTTCCCCAGTGCTCTGCAAGCTCTCCAGGACAACATAGAATCTGGGGCTCTGTGCTTTCTTTCGTTCTGAACAAGTGTTAGTGTTTTCTGCACAAAAGCGATTCTGTGAGGCAATGTGAACACTTCTGCTTCCCAGGCACAGAGAAGGTGCTAGCAGGGAATTCTCTGCCTGCCTTTCCCCAGTGCTCTGCAAGCTCTCCAGGACAACATAAAATCTGGGGCTCTGTGCTTTCTTTCATTCTGAACAAGTGTTACTGTTTTCTGCACAAAAGCGATTCTGCGAAGCAATGTGAACACTTCTGCCTCCCAGGCACAGAGAAGGTGCTAGCAGGGAATTCTCTGCCTGCCTTTCCCCAGTGCTCTGCAAGCTCTCCAGGGCAACATAAAATCTGGGGCTGTGTGCTTTCTTTCCTTCTGAACAAGTGTTACTGTTTTCTGCACAAAAGCGATTCTGCGAAGCAATGTGAACACTTCTGCTTCCCAGGCACAGAGAAGGTGCTAGCAGGGAATTCTCTGCCTGCCTTTCCCCAGTGCTCTGCAAACTCTCCAGGACAACAGCAAATCTGGGGCTCTGTGCTTTCTTTCATTCTGAACAAGTGTTACCTTTTTCTGCACAAAAGGGATTCTGCGAAGCAATGTGAACACTTCTGCTTCCCAGGCACAGAGAAGGTGCTAGCAGGGAATTCTCTGCCTGCCTTTCCCCAGTGCTCTGCAAGCTCTCCAGGACAACATAGAATCTGGGGCTCTGTGCTTTCTTTCGTTCTGAACAAGTGTTACTGTTTTCTGCACAAAAGCGATTCTGCGAAGCAATGTGAACACTTCTGCTTCCCAGGCACAGAGAAGGTGCTAGCAGGGAATTCTCTGCCTGCCTTTCCCCAGTGCTCTGCAAGCTCTCCAGGACAACATAAAATCTGGGGCTCTGTGCTTTCTTTCGTTCTGAACAAGTGTTACTGTTTTCTGCACAAAAGCGATTCTGCGAAGCAATGTGAACACTTCTGCTTCCCAGGCACAGAGAAGGTGCTAGCAGGGAATTCTCTGCCTGCCTTTCCCCAGTGCTCTGCAAGCTCTCCAGGACAACAGCAAATCTGGGGCTCTGTGATTTCTTTCCTTCTGAACAAGTGTTACTGTTTTCTGCACAAAAGCGATTCTGCGAAGCAATGTGAACACTTCTGCTTCCCAGCACAGAGAAGGTGCTAGCAGGGAATTCTCTGCCTGCCTTTCCCCAGTGCTCTGCAAGCTCTCCAGGACAACATAGAATCTGGGGCTCTGTGCTTTCTTTCGTTCTGAACAAGTGTTACTGTTTTCTGCACAAAAGCGATTCTGCGAAGCAATGTGAACACTTCTGCTTCCCAGGCACAGAGAAGGTGCTAGCAGGGAATTCTCTGCCTGCCTTTCCCCAGTGCTCTGCAAGCTCTCCAGGACAACATCAAATTTGGGGCTCTCTGCTTTCTTTCGTTCTGAACAAGTGTTAGTGTTTTCTGCACAAAAGCGATTCTGCGAAGCAATGTGAACACTTCTGCTTCCCAGGCACAGAGAAGGTGCTAGCAGGGAATTCTCTGCCTGCCTTTCCCCAGTGCTCTGCAAGCTCTCCAGGACAACAGCAAATCTGGGGCTCTGTGCTTTCTTTCGTTCTGAACGAGTGTTAGTGTTTTCTGCACAAAAGCGATTCTGCGAAGCAATGTGAACACTTCTGCTTCCCAGGCACAGAGAAGGTGCTAGCAGGGAATTCTCTGCCTGCCTTTCCCCAGTGCTCTGCAAGCTCTCCAGGACAACAGCAAATCTGGGGCTCTGTGCTTTCTTTCCTTCTGAACAAGTGTTACTGTTTTCTGCACAAAAGCGATTCTGTGAGGCAATGTGAACACTTCTGCTTCCCAGGCACAGAGAAGGTGCTAGCAGGGAATTCTCTGCCTGCCTTTCCCCAGTGCTCTGCAAGCTCTCCAGGACAACATAGAATCTGGGGCTCTGTGCTTTCTTTCATTCTGAACAAGTGTTACTGTTTTCTGCACAAAAGCGATTCTGCGAAGCAATGTGAACACTTCTGCCTCCCAGGCACAGAGAAGGTGCTAGCAGGGAATTCTCTGCCTGCCTTTCCCCAGTGCTCTGCAAGCTCTCCAGGGCAACATAAAATCTGGGGCTCTGTGCTTTCTTTCCTTCTGAACAAGTGTTACTGTTTTCTGCACAAAAGCGATTCTGCGAAGCAATGTGAACACTTCTGCTTCCCAGGCACAGAGAAGGTGCTAGCAGGGAATTCTCTGCCTGCCTTTCCCCAGTGCTCTGCAAGCTCTCCAGGACAACATAAAATCTGGGGCTCTGTGCTTTCTTTCGTTCTGAACAAGTGTTAGTGTTTTCTGCACAAAAGCGCTTCTGAGAGGCAATGTGAACACTTCTGCTTCCCAGGCACAGAGAAGGTGCTAGCAGGGAATTCTCTGCCTGCCTTTCCCCAGTGCTCTGCAAGCTCTCCAGGACAACATAGAATCTGGGGCTCTGTGCTTTCTTTCGTTCTGAACAAGTGTTACTGTTTTCTGCACAAAAGCGATTCTGCGAAGCAATGTGAACACTTCTGCTTCCCAGTCACAGAGAAGGTGCTTGCAGGGAATTCTCTGCCTGCCTTTCCCCAGTGCTCTGCAAGCACTCCAGGACAACAGCAAATCTGGGGCTGTGTGCTTTCTTGCGTTCTGAACAAGTGTTACTGTTTTCTGCACAAAAGCGATTCTGCGAAGCAATGTGAACACTTCTGCTTCCCAGGCACAGAGAAGGTGCTAGCAGGGAATTCTCTGCCTGCCTTTCCCCAGTGCTCTGCAAACTCTCCAGGACAACAGCAAATCTGGGGCTCTGTGCTTTCTTTCGTTCTGAACAAGTGTTAGTGTTTTCTGCACAAAAGCGATTCTGCGAAGCAATGTGAACACTTCTGCTTCCCAGGCACAGAGAAGGTGCTAGCAGGGAATTCTCTGCCTGCCTTTCCCCAGTGCTCTGCAAGCTCTCCAGGACAACATAGAATCTGGGGCTCTGTGCTTTCTTTCGTTCTGAACAAGTGTTAGTGTTTTCTGCACAAAAGCGATTCTGCGAAGCAATGTGAACACTTCTGCTTCCCAGGCACAGAGAAGGTGCTAGCAGGGAATTCTCTGCCTGCCTTTCCCCAGTGCTCTGCAAGCTCTCCAGGACAACATAAAATCTGGGGCTCTGTGCTTTCTTTCGTTCTGAACGAGTGTTAGTGTTTTCTGCACAAAAGCGATTCTGCGAAGCAATGTGAACACTTCTGCTTCCCAGGCACAGAGAAGGTGCTAGCAGGGAATTCTCTGCCTGCCTTTCCCCAGTGCTCTGCAAGCTCTCCAGGACAACATAGAATCTGTGGCTCTGTGCTTTCTTTCGTTCTGAACAAGTGTTACTGTTTTCTGCACAAAAGCGATTCTGCGAAGCAATGTGAACACTTCTGCTTCCCAGGCACAGAGAAGGTGCTAGCAGGGAATTCTCTGCCTGCCTTTCCCCAGTGCTCTGCAAGCTCTCCAGGACAACATAGAATCTGGGGCTCTGTGCTTTCTTTCGTTCTGAACATGTGTTACTGTTTTCTGCACAAAAGCGATTCTGCGAAGCAATGTGAACACTTCTGCTTCCCAGGCACAGAGAAGGTGCTAGCAGGGAATTCTCTGCCTGCCTTTCCCCAGTGCTCTGCAAGCACTCCAGGACAACAGCAAATCTGGGGCTCTGTGCTTTCTTTCGTTCTGAACAAGTGTTACTGTTTTCTGCACAAAAGCGATTCTGCGAAGCAATGTGAACACTTCTGCTTCCCAGGCACAGAGAAGGTGCTAGCAGGGAATTCTCTGCCTGCCTTTCCCCAGTGCTCTGCAAACTCTCCAGGACAACAGCAAATCTGGGGCTCTGTGCTTTCTTTCATTCTGAACAAGTGTTACCTTTTTCTGCACAAAAGTGATTCTGCGAAGCAATGTGAACACTTCTGCTTCCCAGGCACAGAGAAGGTGCTAGCAGGAAATTCTCTGCCTGCCTTTCCCCAGTGCTCTGCAAGCTCTCCAGGACAACATAGAATCTGGGGCTCTGTGCTTTCTTTCGTTCTGAACAAGTGTTACTGTTTTCTGCACAAAAGCGATTCTGCGAAGCAATGTGAACACTTCTGCTTCCCAGGCACAGAGAAGGTGCTAGCAGGGAATTCTCTGCCTGCCTTTCCCCAGTGCTCTGCAAGCTCTCCAGGACAACAGCAAATCTGGGGCTCTGTGCTTTCTTTCGTTCTGAACAAGTGTTACTGTTTTCTGCACAAAAGCGATTCTGCGAAGCAATGTGAACACTTCTGCTTCCCAGGCACAGAGAAGGTGCTAGCAGGGAATTCTCTGCCTGCCTTTCCCCAGTGCTCTGCAAGCTCTCCAGGACAACATAGAATCTGGGGCTCTGTGCTTTCTTTCGTTCTGAACAAGTGTTACTGTTTTCTGCACAAAAGCGATTCTGCGAAGCAATGTGAACACTTCTGCTTCCCAGGCACAGAGAAGGTGCTAGCAGGGAATTCTCTGCCTGCCTTTCCCCAGTGCTCTGCAAGCTCTCCAGGACAACAGCAAATCTGGGGCTCTGTGCTTTCTTTCGTTCTGAACAAGTGTTAGTGTTTTCTGCACAAAAGCGATTCTGCGAAGCAATGTGAACACTTCTGCTTCCCAGGCACAGAGAAGGTGCTAGCAGGGAATTCTCTGCCTGCCTTTCCCCAGTGCTCTGCAAGCTCTCCAGGACAACAGCAAATCTGGGGCTCTGTGCTTTCTTTCGTTCTGAACAAGTGTTACTGTTTTCTGCACAAAAGCGATTCTGCGAAGCAATGTGAACACTTCTGCTTCCCAGGCACAGAGAAGGTGCTAGCAGGGAATTCTCTGCCTGCCTTTCCCCAGTGCTCTGCAAGCTCTCCAGGACAACATAGAATCTGTGGCTCTGTGCTTTCTTTCGTTCTGAACAAGTGTTACTGTTTTCTGCACAAAAGCGATTCTGCGAAGCAATGTGAACACTTCTGCTTCCCAGGCACAGAGAAGGTGCTAGCAGGGAATTCTCTGCCTGCCTTTCCCCAGTGCTCTGCAAGCTCTCCAGGACAACATAGAATCTGGGGCTCTGTGCTTTCTTTCATTCTGAACAAGTGTTACTGTTTTCTGCACAAAAGCGATTCTGCGAAGCAATGTGAACACTTCTGCCTCCCAGGCACAGAGAAGGTGCTAGCAGGGAATTCTCTGCCTGCCTTTCCCCAGTGCTCTGCAAGCTCTCCAGGGCAACATAAAATCTGGGGCTCTGTGCTTTCTTTCCTTCTGAACAAGTGTTACTGTTTTCTGCACAAAAGCGATTCTGCGAAGCAATGTGAACACTTCTGCTTCCCAGGCACAGAGAAGGTGCTAGCAGGGAATTCTCTGCCTGCCTTTCCCCAGTGCTCTGCAAGCTCTCCAGGACAACATAAAATCTGGGGCTCTGTGCTTTCTTTCGTTCTGAACAAGTGTTAGTGTTTTCTGCACAAAAGCGCTTCTGTGAGGCAATGTGAACACTTCTGCTTCCCAGGCACAGAGAAGGTGCTAGCAGGGAATTCTCTGCCTGCCTTTCCCCAGTGCTCTGCAAGCTCTCCAGGACAACATAGAATCTGGGGCTCTGTGCTTTCTTTCGTTCTGAACAAGTGTTACTGTTTTCTGCACAAAAGCGATTCTGCGAAGCAATGTGAACACTTCTGCTTCCCAGGCACAGAGAAGGTGCTTGCAGGGAATTCTCTGCCTGCCTTTCCCCAGTGCTCTGCAAGCACTCCAGGACAACAGCAAATCTGGGGCTGTGTGCTTTCTTTCGTTCTGAACAAGTGTTACTGTTTTCTGCACAAAAGCGATTCTGCGAAGCAATGTGAACACTTCTGCTTCCCAGGCACAGAGAAGGTGCTAGCAGGGAATTCTCTGCCTGCCTTTCCCCAGTGCTCTGCAAACTCTCCAGGACAACAGCAAATCTGGGGCTCTGTGCTTTCTTTCATTCTGAACAAGTGTTACCTTTTTCTGCACAAAAGTGATTCTGCGAAGCAATGTGAACACTTCTGCTTCCCAGGCACAGAGAAGGTGCTAGCAGGGAATTCTCTGCCTGCCTTTCCCCAGTGCTCTGCAAGCTCTCCAGGACAACATAGAATCTGTGGCTCTGTGCTTTCTTTCGTTCTGAACAAGTGTTACTGTTTTCTGCACAAAAGCGATTCTGCGAAGCAATGTGAACACTTCTGCTTCCCAGGCACAGAGAAGGTGCTAGCAGGGAATTCTCTGCCTGCCTTTCCCCAGTGCTCTGCAAGCTCTCCAGGACAACATAAAATCTGGGGCTCTGTGCTTTCTTTCGTTCTGAACAAGTGTTACTGTTTTCTGCACAAAAGCGATTCTGCGAAGCAATGTGAACACTTCTGCTTCCCAGGCACAGAGAAGGTGCTAGCAGGGAATTCTCTGCCTGCCTTTCCCCAGTGCTCTGCAAGCTCTCCAGGACAACATAGAATCTGTGGCTCTGTGCTTTCTTTCGTTCTGAACAAGTGTTAGTGTTTTCTGCACAAAAGCGATTCTGCGAAGCAATGTGAACACTTCTGCTTCCCAGGCACAGAGAAGGTGCTAGCAGGGAATTCTCTGCCTGCCTTTCCCCAGTGCTCTGCAAGCTCTCCAGGACAACATAGAATCTGGGGCTCTGTGCTTTCTTTCGTTCTGAACAAGTGTTACTGTTTTCTGCACAAAAGCGATTCTGCGAAGCAATGTGAACACTTCTGCTTCCCAGGCACAGAGAAGGTGCTAGCAGGGAATTCTCTGCCTGCCTTTCCCCAGTGCTCTGCAAGCTCTCCAGGACAACATAAAATCTGGGGCTCTGTGCTTTCTTTCCTTCTGAACAAGTGTTGCTGTTTTCTGCACAAAAACGATTCTGAGAAGCAATGAGAACACTCTGCTTCCCAGGCACAGAGAAGGTGCTAGCAGGGAATTCTCTGCCTGCCTTTCCCCAGTGCTCTGCAAGCTCTCCAGGACAACAGCAAATCTGGGGCTCTGTGCTTTCTTTCGTTCTGAACGAGTGTTAGTGTTTTCTGCACAAAAGCGATTCTGCGAAGCAATGTGAACACTTCTGCTTCCCAGGCACAGAGAAGGTGCTAGCAGGGAATTCTCTGCCTGCCTTTCCCCAGTGCTCTGCAAGCTCTCCAGGACAACATAGAATCTGGGGCTCTGTGCTTTCTTTCGTTCTGAACAAGTGTTAGTGTTTTCTGCACAAAAGCGATTCTGCGAAGCAATGTGAACACTTCTGCTTCCCAGGCACAGAGAAGGTGCTAGCAGGGAATTCTCTGCCTGCCTTTCCCCAGTGCTCTGCAAGCTCTCCAGGACAACATAGAATCTGGGGCTCTGTGCTTTCTTTCGTTCTGAACAAGTGTTAATGTTTTCTGCACAAAAGCGATTCTGCGAAGCAATGTGAACACTTCTGCTTCCCAGGCACAGAGAAGGTGCTAGCAGGGAATTCTCTGCCTGCCTTTCCCCAGTGCTCTGCAAGCTCTCCAGGACAACAGCAAATCTGGGGCTCTGTGCTTTCTTTCCTTCTGAACAAGTGTTAGTGTTTTCTGCACAAAAGCGATTCTGTGAGGCAATGTGAACACTTCTGCTTCCCAGGCACAGAGAAGGTGCTAGCAGGGAATTCTCTGCCTGCCTTTCCCCAGTGCTCTGCAAGCTCTCCAGGACAACATAGAATCTGGGGCTCTGTGCTTTCTTTCATTCTGAACAAATGTTACTGTTTTCTGCACAAAAGCGATTCTGCGAAGCAATGTGAACACTTCTGCCTCCCAGGCACAGAGAAGGTGCTAGCAGGGAATTCTCTGCCTGCCTTTCCCCAGTGCTCTGCAAGCTCTCCAGGACAACATCAAATTTGGGGCTCTGTGCTTTCTTTCGTTCTGAACAAGTGTTAGTGTTTTCTGCACAAAACTGATTCTGCGAAGCAATGTGAACACTTCTGCTTCCCAGGCACAGAGAAGGTGCTAGCAGGGAATTCTCTGCCTGCCTTTCCCCAGTGCTCTGCAAGCTCTCCAGGACAACAGCAAATCTGGGGCTCTGTGCTTTCTTTCGTTCTGAACGAGTGTTAGTGTTTTCTGCACAAAAGCGATTCTGCGAAGCAATGTGAACACTTCTGCTTCCCAGGCACAGAGAAGGTGCTAGCAGGGAATTCTCTGCCTGCCTTTCCCCAGTGCTCTGCAAGCTCTCCAGGACAACATAGAATCTGGGGCTCTGTGCTTTCTTTCGTTCTGAACAAGTGTTAGTGTTTTCTGCACAAAAGCGATTCTGTGAGGCAATGTGAACACTTCTGCTTCCCAGGCACAGAGAAGGTGCTAGCAGGGAATTCTCTGCCTGCCTTTCCCCAGTGCTCTGCAAGCTCTCCAGGACAACATAAAATCTGGGGCTCTGTGCTTTCTTTCATTCTGAACAAGTGTTACTGTTTTCTGCACAAAAGCGATTCTGCGAAGCAATGTGAACACTTCTGCCTCCCAGGCACAGAGAAGGTGCTAGCAGGGAATTCTCTGCCTGCCTTTCCCCAGTGCTCTGCAAGCTCTCCAGGGCAACATAAAATCTGGGGCTGTGTGCTTTCTTTCCTTCTGAACAAGTGTTACTGTTTTCTGCACAAAAGCGATTCTGCGAAGCAATGTGAACACTTCTGCTTCCCAGGCACAGAGAAGGTGCTAGCAGGGAATTCTCTGCCTGCCTTTCCCCAGTGCTCTGCAAACTCTCCAGGACAACAGCAAATCTGGGGCTCTGTGCTTTCTTTCATTCTGAACAAGTGTTACCTTTTTCTGCACAAAAGGGATTCTGCGAAGCAATGTGAACACTTCTGCTTCCCAGGCACAGAGAAGGTGCTAGCAGGGAATTCTCTGCCTGCCTTTCCCCAGTGCTCTGCAAGCTCTCCAGGACAACATAGAATCTGGGGCTCTGTGCTTTCTTTCGTTCTGAACAAGTGTTACTGTTTTCTGCACAAAAGCGATTCTGCGAAGCAATGTGAACACTTCTGCTTCCCAGGCACAGAGAAGGTGCTAGCAGGGAATTCTCTGCCTGCCTTTCCCCAGTGCTCTGCAAGCTCTCCAGGACAACATAAAATCTGGGGCTCTGTGCTTTCTTTCGTTCTGAACAAGTGTTACTGTTTTCTGCACAAAAGCGATTCTGCGAAGCAATGTGAACACTTCTGCTTCCCAGGCACAGAGAAGGTGCTAGCAGGGAATTCTCTGCCTGCCTTTCCCCAGTGCTCTGCAAGCTCTCCAGGACAACAGCAAATCTGGGGCTCTGTGATTTCTTTCCTTCTGAACAAGTGTTACTGTTTTCTGCACAAAAGCGATTCTGCGAAGCAATGTGAACACTTCTGCTTCCCAGGCACAGAGAAGGTGCTAGCAGGGAATTCTCTGCCTGCCTTTCCCCAGTGCTCTGCAAGCTCTCCAGGACAACATAGAATCTGGGGCTCTGTGCTTTCTTTCGTTCTGAACAAGTGTTACTGTTTTCTGCACAAAAGCGATTCTGCGAAGCAATGTGAACACTTCTGCTTCCCAGGCACAGAGAAGGTGCTAGCAGGGAATTCTCTGCCTGCCTTTCCCCAGTGCTCTGCAAGCTCTCCAGGACAACATCAAATTTGGGGCTCTCTGCTTTCTTTCGTTCTGAACAAGTGTTAGTGTTTTCTGCACAAAAGCGATTCTGCGAAGCAATGTGAACACTTCTGCTTCCCAGGCACAGAGAAGGTGCTAGCAGGGAATTCTCTGCCTGCCTTTCCCCAGTGCTCTGCAAGCTCTCCAGGACAACAGCAAATCTGGGGCTCTGTGCTTTCTTTCGTTCTGAACGAGTGTTAGTGTTTTCTGCACAAAAGCGATTCTGCGAAGCAATGTGAACACTTCTGCTTCCCAGGCACAGAGAAGGTGCTAGCAGGGAATTCTCTGCCTGCCTTTCCCCAGTGCTCTGCAAGCTCTCCAGGACAACAGCAAATCTGGGGCTCTGTGCTTTCTTTCCTTCTGAACAAGTGTTACTGTTTTCTGCACAAAAGCGATTCTGTGAGGCAATGTGAACACTTCTGCTTCCCAGGCACAGAGAAGGTGCTAGCAGGGAATTCTCTGCCTGCCTTTCCCCAGTGCTCTGCAAGCTCTCCAGGACAACATAGAATCTGGGGCTCTGTGCTTTCTTTCATTCTGAACAAGTGTTACTGTTTTCTGCACAAAAGCGATTCTGCGAAGCAATGTGAACACTTCTGCCTCCCAGGCACAGAGAAGGTGCTAGCAGGGAATTCTCTGCCTGCCTTTCCCCAGTGCTCTGCAAGCTCTCCAGGGCAACATAAAATCTGGGGCTCTGTGCTTTCTTTCCTTCTGAACAAGTGTTACTGTTTTCTGCACAAAAGCGATTCTGCGAAGCAATGTGAACACTTCTGCTTCCCAGGCACAGAGAAGGTGCTAGCAGGGAATTCTCTGCCTGCCTTTCCCCAGTGCTCTGCAAGCTCTCCAGGACAACATAAAATCTGGGGCTCTGTGCTTTCTTTCGTTCTGAACAAGTGTTAGTGTTTTCTGCACAAAAGCGCTTCTGAGAGGCAATGTGAACACTTCTGCTTCCCAGGCACAGAGAAGGTGCTAGCAGGGAATTCTCTGCCTGCCTTTCCCCAGTGCTCTGCAAGCTCTCCAGGACAACATAGAATCTGGGGCTCTGTGCTTTCTTTCGTTCTGAACAAGTGTTACTGTTTTCTGCACAAAAGCGATTCTGCGAAGCAATGTGAACACTTCTGCTTCCCAGTCACAGAGAAGGTGCTTGCAGGGAATTCTCTGCCTGCCTTTCCCCAGTGCTCTGCAAGCACTCCAGGACAACAGCAAATCTGGGGCTGTGTGCTTTCTTGCGTTCTGAACAAGTGTTACTGTTTTCTGCACAAAAGCGATTCTGCGAAGCAATGTGAACACTTCTGCTTCCCAGGCACAGAGAAGGTGCTAGCAGGGAATTCTCTGCCTGCCTTTCCCCAGTGCTCTGCAAACTCTCCAGGACAACAGCAAATCTGGGGCTCTGTGCTTTCTTTCGTTCTGAACAAGTGTTAGTGTTTTCTGCACAAAAGCGATTCTGCGAAGCAATGTGAACACTTCTGCTTCCCAGGCACAGAGAAGGTGCTAGCAGGGAATTCTCTGCCTGCCTTTCCCCAGTGCTCTGCAAGCTCTCCAGGACAACATAGAATCTGGGGCTCTGTGCTTTCTTTCGTTCTGAACAAGTGTTAGTGTTTTCTGCACAAAAGCGATTCTGCGAAGCAATGTGAACACTTCTGCTTCCCAGGCACAGAGAAGGTGCTAGCAGGGAATTCTCTGCCTGCCTTTCCCCAGTGCTCTGCAAGCTCTCCAGGACAACATAAAATCTGGGGCTCTGTGCTTTCTTTCGTTCTGAACGAGTGTTAGTGTTTTCTGCACAAAAGCGATTCTGCGAAGCAATGTGAACACTTCTGCTTCCCAGGCACAGAGAAGGTGCTAGCAGGGAATTCTCTGCCTGCCTTTCCCCAGTGCTCTGCAAGCTCTCCAGGACAACATAGAATCTGTGGCTCTGTGCTTTCTTTCGTTCTGAACAAGTGTTACTGTTTTCTGCACAAAAGCGATTCTGCGAAGCAATGTGAACACTTCTGCTTCCCAGGCACAGAGAAGGTGCTAGCAGGGAATTCTCTGCCTGCCTTTCCCCAGTGCTCTGCAAGCTCTCCAGGACAACATAGAATCTGGGGCTCTGTGCTTTCTTTCGTTCTGAACATGTGTTACTGTTTTCTGCACAAAAGCGATTCTGCGAAGCAATGTGAACACTTCTGCTTCCCAGGCACAGAGAAGGTGCTAGCAGGGAATTCTCTGCCTGCCTTTCCCCAGTGCTCTGCAAGCACTCCAGGACAACAGCAAATCTGGGGCTCTGTGCTTTCTTTCGTTCTGAACAAGTGTTACTGTTTTCTGCACAAAAGCGATTCTGCGAAGCAATGTGAACACTTCTGCTTCCCAGGCACAGAGAAGGTGCTAGCAGGGAATTCTCTGCCTGCCTTTCCCCAGTGCTCTGCAAACTCTCCAGGACAACAGCAAATCTGGGGCTCTGTGCTTTCTTTCATTCTGAA
The DNA here is from genome assembly GCF_031877795.1 of Strix aluco. Classification (NCBI taxonomy): domain Eukaryota; kingdom Metazoa; phylum Chordata; class Aves; order Strigiformes; family Strigidae; genus Strix; species Strix aluco. The sequence goes on from NW_027436636.1 coordinate 1,906,586, forward strand.
CAAGTGTTACCTTTTTCTGCACAAAAGTGATTCTGCGAAGCAATGTGAACACTTCTGCTTCCCAGGCACAGAGAAGGTGCTAGCAGGAAATTCTCTGCCTGCCTTTCCCCAGTGCTCTGCAAGCTCTCCAGGACAACATAGAATCTGGGGCTCTGTGCTTTCTTTCGTTCTGAACAAGTGTTACTGTTTTCTGCACAAAAGCGATTCTGCGAAGCAATGTGAACACTTCTGCTTCCCAGGCACAGAGAAGGTGCTAGCAGGGAATTCTCTGCCTGCCTTTCCCCAGTGCTCTGCAAGCTCTCCAGGACAACAGCAAATCTGGGGCTCTGTGCTTTCTTTCGTTCTGAACAAGTGTTACTGTTTTCTGCACAAAAGCGATTCTGCGAAGCAATGTGAACACTTCTGCTTCCCAGGCACAGAGAAGGTGCTAGCAGGGAATTCTCTGCCTGCCTTTCCCCAGTGCTCTGCAAGCTCTCCAGGACAACATAGAATCTGGGGCTCTGTGCTTTCTTTCGTTCTGAACAAGTGTTACTGTTTTCTGCACAAAAGCGATTCTGCGAAGCAATGTGAACACTTCTGCTTCCCAGGCACAGAGAAGGTGCTAGCAGGGAATTCTCTGCCTGCCTTTCCCCAGTGCTCTGCAAGCTCTCCAGGACAACATAAAATCTGGGGCTCTGTGCTTTCTTTCGTTCTGAACGAGTGTTAGTGTTTTCTGCACAAAAGCGATTCTGCGAAGCAATGTGAACACTTCTGCTTCCCAGGCACAGAGAAGGTGCTAGCAGGGAATTCTCTGCCTGCCTTTCCCCAGTGCTCTGCAAGCTCTCCAGGACAACATAGAATCTGTGGCTCTGTGCTTTCTTTCGTTCTGAACAAGTGTTACTGTTTTCTGCACAAAAGCGATTCTGCGAAGCAATGTGAACACTTCTGCTTCCCAGGCACAGAGAAGGTGCTAGCAGGGAATTCTCTGCCTGCCTTTCCCCAGTGCTCTGCAAGCTCTCCAGGACAACATAGAATCTGGGGCTCTGTGCTTTCTTTCGTTCTGAACATGTGTTACTGTTTTCTGCACAAAAGCGATTCTGCGAAGCAATGTGAACACTTCTGCTTCCCAGGCACAGAGAAGGTGCTAGCAGGGAATTCTCTGCCTGCCTTTCCCCAGTGCTCTGCAAGCACTCCAGGACAACAGCAAATCTGGGGCTCTGTGCTTTCTTTCGTTCTGAACAAGTGTTACTGTTTTCTGCACAAAAGCGATTCTGCGAAGCAATGTGAACACTTCTGCTTCCCAGGCACAGAGAAGGTGCTAGCAGGGAATTCTCTGCCTGCCTTTCCCCAGTGCTCTGCAAACTCTCCAGGACAACAGCAAATCTGGGGCTCTGTGCTTTCTTTCATTCTGAACAAGTGTTACCTTTTTCTGCACAAAAGTGATTCTGCGAAGCAATGTGAACACTTCTGCTTCCCAGGCACAGAGAAGGTGCTAGCAGGAAATTCTCTGCCTGCCTTTCCCCAGTGCTCTGCAAGCTCTCCAGGACAACATAGAATCTGGGGCTCTGTGCTTTCTTTCGTTCTGAACAAGTGTTACTGTTTTCTGCACAAAAGCGATTCTGCGAAGCAATGTGAACACTTCTGCTTCCCAGGCACAGAGAAGGTGCTAGCAGGGAATTCTCTGCCTGCCTTTCCCCAGTGCTCTGCAAGCTCTCCAGGACAACAGCAAATCTGGGGCTCTGTGCTTTCTTTCGTTCTGAACAAGTGTTACTGTTTTCTGCACAAAAGCGATTCTGCGAAGCAATGTGAACACTTCTGCTTCCCAGGCACAGAGAAGGTGCTAGCAGGGAATTCTCTGCCTGCCTTTCCCCAGTGCTCTGCAAGCTCTCCAGGACAACATAGAATCTGGGGCTCTGTGCTTTCTTTCGTTCTGAACAAGTGTTACTGTTTTCTGCACAAAAGCGATTCTGCGAAGCAATGTGAACACTTCTGCTTCCCAGGCACAGAGAAGGTGCTAGCAGGGAATTCTCTGCCTGCCTTTCCCCAGTGCTCTGCAAGCTCTCCAGGACAACAGCAAATCTGGGGCTCTGTGCTTTCTTTCGTTCTGAACAAGTGTTAGTGTTTTCTGCACAAAAGCGATTCTGCGAAGCAATGTGAACACTTCTGCTTCCCAGGCACAGAGAAGGTGCTAGCAGGGAATTCTCTGCCTGCCTTTCCCCAGTGCTCTGCAAGCTCTCCAGGACAACAGCAAATCTGGGGCTCTGTGCTTTCTTTCGTTCTGAACAAGTGTTACTGTTTTCTGCACAAAAGCGATTCTGCGAAGCAATGTGAACACTTCTGCTTCCCAGGCACAGAGAAGGTGCTAGCAGGGAATTCTCTGCCTGCCTTTCCCCAGTGCTCTGCAAGCTCTCCAGGACAACATAGAATCTGTGGCTCTGTGCTTTCTTTCGTTCTGAACAAGTGTTACTGTTTTCTGCACAAAAGCGATTCTGCGAAGCAATGTGAACACTTCTGCTTCCCAGGCACAGAGAAGGTGCTAGCAGGGAATTCTCTGCCTGCCTTTCCCCAGTGCTCTGCAAGCTCTCCAGGACAACATAGAATCTGGGGCTCTGTGCTTTCTTTCATTCTGAACAAGTGTTACTGTTTTCTGCACAAAAGCGATTCTGCGAAGCAATGTGAACACTTCTGCCTCCCAGGCACAGAGAAGGTGCTAGCAGGGAATTCTCTGCCTGCCTTTCCCCAGTGCTCTGCAAGCTCTCCAGGGCAACATAAAATCTGGGGCTCTGTGCTTTCTTTCCTTCTGAACAAGTGTTACTGTTTTCTGCACAAAAGCGATTCTGCGAAGCAATGTGAACACTTCTGCTTCCCAGGCACAGAGAAGGTGCTAGCAGGGAATTCTCTGCCTGCCTTTCCCCAGTGCTCTGCAAGCTCTCCAGGACAACATAAAATCTGGGGCTCTGTGCTTTCTTTCGTTCTGAACAAGTGTTAGTGTTTTCTGCACAAAAGCGCTTCTGTGAGGCAATGTGAACACTTCTGCTTCCCAGGCACAGAGAAGGTGCTAGCAGGGAATTCTCTGCCTGCCTTTCCCCAGTGCTCTGCAAGCTCTCCAGGACAACATAGAATCTGGGGCTCTGTGCTTTCTTTCGTTCTGAACAAGTGTTACTGTTTTCTGCACAAAAGCGATTCTGCGAAGCAATGTGAACACTTCTGCTTCCCAGGCACAGAGAAGGTGCTTGCAGGGAATTCTCTGCCTGCCTTTCCCCAGTGCTCTGCAAGCACTCCAGGACAACAGCAAATCTGGGGCTGTGTGCTTTCTTTCGTTCTGAACAAGTGTTACTGTTTTCTGCACAAAAGCGATTCTGCGAAGCAATGTGAACACTTCTGCTTCCCAGGCACAGAGAAGGTGCTAGCAGGGAATTCTCTGCCTGCCTTTCCCCAGTGCTCTGCAAACTCTCCAGGACAACAGCAAATCTGGGGCTCTGTGCTTTCTTTCATTCTGAACAAGTGTTACCTTTTTCTGCACAAAAGTGATTCTGCGAAGCAATGTGAACACTTCTGCTTCCCAGGCACAGAGAAGGTGCTAGCAGGGAATTCTCTGCCTGCCTTTCCCCAGTGCTCTGCAAGCTCTCCAGGACAACATAGAATCTGTGGCTCTGTGCTTTCTTTCGTTCTGAACAAGTGTTACTGTTTTCTGCACAAAAGCGATTCTGCGAAGCAATGTGAACACTTCTGCTTCCCAGGCACAGAGAAGGTGCTAGCAGGGAATTCTCTGCCTGCCTTTCCCCAGTGCTCTGCAAGCTCTCCAGGACAACATAAAATCTGGGGCTCTGTGCTTTCTTTCGTTCTGAACAAGTGTTACTGTTTTCTGCACAAAAGCGATTCTGCGAAGCAATGTGAACACTTCTGCTTCCCAGGCACAGAGAAGGTGCTAGCAGGGAATTCTCTGCCTGCCTTTCCCCAGTGCTCTGCAAGCTCTCCAGGACAACATAGAATCTGTGGCTCTGTGCTTTCTTTCGTTCTGAACAAGTGTTAGTGTTTTCTGCACAAAAGCGATTCTGCGAAGCAATGTGAACACTTCTGCTTCCCAGGCACAGAGAAGGTGCTAGCAGGGAATTCTCTGCCTGCCTTTCCCCAGTGCTCTGCAAGCTCTCCAGGACAACATAGAATCTGGGGCTCTGTGCTTTCTTTCGTTCTGAACAAGTGTTACTGTTTTCTGCACAAAAGCGATTCTGCGAAGCAATGTGAACACTTCTGCTTCCCAGGCACAGAGAAGGTGCTAGCAGGGAATTCTCTGCCTGCCTTTCCCCAGTGCTCTGCAAGCTCTCCAGGACAACATAAAATCTGGGGCTCTGTGCTTTCTTTCCTTCTGAACAAGTGTTGCTGTTTTCTGCACAAAAACGATTCTGAGAAGCAATGAGAACACTCTGCTTCCCAGGCACAGAGAAGGTGCTAGCAGGGAATTCTCTGCCTGCCTTTCCCCAGTGCTCTGCAAGCTCTCCAGGACAACAGCAAATCTGGGGCTCTGTGCTTTCTTTCGTTCTGAACGAGTGTTAGTGTTTTCTGCACAAAAGCGATTCTGCGAAGCAATGTGAACACTTCTGCTTCCCAGGCACAGAGAAGGTGCTAGCAGGGAATTCTCTGCCTGCCTTTCCCCAGTGCTCTGCAAGCTCTCCAGGACAACATAGAATCTGGGGCTCTGTGCTTTCTTTCGTTCTGAACAAGTGTTACTGTTTTCTGCACAAAAGCGATTCTGCGAAGCAATGTGAACACTTCTGCTTCCCAGGCACAGAGAAGGTGCTAGCAGGGAATTCTCTGCCTGCCTTTCACCAGTGCTCTGCAAGCTCTCCAGGACAACATAAAATCTGGGGCTCTGTGCTTTCTTTCCTTCTGAACAAGTGTTGCTGTTTTCTGCACAAAAACGATTCTGAGAAGCAATGAGAACACTCTGCTTCCCAGGCACAGAGAAGGTGCTAGCAGGGAATTCTCTGCCTGCCTTTCCCCAGTGCTCTGCAAGCTCTCCAGGACAACAGCAAATCTGGGGCTCTGTGCTTTCTTTCGTTCTGAACGAGTGTTAGTGTTTTCTGCACAAAAGCGATTCTGCGAAGCAATGTGAACACTTCTGCTTCCCAGGCACAGAGAAGGTGCTAGCAGGGAATTCTCTGCCTGCCTTTCCCCAGTGCTCTGCAAGCTCTCCAGGACAACATAGAATCTGGGGCTCTGTGCTTTCTTTCGTTCTGAACAAGTGTTAGTGTTTTCTGCACAAAAGCGATTCTGCGAAGCAATGTGAACACTTCTGCTTCCCAGGCACAGAGAAGGTGCTAGCAGGGAATTCTCTGCCTGCCTTTCCCCAGTGCTCTGCAAGCTCTCCAGGACAACATAGAATCTGGGGCTCTGTGCTTTCTTTCGTTCTGAACAAGTGTTAGTGTTTTCTGCACAAAAGCGATTCTGCGAAGCAATGTGAACACTTCTGCTTCCCAGGCACAGAGAAGGTGCTAGCAGGGAATTCTCTGCCTGCCTTTCCCCAGTGCTCTGCAAGCTCTCCAGGACAACATAGAATCTGGGGCTCTGTGCTTTCTTTCGTTCTGAACAAGTGTTACTGTTTTCTGCACAAAAGCGATTCTGCGAAGCAATGTGAACACTTCTGCTTCCCAGGCACAGAGAAGGTGCTAGCAGGGAATTCTCTGCCTGCCTTTCCCCAGTGCTCTGCAAGCTCTCCAGGACAACAGCAAATCTGGGGCTCTGTGCTTTCTTTCCTTCTGAACAAGTGTTAGTGTTTTCTGCACAAAAGCGATTCTGTGAGGCAATGTGAACACTTCTGCTTCCCAGGCACAGAGAAGGTGCTAGCAGGGAATTCTCTGCCTGCCTTTCCCCAGTGCTCTGCAAGCTCTCCAGGACAACAGCAAATCTGGGGCTCTGTGCTTTCTTTCCTTCTGAACGAGTGTTAGTGTTTTCTGCACAAAAGCGATTCTGCGAAGCAATGTGAACACTTCTGCTTCCCAGGCACAGAGAAGGTGCTAGCAGGGAATTCTCTGCCTGCCTTTCCCCAGTGCTCTGCAAGCTTTCCAGGACAACATAGAATCTGGGGCTCTGTGCTTTCTTTCGTTCTGAACAAGTGTTAGTGTTTTCTGCACAAAAGCGATTCTGTGAGGCAATGTGAACACTTCTGCTTCCCAGGCACAGAGAAGGTGCTAGCAGGGAATTCTCTGCCTGCCTTTCCCCAGTGCTCTGCAAGCTCTCCAGGACAACATAGAATCTGGGGCTCTGTGCTTTCTTTCATTCTGAACAAGTGTTACTGTTTTCTGCACAAAAGCGATTCTGCGAAGCAATGTGAACACTTCTGCCTCCCAGGCACAGAGAAGGTGCTAGCAGGGAATTCTCTGCCTGCCTTTCCCCAGTGCTCTGCAAGCTCTCCAGGACAACATAGAATCTGGGGCTCTGTGCTTTCTTTCATTCTGAACAAGTGTTACTGTTTTCTGCACAAAAGCGATTCTGCGAAGCAATGTGAACACTTCTGCCTCCCAGGCACAGAGAAGGTGCTAGCAGGGAATTCTCTGCCTGCCTTTCCCCAGTGCTCTGCAAGCTCTCCAGGACAACATCAAATTTGGGGCTCTGTGCTTTCTTTCGTTCTGAACAAGTGTTAGTGTTTTCTGCACAAAACTGATTCTGCGAAGCAATGTGAACACTTCTGCTTCCCAGGCACAGAGAAGGTGCTAGCAGGGAATTCTCTGCCTGCCTTTCCCCAGTGCTCTGCAAGCTCTCCAGGACAACAGCAAATCTGGGGCTCTGTGCTTTCTTTCCTTCTGAACGAGTGTTAGTGTTTTCTGCACAAAAGCGATTCTGCGAAGCAATGTGAACACTTCTGCTTCCCAGGCACAGAGAAGGTGCTAGCAGGGAATTCTCTGCCTGCCTTTCCCCAGTGCTCTGCAAGCTTTCCAGGACAACATAGAATCTGGGGCTCTGTGCTTTCTTTCGTTCTGAACAAGTGTTAGTGTTTTCTGCACAAAAGCGATTCTGTGAGGCAATGTGAACACTTCTGCTTCCCAGGCACAGAGAAGGTGCTAGCAGGGAATTCTCTGCCTGCCTTTCCCCAGTGCTCTGCAAGCTCTCCAGGACAACATAGAATCTGGGGCTCTGTGCTTTCTTTCATTCTGAACAAGTGTTACTGTTTTCTGCACAAAAGCGATTCTGCGAAGCAATGTGAACACTTCTGCCTCCCAGGCACAGAGAAGGTGCTAGCAGGGAATTCTCTGCCTGCCTTTCCCCAGTGCTCTGCAAGCTCTCCAGGGCAACATAAAATCTGGGGCTCTGTGCTTTCTTTCCTTCTGAACAAGTGTTACTGTTTTCTGCACAAAAGCGATTCTGCGAAGCAATGTGAACACTTCTGCTTCCCAGGCACAGAGAAGGTGCTAGCAGGGAATTCTCTGCCTGCCTTTCCCCAGTGCTCTGCAAGCTCTCCAGGACAACATAAAATCTGGGGCTCTGTGCTTTCTTTCGTTCTGAACAAGTGTTAGTGTTTTCTGCACAAAAGCGCTTCTGTGAGGCAATGTGAACACTTCTGCTTCCCAGGCACAGAGAAGGTGCTAGCAGGGAATTCTCTGCCTGCCTTTCCCCAGTGCTCTGCAAGCTCTCCAGGACAACATAGAATCTGGGGCTCTGTGCTTTCTTTCGTTCTGAACAAGTGTTACTGTTTTCTGCACAAAAGCGATTCTGCGAAGCAATGTGAACACTTCTGCTTCCCAGTCACAGAGAAGGTGCTTGCAGGGAATTCTCTGCCTGCCTTTCCCCAGTGCTCTGCAAGCTCTCCAGGACAACATAAAATCTGGGGCTCTGTGCTTTCTTTCGTTCTGAACAAGTGTTAGTGTTTTCTGCACAAAAGCGCTTCTGTGAGGCAATGTGAACACTTCTGCTTCCCAGGCACAGAGAAGGTGCTAGCAGGGAATTCTCTGCCTGCCTTTCCCCAGTGCTCTGCAAGCTCTCCAGGACAACATAGAATCTGGGGCTCTGTGCTTTCTTTCGTTCTGAACAAGTGTTACTGTTTTCTGCACAAAAGCGATTCTGCGAAGCAATGTGAACACTTCTGCTTCCCAGTCACAGAGAAGGTGCTTGCAGGGAATTCTCTGCCTGCCTTTCCCCAGTGCTCTGCAAGCACTCCAGGACAACAGCAAATCTGGGGCTGTGTGCTTTCTTTCGTTCTGAACAAGTGTTACTGTTTTCTGCACAAAAGCGATTCTGCGAAGCAATGTGAACACTTCTGCTTCCCAGGCACAGAGAAGGTGCTAGCAGGGAATTCTCTGCCTGCCTTTCCCCAGTGCTCTGCAAACTCTCCAGGACAACAGCAAATCTGGGGCTCTGTGCTTTCTTTCATTCTGAACAAGTGTTACCTTTTTCTGCACAAAAGTGATTCTGCGAAGCAATGTGAACACTTCTGCTTCCCAGGCACAGAGAAGGTGCTAGCAGGGAATTCTCTGCCTGCCTTTCCCCAGTGCTCTGCAAGCTCTCCAGGACAACATAGAATCTGGGGCTCTGTGCTTTCTTTCATTCTGAACAAGTGTTACTGTTTTCTGCACAAAAGCGATTCTGCGAAGCAATGTGAACACTTCTGCTTCCCAGGCACAGAGAAGGTGCTAGCAGGGAATTCTCTGCCTGCCTTTCCCCAGTGCTCTGCAAGCTCTCCAGGACAACATAAAATCTGGGGCTCTGTGCTTTCTTTCGTTCTGAACAAGTGTTACTGTTTTCTGCACAAAAGCGATTCTGCGAAGCAATGTGAACACTTCTGCTTCCCAGGCACAGAGAAGGTGCTAGCAGGGAATTCTCTGCCTGCCTTTCCCCAGTGCTCTGCAAGCTCTCCAGGACAACATAGAATCTGTGGCTCTGTGCTTTCTTTCGTTCTGAACAAGTGTTACTGTTTTCTGCACAAAAGCGATTCTGCGAAGCAATGTGAACACTTCTGCTTCCCAGGCACAGAGAAGGTGCTAGCAGGGAATTCTCTGCCTGCCTTTCACCAGTGCTCTGCAAGCTCTCCAGGACAACATAAAATCTGGGGCTCTGTGCTTTCTTTCCTTCTGAACAAGTGTTGCTGTTTTCTGCACAAAAACGATTCTGAGAAGCAATGAGAACACTCTGCTTCCCAGGCACAGAGAAGGTGCTAGCAGGGAATTCTCTGCCTGCCTTTCCCCAGTGCTCTGCAAGCTCTCCAGGACAACATAGAATCTGGGGCTCTGTGCTTTCTTTCGTTCTGAACAAGTGTTACTGTTTTCTGCACAAAAGCGATTCTGCGAAGCAATGTGAACACTTCTGCTTCCCAGGCACAGAGAAGGTGCTAGCAGGGAATTCTCTGCCTGCCTTTCACCAGTGCTCTGCAAGCTCTCCAGGACAACATAAAATCTGGGGCTCTGTGCTTTCTTTCCTTCTGAACAAGTGTTGCTGTTTTCTGCACAAAAACGATTCTGAGAAGCAATGAGAACACTCTGCTTCCCAGGCACAGAGAAGGTGCTAGCAGGGAATTCTCTGCCTGCCTTTCCCCAGTGCTCTGCAAGCTCTCCAGGACAACAGCAAATCTGGGGCTCTGTGCTTTCTTTCGTTCTGAACGAGTGTTAGTGTTTTCTGCACAAAAGCGATTCTGCGAAGCAATGTGAACACTTCTGCTTCCCAGGCACAGAGAAGGTGCTAGCAGGGAATTCTCTGCCTGCCTTTCCCCAGTGCTCTGCAAGCTCTCCAGGACAACATAAAATCTGGGGCTCTGTGCTTTCTTTCGTTCTGAACGAGTGTTAGTGTTTTCTGCACAAAAGCGATTCTGCGAAGCAATGTGAACACTTCTGCTTCCCAGGCACAGAGAAGGTGCTAGCAGGGAATTCTCTGCCTGCCTTTCACCAGTGCTCTGCAAGCTCTCCAGGACAACATAAAATCTGGGGCTCTGTGCTTTCTTTCCTTCTGAACAAGTGTTGCTGTTTTCTGCACAAAAACGATTCTGAGAAGCAATGAGAACACTCTGCTTCCCAGGCACAGAGAAGGTGCTAGCAGGGAATTCTCTGCCTGCCTTTCCCCAGTGCTCTGCAAGCTCTCCAGGACAACATAGAATCTGGGGCTCTGTGCTTTCTTTCGTTCTGAACAAGTGTTACTGTTTTCTGCACAAAAGCGATTCTGCGAAGCAATGTGAACACTTCTGCTTCCCAGGCACAGAGAAGGTGCTAGCAGGGAATTCTCTGCCTGCCTTTCACCAGTGCTCTGCAAGCTCTCCAGGACAACATAAAATCTGGGGCTCTGTGCTTTCTTTCCTTCTGAACAAGTGTTGCTGTTTTCTGCACAAAAACGATTCTGAGAAGCAATGAGAACACTCTGCTTCCCAGGCACAGAGAAGGTGCTAGCAGGGAATTCTCTGCCTGCCTTTCCCCAGTGCTCTGCAAGCTCTCCAGGACAACAGCAAATCTGGGGCTCTGTGCTTTCTTTCGTTCTGAACGAGTGTTAGTGTTTTCTGCACAAAAGCGATTCTGCGAAGCAATGTGAACACTTCTGCTTCCCAGGCACAGAGAAGGTGCTAGCAGGGAATTCTCTGCCTGCCTTTCCCCAGTGCTCTGCAAGCTCTCCAGGACAACATAGAATCTGGGGCTCTGTGCTTTCTTTCATTCTGAACAAGTGTTAGTGTTTTCTGCACAAAAGCGATTCTGCGAAGCAATGTGAACACTTCTGCTTCCCAGGCACAGAGAAGGTGCTAGCAGGGAATTCTCTGCCTGCCTTTCCCCAGTGCTCTGCAAGCTCTCCAGGACAACATAGAATCTGGGGCTCTGTGCTTTCTTTCGTTCTGAACAAGTGTTAGTGTTTTCTGCACAAAAGCGATTCTGCGAAGCAATGTGAACACTTCTGCTTCCCAGGCACAGAGAAGGTGCTAGCAGGGAATTCTCTGCCTGCCTTTCCCCAGTGCTCTGCAAGCTCTCCAGGACAACATAGAATCTGGGGCTCTGTGCTTTCTTTCGTTCTGAACAAGTGTTAGTGTTTTCTGCACAAAAGCGATTCTGCGAAGCAATGTGAACACTTCTGCTTCCCAGGCACAGAGAAGGTGCTAGCAGGGAATTCTCTGCCTGCCTTTCCCCAGTGCTCTGCAAGCTCTCCAGGACAACAGCAAATCTGGGGCTCTGTGCTTTCTTTCCTTCTGAACAAGTGTTAGTGTTTTCTGCACAAAAGCGATTCTGTGAGGCAATGTGAACACTTCTGCTTCCCAGGCACAGAGAAGGTGCTAGCAGGGAATTCTCTGCCTGCCTTTCCCCAGTGCTCTGCAAGCTCTCCAGGACAACATAGAATCTGGGGCTCTGTGCTTTCTTTCATTCTGAACAAGTGTTACTGTTTTCTGCACAAAAGCGATTCTGCGAAGCAATGTGAACACTTCTGCCTCCCAGGCACAGAGAAGGTGCTAGCAGGGAATTCTCTGCCTGCCTTTCCCCAGTGCTCTGCAAGCTCTCCAGGACAACATCAAATTTGGGGCTCTGTGCTTTCTTTCGTTCTGAACAAGTGTTAGTGTTTTCTGCACAAAACTGATTCTGCGAAGCAATGTGAACACTTCTGCTTCCCAGGCACAGAGAAGGTGCTAGCAGGGAATTCTCTGCCTGCCTTTCCCCAGTGCTCTGCAAGCTCTCCAGGACAACAGCAAATCTGGGGCTCTGTGCTTGCTTTCCTTCTGAACGAGTGTTAGTGTTTTCTGCACAAAAGCGATTCTGCGAAGCAATGTGAACACTTCTGCTTCCCAGGCACAGAGAAGGTGCTAGCAGGGAATTCTCTGCCTGCCTTTCCCCAGTGCTCTGCAAGCTTTCCAGGACAACATAGAATCTGGGGCTCTGTGCTTTCTTTCGTTCTGAACAAGTGTTAGTGTTTTCTGCACAAAAGCGATTCTGTGAGGCAATGTGAACACTTCTGCTTCCCAGGCACAGAGAAGGTGCTAGCAGGGAATTCTCTGCCTGCCTTTCCCCAGTGCTCTGCAAGCTCTCCAGGACAACATAGAATCTGGGGCTCTGTGCTTTCTTTCATTCTGAACAAGTGTTACTGTTTTCTGCACAAAAGCGATTCTGCGAAGCAATGTGAACACTTCTGCCTCCCAGGCACAGAGAAGGTGCTAGCAGGGAATTCTCTGCCTGCCTTTCCCCAGTGCTCTGCAAGCTCTCCAGGGCAACATAAAATCTGGGGCTCTGTGCTTTCTTTCCTTCTGAACAAGTGTTACTGTTTTCTGCACAAAAGCGATTCTGCGAAGCAATGTGAACACTTCTGCTTCCCAGGCACAGAGAAGGTGCTAGCAGGGAATTCTCTGCCTGCCTTTCCCCAGTGCTCTGCAAGCTCTCCAGGACAACATAAAATCTGGGGCTCTGTGCTTTCTTTCGTTCTGAACAAGTGTTAGTGTTTTCTGCACAAAAGCGCTTCTGTGAGGCAATGTGAACACTTCTGCTTCCCAGGCACAGAGAAGGTGCTAGCAGGGAATTCTCTGCCTGCCTTTCCCCAGTGCTCTGCAAGCTCTCCAGGACAACATAGAATCTGGGGCTCTGTGCTTTCTTTCGTTCTGAACAAGTGTTACTGTTTTCTGCACAAAAGCGATTCTGCGAAGCAATGTGAACACTTCTGCTTCCCAGGCACAGAGAAGGTGCTTGCAGGGAATTCTCTGCCTGCCTTTCCCCAGTGCTCTGCAAGCACTCCAGGACAACAGCAAATCTGGGGCTGTGTGCTTTCTTTCGTTCTGAACAAGTGTTACTGTTTTCTGCACAAAAGCGATTCTGCGAAGCAATGTGAACACTTCTGCTTCCCAGGCACAGAGAAGGTGCTAGCAGGGAATTCTCTGCCTGCCTTTCCCCAGTGCTCTGCAAACTCTCCAGGACAACAGCAAATCTGGGGCTCTGTGCTTTCTTTCATTCTGAACAAGTGTTACCTTTTTCTGCACAAAAGTGATTCTGCGAAGCAATGTGAACACTTCTGCTTCCCAGGCACAGAGAAGGTGCTAGCAGGGAATTCTCTGCCTGCCTTTCCCCAGTGCTCTGCAAGCTCTCCAGGACAACATAGAATCTGGGGCTCTGTGCTTTCTTTCGTTCTGAACAAGTGTTACTGTTTTCTGCACAAAAGCGATTCTGCGAAGCAATGTGAACACTTCTGCTTCCCAGGCACAGAGAAGGTGCTAGCAGGGAATTCTCTGCCTGCCTTTCCCCAGTGCTCTGCAAGCTCTCCAGGACAACATAAAATCTGGGGCTCTGTGCTTTCTTTCGTTCTGAACAAGTGTTACTGTTTTCTGCACAAAAGCGATTCTGCGAAGCAATGTGAACACTTCTGCTTCCCAGGCACAGAGAAGGTGCTAGCAGGGAATTCTCTGCCTGCCTTTCCCCAGTGCTCTGCAAGCTCTCCAGGACAACATAGAATCTGTGGCTCTGTGCTTTCTTTCGTTCTGAACAAGTGTTACTGTTTTCTGCACAAAAGCGATTCTGCGAAGCAATGTGAACACTTCTGCTTCCCAGGCACAGAGAAGGTGCTAGCAGGGAATTCTCTGCCTGCCTTTCACCAGTGCTCTGCAAGCTCTCCAGGACAACATAAAATCTGGGGCTCTGTGCTTTCTTTCCTTCTGAACAAGTGTTGCTGTTTTCTGCACAAAAACGATTCTGAGAAGCAATGAGAACACTCTGCTTCCCAGGCACAGAGAAGGTGCTAGCAGGGAATTCTCTGCCTGCCTTTCCCCAGTGCTCTGCAAGCTCTCCAGGACAACAGCAAATCTGGGGCTCTGTGCTTTCTTTCGTTCTGAACGAGTGTTAGTGTTTTCTGCACAAAAGCGATTCTGCGAAGCAATGTGAACACTTCTGCTTCCCAGGCACAGAGAAGGTGCTAGCAGGGAATTCTCTGCCTGCCTTTCCCCAGTGCTCTGCAAGCTCTCCAGGACAACATAGAATCTGGGGCTCTGTGCTTTCTTTCGTTCTGAACAAGTGTTACTGTTTTCTGCACAAAAGCGATTCTGCGAAGCAATGTGAACACTTCTGCCTCCCAGGCACAGAGAAGGTGCTAGCAGGGAATTCTCTGCCTGCCTTTCCCCAGTGCTCTGCAAGCTCTCCAGGGCAACATAAAATCTGGGGCTCTGTGCTTTCTTTCCTTCTGAACAAGTGTTACTGTTTTCTGCACAAAAGCGATTCTGCGAAGCAATGTGAACACTTCTGCTTCCCAGGCACAGAGAAGGTGCTAGCAGGGAATTCTCTGCCTGCCTTTCCCCAGTGCTCTGCAAGCTCTCCAGGACAACAGCAAATCTGGGGCTCTGTGCTTTCTTTCCTTCTGAACAAGTGTTAGTGTTTTCTGCACAAAAGCGATTCTGTGAGGCAATGTGAACACTTCTGCTTCCCAGTCACAGAGAAGGTGCTTGCAGGGAATTCTCTGCCTGCCTTTCCCCAGTGCTCTGCAAGCACTCCAGGACAACAGCAAATCTGGGGCTGTGTGCTTTCTTTCGTTCTGAACAAGTGTTACTGTTTTCTGCACAAAAGCGATTCTGCGAAGCAATGTGAACACTTCTGCTTCCCAGGCACAGAGAAGGTGCTAGCAGGGAATTCTCTGCCTGCCTTTCCCCAGTGCTCTGCAAACTCTCCAGGACAACAGCAAATCTGGGGCTCTGTGCTTTCTTTCATTCTGAACAAGTGTTACCTTTTTCTGCACAAAAGTGATTCTGCGAAGCAATGTGAACACTTCTGCTTCCCAGGCACAGAGAAGGTGCTAGCAGGGAATTCTCTGCCTGCCTTTCCCCAGTGCTCTGCAAGCTCTCCAGGACAACATAAAATCTGGGGCTCTGTGCTTTCTTTCGTTCTGAACAAGTGTTACTGTTTTCTGCACAAAAGCGATTCTGTGAAGCAATGTGAACACTTCTGCTTCCCAGGCACAGAGAAGGTGCTAGCAGGGAATTCTCTGCCTGCCTTTCCCCAGTGCTCTGCAAGCTCTCCAGGACAACATAGAATCTGGGGCTCTGTGCTTTCTTTCGTTCTGAACAAGTGTTACTGTTTTCTGCACAAAAGCGATTCTGCGAAGCAATGTGAACACTTCTGCTTCCCAGTCACAGAGAAGGTGCTTGCAGGGAATTCTCTGCCTGCCTTTATCCAGTGCTCTGCAAGCACTCCAGGACAACAGCAAATCTGGGGCTGTGTGCTTTCTTTCGTTCTGAACAAGTGTTACTGTTTTCTGCACAAAAGCGATTCTGCGAAGCAATGTGAACACTTCTGCTTCCCAGGCACAGAGAAGGTGCTAGCAGGGAATTCTCTGCCTGCCTTTCCCCAGTGCTCTGCAAACTCTCCAGGACAACAGCAAATCTGGGGCTCTGTGCTTTCTTTCATTCTGAACAAGTGTTACCTTTTTCTGCACAAAAGTGATTCTGCGAAGCAATGTGAACACTTCTGCTTCCCAGGCACAGAGAAGGTGCTAGCAGGGAATTCTCTGCCTGCCTTTCCCCAGTGCTCTGCAAGCTCTCCAGGACAACATAAAATCTGGGGCTCTGTGCTTTCTTTCGTTCTGAACAAGTGTTACTGTTTTCTGCACAAAAGCGATTCTGTGAAGCAATGTGAACACTTCTGCTTCCCAGGCACAGAGAAGGTGCTAGCAGGGAATTCTC
Organism: Strix aluco; assembly: GCF_031877795.1. Classification (NCBI taxonomy): domain Eukaryota; kingdom Metazoa; phylum Chordata; class Aves; order Strigiformes; family Strigidae; genus Strix; species Strix aluco. Next base: position 1,922,160 of record NW_027436636.1, read on the forward strand.
TGCCTGCCTTTCCCCAGTGCTCTGCAAGCTCTCCAGGACAACATAGAATCTGGGGCTCTGTGCTTTCTTTCCTTCTGAACAAGTGTTACTGTTTTCTGCACAAAAGCGATTCTGCGAAGCAATGTGAACACTTCTGCTTCCCAGGCACAGAGAAGGTGCTAGCAGGGAATTCTCTGCCTGCCTTTCACCAGTGCTCTGCAAGCTCTCCAGGACAACATAAAATCTGGGGCTCTGTGCTTTCTTTCCTTCTGAACAAGTGTTGCTGTTTTCTGCACAAAAACGATTCTGCGAAGCAATGTGAACACTTCTGCTTCCCAGGCACAGAGAAGGTGCTAGCAGGGAATTCTCTGCCTGCCTTTCCCCAGTGCTCTGCAAGCTCTCCAGGACAACATAAAATCTGGGGCTCTGTGCTTTCTTTCCTTCTGAACAAGTGTTGCTGTTTTCTGCACAAAAACGATTCTGAGAAGCAATGAGAACACTCTGCTTCCCAGGCACAGAGAAGGTGCTAGCAGGGAATTCTCTGCCTGCCTTTCCCCAGTGCTCTGCAAGCTCTCCAGGACAACAGCAAATCTGGGGCTCTGTGCTTTCTTTCGTTCTGAACGAGTGTTAGTGTTTTCTGCACAAAAGCGATTCTGCGAAGCAATGTGAACACTTCTGCTTCCCAGGCACAGAGAAGGTGCTAGCAGGGAATTCTCTGCCTGCCTTTCCCCAGTGCTCTGCAAGCTCTCCAGGACAACATAGAATCTGGGGCTCTGTGCTTTCTTTCGTTCTGAACAAGTGTTAGTGTTTTCTGCACAAAAGCGATTCTGCGAAGCAATGTGAACACTTCTGCTTCCCAGGCACAGAGAAGGTGCTAGCAGGGAATTCTCTGCCTGCCTTTCCCCAGTGCTCTGCAAGCTCTCCAGGACAACATAAAATCTGGGGCTCTGTGCTTTCTTTCCTTCTGAACAAGTGTTGCTGTTTTCTGCACAAAAACGATTCTGCGAAGCAATGTGAACACTTCTGCTTCCCAGGCACAGAGAAGGTGCTAGCAGGGAATTCTCTGCCTGCCTTTCCCCAGTGCTCTGCAAGCTCTCCAGGACAACATAAAATCTGGGGCTCTGTGCTTTCTTTCCTTCTGAACAAGTGTTGCTGTTTTCTGCACAAAAACGATTCTGAGAAGCAATGAGAACACTCTGCTTCCCAGGCACAGAGAAGGTGCTAGCAGGGAATTCTCTGCCTGCCTTTCCCCAGTGCTCTGCAAGCTCTCCAGGACAACAGCAAATCTGGGGCTCTGTGCTTTCTTTCGTTCTGAACGAGTGTTAGTGTTTTCTGCACAAAAGCGATTCTGCGAAGCAATGTGAACACTTCTGCTTCCCAGGCACAGAGAAGGTGCTAGCAGGGAATTCTCTGCCTGCCTTTCCCCAGTGCTCTGCAAGCTCTCCAGGACAACATAGAATCTGGGGCTCTGTGCTTTCTTTCCTTCTGAACAAGTGTTACTGTTTTCTGCACAAAAGCGATTCTGCGAAGCAATGTGAACACTTCTGCTTCCCAGGCACAGAGAAGGTGCTAGCAGGGAATTCTCTGCCTGCCTTTCACCAGTGCTCTGCAAGCTCTCCAGGACAACATAAAATCTGGGGCTCTGTGCTTTCTTTCCTTCTGAACAAGTGTTGCTGTTTTCTGCACAAAAACGATTCTGAGAAGCAATGAGAACACTCTGCTTCCCAGGCACAGAGAAGGTGCTAGCAGGGAATTCTCTGCCTGCCTTTCCCCAGTGCTCTGCAAGCTCTCCAGGACAACAGCAAATCTGGGGCTCTGTGCTTTCTTTCGTTCTGAACGAGTGTTAGTGTTTTCTGCACAAAAGCGATTCTGCGAAGCAATGTGAACACTTCTGCTTCCCAGGCACAGAGAAGGTGCTAGCAGGGAATTCTCTGCCTGCCTTTCCCCAGTGCTCTGCAAGCTCTCCAGGACAACATAGAATCTGTGGCTCTGTGCTTTCTTTCGTTCTGAACAAGTGTTAGTGTTTTCTGCACAAAAGCGATTCTGCGAAGCAATGTGAACACTTCTGCTTCCCAGGCACAGAGAAGGTGCTAGCAGGGAATTCTCTGCCTGCCTTTCCCCAGTGCTCTGCAAGCTCTCCAGGACAACATAGAATCTGGGGCTCTGTGCTTTCTTTCGTTCTGAACAAGTGTTAATGTTTTCTGCACAAAAGCGATTCTGCGAAGCAATGTGAACACTTCTGCTTCCCAGGCACAGAGAAGGTGCTAGCAGGGAATTCTCTGCCTGCCTTTCCCCAGTGCTCTGCAAGCTCTCCAGGACAACATAGAATCTGGGGCTCTGTGCTTTCTTTCCTTCTGAACAAGTGTTAGTGTTTTCTGCACAAAAGCGATTCTGTGAGGCAATGTGAACACTTCTGCTTCCCAGGCACAGAGAAGGTGCTAGCAGGGAATTCTCTGCCTGCCTTTCCCCAGTGCTCTGCAAGCTCTCCAGGACAACATAGAATCTGGGGCTGTGTGCTTTCTTTCCTTCTGAACAAGTGTTACTGTTTTCTGCACAAAAGCGATTCTGCGAAGCAATGTGAACACTTCTGCCTCCCAGGCACAGAGAAGGTGCTAGCAGGGAATTCTCTGCCTGCCTTTCCCCAGTGCTCTGCAAGCTCTCCAGGACAACATCAAATTTGGGGCTCTGTGCTTTCTTTCGTTCTGAACAAGTGTTAGTGTTTTCTGCACAAAAGTGATTCTGCGAAGCAATGTGAACACTTCTGCTTCCCAGGCACAGAGAAGGTGCTAGCAGGGAATTCTCTGCCTGCCTTTCCCCAGTGCTCTGCAAGCTCTCCAGGACAACATAGAATCTGGGGCTCTGTGCTTTCTTTCGTTCTGAACGAGTGTTAGTGTTTTCTGCACAAAAGCGATTCTGCGAAGCAATGTGAACACTTCTGCTTCCCAGGCACAGAGAAGGTGCTAGCAGGGAATTCTCTGCCTGCCTTTCCCCAGTGCTCTGCAAGCTCTCCAGGACAACATAGAATCTGGGGCTCTGTGCTTTCTTTCGTTCTGAACAAGTGTTAGTGTTTTCTGCACAAAAGCGATTCTGTGAGGCAATGTGAACACTTCTGCTTCCCAGGCACAGAGAAGGTGCTAGCAGGGAATTCTCTGCCTGCCTTTCCCCAGTGCTCTGCAAGCTCTCCAGGACAACATAGAATCTGGGGCTCTGTGCTTTCTTTCATTCTGAACAAGTGTTACTGTTTTCTGCACAAAAGCGATTCTGCGAAGCAATGTGAACACTTCTGCCTCCCAGGCACAGAGAAGGTGCTAGCAGGGAATTCTCTGCCTGCCTTTCCCCAGTGCTCTGCAAGCTCTCCAGGGCAACATAAAATCTGGGGCTCTGTGCTTTCTTTCCTTCTGAACAAGTGTTACTGTTTTCTGCACAAAAGCGATTCTGCGAAGCAATGTGAACACTTCTGCTTCCCAGGCACAGAGAAGGTGCTAGCAGGGAATTCTCTGCCTGCCTTTCCCCAGTGCTCTGCAAGCTCTCCAGGACAACATAAAATCTGGGGCTCTGTGCTTTCTTTCGTTCTGAACAAGTGTTAGTGTTTTCTGCACAAAAGCGCTTCTGTGAGGCAATGTGAACACTTCTGCTTCCCAGGCACAGAGAAGGTGCTAGCAGGGAATTCTCTGCCTGCCTTTCCCCAGTGCTCTGCAAGCTCTCCAGGACAACATAGAATCTGGGGCTCTGTGCTTTCTTTCGTTCTGAACAAGTGTTACTGTTTTCTGCACAAAAGCGATTCTGCGAAGCAATGTGAACACTTCTGCTTCCCAGTCACAGAGAAGGTGCTTGCAGGGAATTCTCTGCCTGCCTTTCCCCAGTGCTCTGCAAGCACTCCAGGACAACAGCAAATCTGGGGCTGTGTGCTTTCTTTCGTTCTGAACAAGTGTTACTGTTTTCTGCACAAAAGCGATTCTGCGAAGCAATGTGAACACTTCTGCTTCCCAGGCACAGAGAAGGTGCTAGCAGGGAATTCTCTGCCTGCCTTTCCCCAGTGCTCTGCAAACTCTCCAGGACAACAGCAAATCTGGGGCTCTGTGCTTTCTTTCATTCTGAACAAGTGTTACCTTTTTCTGCACAAAAGTGATTCTGCGAAGCAATGTGAACACTTCTGCTTCCCAGGCACAGAGAAGGTGCTAGCAGGGAATTCTCTGCCTGCCTTTCCCCAGTGCTCTGCAAGCTCTCCAGGACAACATAGAATCTGGGGCTCTGTGCTTTCTTTCGTTCTGAACAAGTGTTACTGTTTTCTGCACAAAAGCGATTCTGCGAAGCAATGTGAACACTTCTGCTTCCCAGGCACAGAGAAGGTGCTAGCAGGGAATTCTCTGCCTGCCTTTCCCCAGTGCTCTGCAAGCTCTCCAGGACAACATAAAATCTGGGGCTCTGTGCTTTCTTTCGTTCTGAACAAGTGTTACTGTTTTCTGCACAAAAGCGATTCTGCGAAGCAATGTGAACACTTCTGCTTCCCAGGCACAGAGAAGGTGCTAGCAGGGAATTCTCTGCCTGCCTTTCCCCAGTGCTCTGCAAGCTCTCCAGGACAACATAGAATCTGTGGCTCTGTGCTTTCTTTCGTTCTGAACAAGTGTTACTGTTTTCTGCACAAAAGCGATTCTGCGAAGCAATGTGAACACTTCTGCTTCCCAGGCACAGAGAAGGTGCTAGCAGGGAATTCTCTGCCTGCCTTTCACCAGTGCTCTGCAAGCTCTCCAGGACAACATAAAATCTGGGGCTCTGTGCTTTCTTTCCTTCTGAACAAGTGTTGCTGTTTTCTGCACAAAAACGATTCTGAGAAGCAATGAGAACACTCTGCTTCCCAGGCACAGAGAAGGTGCTAGCAGGGAATTCTCTGCCTGCCTTTCCCCAGTGCTCTGCAAGCTCTCCAGGACAACAGCAAATCTGGGGCTCTGTGCTTTCTTTCGTTCTGAACGAGTGTTAGTGTTTTCTGCACAAAAGCGATTCTGCGAAGCAATGTGAACACTTCTGCTTCCCAGGCACAGAGAAGGTGCTAGCAGGGAATTCTCTGCCTGCCTTTCCCCAGTGCTCTGCAAGCTCTCCAGGACAACATAGAATCTGGGGCTCTGTGCTTTCTTTCGTTCTGAACAAGTGTTAGTGTTTTCTGCACAAAAGCGATTCTGCGAAGCAATGTGAACACTTCTGCTTCCCAGGCACAGAGAAGGTGCTAGCAGGGAATTCTCTGCCTGCCTTTCACCAGTGCTCTGCAAGCTCTCCAGGACAACATAAAATCTGGGGCTCTGTGCTTTCTTTCCTTCTGAACAAGTGTTGCTGTTTTCTGCACAAAAACGATTCTGAGAAGCAATGAGAACACTCTGCTTCCCAGGCACAGAGAAGGTGCTAGCAGGGAATTCTCTGCCTGCCTTTCCCCAGTGCTCTGCAAGCTCTCCAGGACAACAGCAAATCTGGGGCTCTGTGCTTTCTTTCGTTCTGAACGAGTGTTAGTGTTTTCTGCACAAAAGCGATTCTGCGAAGCAATGTGAACACTTCTGCTTCCCAGGCACAGAGAAGGTGCTAGCAGGGAATTCTCTGCCTGCCTTTCCCCAGTGCTCTGCAAGCTCTCCAGGACAACATAAAATCTGGGGCTCTGTGCTTTCTTTCGTTCTGAACAAGTGTTACTGTTTTCTGCACAAAAGCGATTCTGCGAAGCAATGTGAACACTTCTGCTTCCCAGGCACAGAGAAGGTGCTAGCAGGGAATTCTCTGCCTGCCTTTCCCCAGTGCTCTGCAAGCTCTCCAGGACAACATAGAATCTGTGGCTCTGTGCTTTCTTTCGTTCTGAACAAGTGTTACTGTTTTCTGCACAAAAGCGATTCTGCGAAGCAATGTGAACACTTCTGCTTCCCAGGCACAGAGAAGGTGCTAGCAGGGAATTCTCTGCCTGCCTTTCACCAGTGCTCTGCAAGCTCTCCAGGACAACATAAAATCTGGGGCTCTGTGCTTTCTTTCCTTCTGAACAAGTGTTGCTGTTTTCTGCACAAAAACGATTCTGAGAAGCAATGAGAACACTCTGCTTCCCAGGCACAGAGAAGGTGCTAGCAGGGAATTCTCTGCCTGCCTTTCCCCAGTGCTCTGCAAGCTCTCCAGGACAACAGCAAATCTGGGGCTCTGTGCTTTCTTTCGTTCTGAACGAGTGTTAGTGTTTTCTGCACAAAAGCGATTCTGCGAAGCAATGTGAACACTTCTGCTTCCCAGGCACAGAGAAGGTGCTAGCAGGGAATTCTCTGCCTGCCTTTCCCCAGTGCTCTGCAAGCTCTCCAGGACAACATAGAATCTGGGGCTCTGTGCTTTCTTTCGTTCTGAACAAGTGTTAGTGTTTTCTGCACAAAAGCGATTCTGCGAAGCAATGTGAACACTTCTGCTTCCCAGGCACAGAGAAGGTGCTAGCAGGGAATTCTCTGCCTGCCTTTCACCAGTGCTCTGCAAGCTCTCCAGGACAACATAAAATCTGGGGCTCTGTGCTTTCTTTCCTTCTGAACAAGTGTTGCTGTTTTCTGCACAAAAACGATTCTGAGAAGCAATGAGAACACTCTGCTTCCCAGGCACAGAGAAGGTGCTAGCAGGGAATTCTCTGCCTGCCTTTCCCCAGTGCTCTGCAAGCTCTCCAGGACAACAGCAAATCTGGGGCTCTGTGCTTTCTTTCGTTCTGAACGAGTGTTAGTGTTTTCTGCACAAAAGCGATTCTGCGAAGCAATGTGAACACTTCTGCTTCCCAGGCACAGAGAAGGTGCTAGCAGGGAATTCTCTGCCTGCCTTTCCCCAGTGCTCTGCAAGCTCTCCAGGACAACATAGAATCTGGGGCTCTGTGCTTTCTTTCGTTCTGAACAAGTGTTAGTGTTTTCTGCACAAAAGCGATTCTGCGAAGCAATGTGAACACTTCTGCTTCCCAGGCACAGAGAAGGTGCTAGCAGGGAATTCTCTGCCTGCCTTTCCCCAGTGCTCTGCAAGCTCTCCAGGACAACAGTGAATCTGGGGCTCTGTGCTTTCTTTCGTTCTGAACAAGTGTTAGTGTTTTCTGCACAAAAGCGATTCTGTGAGGCAATGTGAACACTTCTGCTTCCCAGGCACAGAGAAGGTGCTAGCAGGGAATTCTCTGCCTGCCTTTCCCCAGTGCTCTGCAAGCTCTCCAGGACAACATAGAATCTGGGGCTCTGTGCTTTCTTTCGTTCTGAACAAGTGTTACTGTTTTCTGCACAAAAGCGATTCTGGAAGCAATGTGAACACTTCTGCCTCCCAGGCACAGAGAAGGTGCTAGCAGGGAATTCTCTGCCTGCCTTTCCCCAGTGCTCTGCAAGCTCTCCAGGGCAACATAAAATCTGGGGCTCTGTGCTTTCTTTCCTTCTGAACAAGTGTTACTGTTTTCTGCACAAAAGCGATTCTGCGAAGCAATGTGAACACTTCTGCTTCCCAGGCACAGAGAAGGTGCTAGCAGGGAATTCTCTGCCTGCCTTTCCCCAGTGCTCTGCAAGCTCTCCAGGACAACAGCAAATCTGGGGCTCTGTGCTTTCTTTCCTTCTGAACAAGTGTTAGTGTTTTCTGCACAAAAGCGATTCTGTGAGGCAATGTGAACACTTCTGCTTCCCAGGCACAGAGAAGGTGCTAGCAGGGAATTCTCTGCCTGCCTTTCCCCAGTGCTCTGCAAGCTCTCCAGGACAACATAGAATCTGGGGCTCTGTGCTTTCTTTCCTTCTGAACAAGTGTTACTGTTTTCTGCACAAAAGCGATTCTGCGAAGCAATGTGAACACTTCTGCTTCCCAGTCACAGAGAAGGTGCTTGCAGGGAATTCTCTGCCTGCCTTTCCCCAGTGCTCTGCAAGCACTCCAGGACAACAGCAAATCTGGGGCTGTGTGCTTTCTTTCGTTCTGAACAAGTGTTACTGTTTTCTGCACAAAAGCGATTCTGCGAAGCAATGTGAACACTTCTGCTTCCCAGGCACAGAGAAGGTGCTAGCAGGGAATTCTCTGCCTGCCTTTCCCCAGTGCTCTGCAAACTCTCCAGGACAACAGCAAATCTGGGGCTCTGTGCTTTCTTTCATTCTGAACAAGTGTTAGTGTTTTCTGCACAAAAGTGATTCTGCGAAGCAATGTGAACACTTCTGCTTCCCAGGCACAGAGAAGGTGCTAGCAGGGAATTCTCTGCCTGCCTTTCCCCAGTGCTCTGCAAGCTCTCCAGGACAACATAAAATCTGGGGCTCTGTGCTTTCTTTCGTTCTGAACAAGTGTTACTGTTTTCTGCACAAAAGCGATTCTGTGAAGCAATGTGAACACTTCTGCTTCCCAGGCACAGAGAAGGTGCTAGCAGGGAATTCTCTGCCTGCCTTTCCCCAGTGCTCTGCAAGCTCTCCAGGACAACATAGAATCTGTGGCTCTGTGCTTTCTTTCGTTCTGAACAAGTGTTACTGTTTTCTGCACAAAAGCGATTCTGCGAAGCAATGTGAACACTTCTGCTTCCCAGGCACAGAGAAGGTGCTAGCAGGGAATTCTCTGCCTGCCTTTCACCAGTGCTCTGCAAGCTCTCCAGGACAACATAAAATCTGGGGCTCTGTGCTTTCTTTCCTTCTGAACAAGTGTTGCTGTTTTCTGCACAAAAACGATTCTGAGAAGCAATGAGAACACTCTGCTTCCCAGGCACAGAGAAGGTGCTATCAGGGAATTCTCTGCCTGCCTTTCCCCAGTGCTCTGCAAGCTCTCCAGGACAACAGCAAATCTGGGGCTCTGTGCTTTCTTTCGTTCTGAACGAGTGTTAGTGTTTTCTGCACAAAAGCGATTCTGCGAAGCAATGTGAACACTTCTGCTTCCCAGGCACAGAGAAGGTGCTAGCAGGGAATTCTCTGCCTGCCTTTCCACAGTGCTCTGCAAGCTCTCCAGGACAACATAGAATCTGGGGCTCTGTGCTTTCTTTCGTTCTGAACAAGTGTTACTGTTTTCTGCACAAAAGCGATTCTGCGAAGCAATGTGAACACTTCTGCTTCCCAGGCACAGAGAAGGTGCTAGCAGGGAATTCTCTGCCTGCCTTTCCCCAGTGCTCTGCAAGCTCTCCAGGACAACATAGAATCTGGGGCTGTGTGCTTTCTTTCGTTCTGAACAAGTGTTACTGTTTTCTGCACAAAAGCGATTCTGCGAAGCAATGTGAACACTTCTGCTTCCCAGGCACAGAGAAGGTGCTAGCAGGGAATTCTCTGCCTGCCTTTCCCCAGTGCTCTGCAAGCTCTCCAGGACAACAGTGAATCTGGGGCTCTGTGCTTTCTTTCGTTCTGAACAAGTGTTACTGTTTTCTGCACAAAAGCGATTCTGCGAAGCAATGTGAACACTCCTGCTTCCCAGGCACAGAGAAGGTGCTAGCAGGGAATTCTCTGCCTGCCTTTCCCCAGTGCTCTGCAAGCTCTCCAGGACAACAGCAAATCTGGGGCTCTGTGCTTTCTTTCGTTCTGAACAAGTGTTAGTGTTTTCTGCACAAAAGCGATTCTGCGAAGCAATGTGAACACTTCTGCTTCCCAGGCACAGAGAAGGTGCTAGCAGGGAATTCTCTGCCTGCCTTTCCCCAGTGCTCTGCAAGCTCTCCAGGACAACATAGAATCTGGGGCTCTGTGCTTTCTTTCGTTCTGAACAAGTGTTAGTGTTTTCTGCACAAAAGCGATTCTGCGAAGCAATGTGAACACTTCTGCTTCCCAGGCACAGAGAAGGTGCTAGCAGGGAATTCTCTGCCTGCCTTTCCCCAGTGCTCTGCAAGCTCTCCAGGACAACATAGAATCTGGGGCTCTGTGCTTTCTTTCCTTCTGAACAAGTGTTACTGTTTTCTGCACAAAAGCGATTCTGCGAAGCAATGTGAACACTTCTGCTTCCCAGGCACAGAGAAGGTGCTAGCAGGGAATTCTCTGCCTGCCTTTCCCCAGTGCTCTGCAAGCTCTCCAGGACAACAGCAAATCTGGGGCTCTGTGCTTTCTTTCGTTCTGAACAAGTGTTAGTGTTTTCTGCACAAAAGCGATTCTGCGAAGCAATGTGAACACTTCTGCTTCCCAGGCACAGAGAAGGTGCTAGCAGGGAATTCTCTGCCTGCCTTTCCCCAGTGCTCTGCAAGCTCTCCAGGACAACATAGAATCTGGGGCTCTGTGCTTTCTTTCGTTCTGAACAAGTGTTACTGTTTTCTGCACAAAAGCGATTCTGCGAAGCAATGTGAACACTTCTGCTTCCCAGGCACAGAGAAGGTGCTAGCAGGGAATTCTCTGCCTGCCTTTCCCCAGTGCTCTGCAAGCTCTCCAGGACAACATCAAATTTGGGGCTCTGTGCTTTCTTTCGTTCTGAACAAGTGTTACTGTTTTCTGCACAAAAGCGATTCTGCGAAGCAATGTGAACACTTCTGCTTCCCAGGCACAGAGAAGGTGCTAGCAGGGAATTCTCTGCCTGCCTTTCACCAGTGCTCTGCAAGCTCTCCAGGACAACATAAAATCTGGGGCTCTGTGCTTTCTTTCCTTCTGAACAAGTGTTGCTGTTTTCTGCACAAAAACGATTCTGAGAAGCAATGAGAACACTCTGCTTCCCAGGCACAGAGAAGGTGCTAGCAGGGAATTCTCTGCCTGCCTTTCCCCAGTGCTCTGCAAGCTCTCCAGGACAACATAGAATCTGGGGCTCTGTGCTTTCTTTCGTTCTGAACAAGTGTTACTGTTTTCTGCACAAAAGCGATTCTGCGAAGCAATGTGAACACTTCTGCTTCCCAGGCACAGAGAAGGTGCTAGCAGGGAATTCTCTGCCTGCCTTTCCCCAGTGCTCTGCAAGCTCTCCAGGACAACATAGAATCTGGGGCTCTGTGCTTTCTTTCGTTCTGAACAAGTGTTAGTGTTTTCTGCACAAAAGCGATTCTGTGAAGCAATGTGAACACTTCTGCTTCCCAGGCACAGAGAAGGTGCTAGCAGGGAATTCTCTGCCTGCCTTTCCCCAGTGCTCTGCAAGCTCTCCAGGACAACATCAAATTTGGGGCTCTCTGCTTTCTTTCGTTCTGAACAAGTGTTAGTGTTTTCTGCACAAATCGATTCTGCGAAGCAATGTGAACACTTCTGCTTCCCAGGCACAGAGAAGGTGCTAGCAGGGAATTCTCTGCCTGCCTTTCCCCAGTGCTCTGCAAGCTCTCCAGGACAACAGCAAATCTGGGGCTCTGTGCTTTCTTTCGTTCTGAACGAGTGTTAGTGTTTTCTGCACAAAAGCGATTCTGCGAAGCAATGTGAACACTTCTGCCTCCCAGGCACAGAGAAGGTGCTAGCAGGGAATTCTCTGCCTGCCTTTCCCCAGTGCTCTGCAAGCTCTCCAGGGCAACATAAAATCTGGGGCTCTGTGCTTTCTTTCCTTCTGAACAAGTGTTACTGTTTTCTGCACAAAAGCGATTCTGCGAAGCAATGTGAACACTTCTGCTTCCCAGGCACAGAGAAGGTGCTAGCAGGGAATTCTCTGCCTGCCTTTCCCCAGTGCTCTGCAAGCTCTCCAGGACAACATAAAATCTGGGGCTCTGTGCTTTCTTTCGTTCTGAACAAGTGTTAGTGTTTTCTGCACAAAAGCGCTTCTGTGAGGCAATGTGAACACTTCTGCTTCCCAGGCACAGAGAAGGTGCTAGCAGGGAATTCTCTGCCTGCCTTTCCCCAGTGCTCTGCAAGCTCTCCAGGACAACATAGAATCTGGGGCTCTGTGCTTTCTTTCGTTCTGAACAAGTGTTACTGTTTTCTGCACAAAAGCGATTCTGCGAAGCAATGTGAACACTTCTGCTTCCCAGTCACAGAGAAGGTGCTTGCAGGGAATTCTCTGCCTGCCTTTCCCCAGTGCTCTGCAAGCACTCCAGGACAACAGCAAATCTGGGGCTGTGTGCTTTCTTTCGTTCTGAACAAGTGTTACTGTTTTCTGCACAAAAGCGATTCTGCGAAGCAATGTGAACACTTCTGCTTCCCAGGCACAGAGAAGGTGCTAGCAGGGAATTCTCTGCCTGCCTTTCCCCAGTGCTCTGCAAACTCTCCAGGACAACAGCAAATCTGGGGCTCTGTGCTTTCTTTCATTCTGAACAAGTGTTACCTTTTTCTGCACAAAAGTGATTCTGCGAAGCAATGTGAACACTTCTGCTTCCCAGGCACAGAGAAGGTGCTAGCAGGGAATTCTCTGCCTGCCTTTCCCCAGTGCTCTGCAAGCTCTCCAGGACAACATAGAATCTGGGGCTCTGTGCTTTCTTTCGTTCTGAACAAGTGTTACTGTTTTCTGCACAAAAGCGATTCTGCGAAGCAATGTGAACACTTCTGCTTCCCAGGCACAGAGAAGGTGCTAGCAGGGAATTCTCTGCCTGCCTTTCCCCAGTGCTCTGCAAGCTCTCCAGGACAACATAGAATCTGGGGCTGTGTGCTTTCTTTCCTTCTGAACAAGTGTTACTGTTTTCTGCACAAAAGCGATTCTGCGAAGCAATGTGAACACTTCTGCTTCCCAGGCACAGAGAAGGTGCTAGCAGGGAATTCTCTGCCTGCCTTTCCCCAGTGCTCTGCAAGCTCTCCAGGACAACAGCAAATCTGGGGCTCTGTGCTTTCTTTCGTTCTGAACAAGTGTTAGTGTTTTCTGCACAAAAGCGATTCTGCGAAGCAATGTGAACACTTCTGCTTCCCAGGCACAGAGAAGGTGCTAGCAGGGAATTCTCTGCCTGCCTTTCCACAGTGCTCTGCAAGCTCTCCAGGACAACATAGAATCTGGGGCTCTGTGCTTTCTTTCGTTCTGAACAAGTGTTACTGTTTTCTGCACAAAAGCGATTCTGCGAAGCAATGTGAACACTTCTGCTTCCCAGGCACAGAGAAGGTGCTAGCAGGGAATTCTCTGCCTGCCTTTCCCCAGTGCTCTGCAAGCTCTCCAGGACAACATAGAATCTGGGGCTCTGTGCTTTCTTTCCTTCTGAACAAGTGTTACTGTTTTCTGCACAAAAGCGATTCTGCGAAGCAATGTGAACACTTCTGCTTCCCAGGCACAGAGAAGGTGCTAGCAGGGAATTCTCTGCCTGCCTTTCCCCAGTGCTCTGCAAGCTCTCCAGGACAACATAGAATCTGGGGCTCTGTGCTTTCTTTCGTTCTGAACAAGTGTTAGTGTTTTCTGCACAAAAGCGATTCTGCGAAGCAATGTGAACACTTCTGCTTCCCAGGCACAGAGAAGGTGCTAGCAGGGAATTCTCTGCCTGCCTTTCCCCAGTGCTCTGCAAGCTCTCCAGGACAACATAGAATCTGGGGCTCTGTGCTTTCTTTCGTTCTGAACAAGTGTTACTGTTTTCTGCACAAAAGCGATTCTGCGAAGCAATGTGAACACTTCTGCTTCCCAGGCACAGAGAAGGTGCTAGCAGGGAATTCTCTGCCTGCCTTTCCCCAGTGCTCTGCAAGCTCTCCAGGACAACATCAAATTTGGGGCTCTGTGCTTTCTTTCGTTCTGAACAAGTGTTACTGTTTTCTGCACAAAAGCGATTCTGCGAAGCAATGTGAACACTTCTGCTTCCCAGGCACAGAGAAGGTGCTAGCAGGGAATTCTCTGCCTGCCTTTCACCAGTGCTCTGCAAGCTCTCCAGGACAACATAAAATCTGGGGCTCTGTGCTTTCTTTCCTTCTGAACAAGTGTTGCTGTTTTCTGCACAAAAACGATTCTGAGAAGCAATGTGAACACTTCTGCTTCCCAGGCACAGAGAAGGTGCTAGCAGGGAATTCTCTGCCTGCCTTTCCCCAGTGCTCTGCAAGCTCTCCAGGACAACAGCAAATCTGGGGCTCTGTGCTTTCTTTCCTTCTGAACAAGTGTTAGTGTTTTCTGCACAAAAGCGATTCTGTGAGGCAATGTGAACACTTCTGCTTCCCAGGCACAGAGAAGGTGCTAGCAGGGAATTCTCTGCCTGCCTTTCCCCAGTGCTCTGCAAGCTCTCCAGGACAACATAGAATCTGGGGCTCTGTGCTTTCTTTCGTTCTGAACAAGTGTTAGTGTTTTCTGCACAAAAGTGATTCTGCGAAGCAATGTGAACACTTCTGCTTCCCAGGCACAGAGAAGGTGCTAGCAGGGAATTCTCTGCCTGCCTTTCCCCAGTGCTCTGCAAGCTCTCCAGGACAACAGCAAATCTGGGGCTCTGTGCTTTCTTTCGTTCTGAACGAGTGTTAGTGTTTTCTGCACAAAAGCGATTCTGCGAAGCAATGTGAACACTTCTGCTTCCCAGGCACAGAGAAGGTGCTAGCAGGGAATTCTCTGCCTGCCTTTCCCCAGTGCTCTGCAAGCTCTCCAGGACAACATAGAATCTGGGGCTCTGTGCTTTCTTTCGTTCTGAACAAGTGTTAGTGTTTTCTGCACAAAAGCGATTCTGTGAGGCAATGTGAACACTTCTGCTTCCCAGGCACAGAGAAGGTGCTAGCAGGGAATTCTCTGCCTGCCTTTCCCCAGTGCTCTGCAAGCTCTCCAGGACAACATAGAATCTGGGGCTCTGTGCTTTCTTTCATTCTGAACAAGTGTTACTGTTTTCTGCACAAAAGCGATTCTGCGAAGCAATGTGAACACTTCTGCCTCCCAGGCACAGAGAAGGTGCTAGCAGGGAATTCTCTGCCTGCCTTTCCCCAGTGCTCTGCAAGCTCTCCAGGGCAACATAAAATCTGGGGCTCTGTGCTTTCTTTCCTTCTGAACAAGTGTTACTGTTTTCTGCACAAAAGCGATTCTGCGAAGCAATGTGAACACTTCTGCTTCCCAGGCACAGAGAAGGTGCTAGCAGGGAATTCTCTGCCTGCCTTTCCCCAGTGCTCTGCAAGCTCTCCAGGACAACATAAAATCTGGGGCTCTGTGCTTTCTTTCGTTCTGAACAAGTGTTAGTGTTTTCTGCACAAAAGCGCTTCTGTGAGGCAATGTGAACACTTCTGCTTCCCAGGCACAGAGAAGGTGCTTGCAGGGAATTCTCTGCCTGCCTTTCCCCAGTGCTCTGCAAGCACTCCAGGACAACAGCAAATCTGGGGCTGTGTGCTTTCTTTCGTTCTGAACAAGTGTTACTGTTTTCTGCACAAAAGCGATTCTGCGAAGCAATGTGAACACTTCTGCTTCCCAGGCACAGAGAAGGTGCTAGCAGGGAATTCTCTGCCTGCCTTTCCCCAGTGCTCTGCAAACTCTCCAGGACAACAGCAAATCTGGGGCTCTGTGCTTTCTTTCATTCTGAACAAGTGTTACCTTTTTCTGCACAAAAGTGATTCTGCGAAGCAATGTGAACACTTCTGCTTCCCAGGCACAGAGAAGGTGCTAGCAGGGAATTCTCTGCCTGCCTTTCCCCAGTGCTCTGCAAGCTCTCCAGGACAACATAGAATCTGGGGCTCTGTGCTTTCTTTCGTTCTGAACAAGTGTTACTGTTTTCTGCACAAAAGCGATTCTGCGAAGCAATGTGAACACTTCTGCTTCCCAGGCACAGAGAAGGTGCTAGCAGGGAATTCTCTGCCTGCCTTTCCCCAGTGCTCTGCAAGCTCTCCAGGACAACATAGAATCTGGGGCTGTGTGCTTTCTTTCCTTCTGAACAAGTGTTACTGTTTTCTGCACAAAAGCGATTCTGCGAAGCAATGTGAACACTTCTGCTTCCCAGGCACAGAGAAGGTGCTAGCAGGGAATTCTCTGCCTGCCTTTCCCCAGTGCTCTGCAAGCTCTCCAGGACAACAGCAAATCTGGGGCTCTGTGCTTTCTTTCGTTCTGAACAAGTGTTAGTGTTTTCTGCACAAAAGCGATTCTGCGAAGCAATGTGAACACTTCTGCTTCCCAGGCACAGAGAAGGTGCTAGCAGGGAATTCTCTGCCTGCCTTTCCACAGTGCTCTGCAAGCTCTCCAGGACAACATAGAATCTGGGGCTCTGTGCTTTCTTTCGTTCTGAACAAGTGTTACTGTTTTCTGCACAAAAGCGATTCTGCGAAGCAATGTGAACACTTCTGCTTCCCAGGCACAGAGAAGGTGCTAGCAGGGAATTCTCTGCCTGCCTTTCCCCAGTGCTCTGCAAGCTCTCCAGGACAACATAGAATCTGGGGCTCTGTGCTTTCTTTCCTTCTGAACAAGTGTTACTGTTTTCTGCACAAAAGCGATTCTGCGAAGCAATGTGAACACTTCTGCTTCCCAGGCACAGAGAAGGTGCTAGCAGGGAATTCTCTGCCTGCCTTTCCCCAGTGCTCTGCAAGCTCTCCAGGACAACATAGAATCTGGGGCTCTGTGCTTTCTTTCGTTCTGAACAAGTGTTAGTGTTTTCTGCACAAAAGCGATTCTGCGAAGCAATGTGAACACTTCTGCTTCCCAGGCACAGAGAAGGTGCTAGCAGGGAATTCTCTGCCTGCCTTTCCCCAGTGCTCTGCAAGCTCTCCAGGACAACATAGAATCTGGGGCTCTGTGCTTTCTTTCGTTCTGAACAAGTGTTACTGTTTTCTGCACAAAAGCGATTCTGCGAAGCAATGTGAACACTTCTGCTTCCCAGGCACAGAGAAGGTGCTAGCAGGGAATTCTCTGCCTGCCTTTCCCCAGTGCTCTGCAAGCTCTCCAGGACAACATCAAATTTGGGGCTCTGTGCTTTCTTTCGTTCTGAACAAGTGTTACTGTTTTCTGCACAAAAGCGATTCTGCGAAGCAATGTGAACACTTCTGCTTCCCAGGCACAGAGAAGGTGCTAGCAGGGAATTCTCTGCCTGCCTTTCACCAGTGCTCTGCAAGCTCTCCAGGACAACATAAAATCTGGGGCTCTGTGCTTTCTTTCCTTCTGAACAAGTGTTGCTGTTTTCTGCACAAAAACGATTCTGAGAAGCAATGTGAACACTTCTGCTTCCCAGGCACAGAGAAGGTGCTAGCAGGGAATTCTCTGCCTGCCTTTCCCCAGTGCTCTGCAAGCTCTCCAGGACAACAGCAAATCTGGGGCTCTGTGCTTTCTTTCCTTCTGAACAAGTGTTAGTGTTTTCTGCACAAAAGCGATTCTGTGAGGCAATGTGAACACTTCTGCTTCCCAGGCACAGAGAAGGTGCTAGCAGGGAATTCTCTGCCTGCCTTTCCCCAGTGCTCTGCAAGCTCTCCAGGACAACATAGAATCTGGGGCTCTGTGCTTTCTTTCGTTCTGAACAAGTGTTAGTGTTTTCTGCACAAAAGTGATTCTGCGAAGCAATGTGAACACTTCTGCTTCCCAGGCACAGAGAAGGTGCTAGCAGGGAATTCTCTGCCTGCCTTTCCCCAGTGCTCTGCAAGCTCTCCAGGACAACAGCAAATCTGGGGCTCTGTGCTTTCTTTCGTTCTGAACGAGTGTTAGTGTTTTCTGCACAAAAGCGATTCTGCGAAGCAATGTGAACACTTCTGCTTCCCAGGCACAGAGAAGGTGCTAGCAGGGAATTCTCTGCCTGCCTTTCCCCAGTGCTCTGCAAGCTCTCCAGGACAACATAGAATCTGGGGCTCTGTGCTTTCTTTCGTTCTGAACAAGTGTTAGTGTTTTCTGCACAAAAGCGATTCTGTGAGGCAATGTGAACACTTCTGCTTCCCAGGCACAGAGAAGGTGCTAGCAGGGAATTCTCTGCCTGCCTTTCCCCAGTGCTCTGCAAGCTCTCCAGGACAACATAGAATCTGGGGCTCTGTGCTTTCTTTCATTCTGAACAAGTGTTACTGTTTTCTGCACAAAAGCGATTCTGCGAAGCAATGTGAACACTTCTGCCTCCCAGGCACAGAGAAGGTGCTAGCAGGGAATTCTCTGCCTGCCTTTCCCCAGTGCTCTGCAAGCTCTCCAGGGCAACATAAAATCTGGGGCTCTGTGCTTTCTTTCCTTCTGAACAAGTGTTACTGTTTTCTGCACAAAAGCGATTCTGCGAAGCAATGTGAACACTTCTGCTTCCCAGGCACAGAGAAGGTGCTAGCAGGGAATTCTCTGCCTGCCTTTCCCCAGTGCTCTGCAAACTCTCCAGGACAACAGCAAATCTGGGGCTCTGTGCTTTCTTTCATTCTGAACAAGTGTTACCTTTTTCTGCACAAAAGTGATTCTGCGAAGCAATGTGAACACTTCTGCTTCCCAGGCACAGAGAAGGTGCTAGCAGGGAATTCTCTGCCTGCCTTTCCCCAGTGCTCTGCAAGCTCTCCAGGACAACATAGAATCTGGGGCTCTGTGCTTTCTTTCGTTCTGAACAAGTGTTACTGTTTTCTGCACAAAAGCGATTCTGCGAAGCAATGTGAACACTTCTGCTTCCCAGGCACAGAGAAGGTGCTAGCAGGGAATTCTCTGCCTGCCTTTCCCCAGTGCTCTGCAAGCTCTCCAGGACAACATAGAATCTGGGGCTCTGTGCTTTCTTTCGTTCTGAACAAGTGTTAGTGTTTTCTGCACAAAAGCGATTCTGCGAAGCAATGTGAACACTTCTGCTTCCCAGGCACAGAGAAGGTGCTAGCAGGGAATTCTCTGCCTGCCTTTCCCCAGTGCTCTGCAAGCTCTCCAGGACAACATAAAATCTGGGGCTCTGTGCTTTCTTTCCTTCTGAACAAGTGTTGCTGTTTTCTGCACAAAAACGATTCTGAGAAGCAATGAGAACACTCTGCTTCCCAGGCACAGAGAAGGTGCTAGCAGGGAATTCTCTGCCTGCCTTTCCCCAGTGCTCTGCAAGCTCTCCAGGACAACAGCAAATCTGGGGCTCTGTGCTTTCTTTCGTTCTGAACGAGTGTTAGTGTTTGCTGCACAAAAGCGATTCTGCGAAGCAATGTGAACACTTCTGCTTCCCAGGCACAGAGAAGGTGCTAGCAGGGAATTCTCTGCCTGCCTTTCCCCAGTGCTCTGCAAGCTCTCCAGGACAACATAGAATCTGGGGCTCTGTGCTTTCTTTCGTTCTGAACAAGTGTTACTGTTTTCTGCACAAAAGCGATTCTGCGAAGCAATGTGAACACTTCTGCTTCCCAGGCACAGAGAAGGTGCTAGCAGGGAATTCTCTGCCTGCCTTTCCCCAGTGCTCTGCAAGCTCTCCAGGACAACAGTGAATCTGGGGCTCTGTGCTTTCTTTCGTTCTGAACAAGTGTTAGTGTTTTCTGCACAAAAGCGATTCTGTGAGGCAATGTGAACACTTCTGCTTCCCAGGCACAGAGAAGGTGCTAGCAGGGAATTCTCTGCCTGCCTTTCCCCAGTGCTCTGCAAGCTCTCCAGGACAACATAGAATCTGGGGCTCTGTGCTTTCTTTCATTCTGAACAAGTGTTACTGTTTTCTGCACAAAAGCGATTCTGCGAAGCAATGTGAACACTTCTGCCTCCCAGGCACAGAGAAGGTGCTAGCAGGGAATTCTCTGCCTGCCTTTCCCCAGTGCTCTGCAAGCTCTCCAGGGCAACATAAAATCTGGGGCTCTGTGCTTTCTTTCCTTCTGAACAAGTGTTACTGTTTTCTGCACAAAAGCGATTCTGCGAAGCAATGTGAACACTTCTGCTTCCCAGGCACAGAGAAGGTGCTAGCAGGGAATTCTCTGCCTGCCTTTCCCCAGTGCTCTGCAAGCTCTCCAGGACAACATACAATCTGGGGCTCTGTGCTTTCTTTCCTTCTGAACAAGTGTTAGTGTTTTCTGCACAAAAGCGATTCTGTGAGGCAATGTGAACACTTCTGCTTCCCAGGCACAGAGAAGGTGCTAGCAGGGAATTCTCTGCCTGCCTTTCCCCAGTGCTCTGCAAGCTCTCCAGGACAACATAGAATCTGGGGCTCTGTGCTTTCTTTCGTTCTGAACAAGTGTTACTGTTTTCTGCACAAAAGCGATTCTGCGAAGCAATGTGAACACTTCTGCTTCCCAGTCACAGAGAAGGTGCTTGCAGGGAATTCTCTGCCTGCCTTTCCCCAGTGCTCTGCAAGCACTCCAGGACAACAGCAAATCTGGGGCTGTGTGCTTTCTTTCGTTCTGAACAAGTGTTACTGTTTTCTGCACAAAAGCGATTCTGCGAAGCAATGTGAACACTTCTGCTTCCCAGGCACAGAGAAGGTGCTAGCAGGGAATTCTCTGCCTGCCTTTCCCCAGTGCTCTGCAAACTCTCCAGGACAACAGCAAATCTGGGGCTCTGTGCTTTCTTTCATTCTGAACAAGTGTTACCTTTTTCTGCACAAAAGTGATTCTGCGAAGCAATGTGAACACTTCTGCTTCCCAGGCACAGAGAAGGTGCTAGCAGGGAATTCTCTGCCTGCCTTTCCCCAGTGCTCTGCAAGCTCTCCAGGACAACATAAAATCTGGGGCTCTGTGCTTTCTTTCGTTCTGAACAAGTGTTACTGTTTTCTGCACAAAAGCGATTCTGTGAAGCAATGTGAACACTTCTGCTTCCCAGGCACAGAGAAGGTGCTAGCAGGGAATTCTCTGCCTGCCTTTCCCCAGTGCTCTGCAAGCTCTCCAGGACAACATAGAATCTGGGGCTCTGTGCTTTCTTTCGTTCTGAACAAGTGTTACTGTTTTCTGCACAAAAGCGATTCTGCGAAGCAATGTGAACACTTCTGCTTCCCAGGCACAGAGAAGGTGCTAGCAGGGAATTCTCTGCCTGCCTTTCACCAGTGCTCTGCAAGCTCTCCAGGACAACATAAAATCTGGGGCTCTGTGCTTTCTTTCCTTCTGAACAAGTGTTGCTGTTTTCTGCACAAAAACGATTCTGCGAAGCAATGTGAACACTTCTGCTTCCCAGGCACAGAGAAGGTGCTAGCAGGGAATTCTCTGCCTGCCTTTCCCCAGTGCTCTGCAAGCTCTCCAGGACAACATAAAATCTGGGGCTCTGTGCTTTCTTTCCTTCTGAACAAGTGTTGCTGTTTTCTGCACAAAAACGATTCTGAGAAGCAATGAGAACACTCTCCTTCCCAGGCACAGAGAAGGTGCTAGCAGGGAATTCTCTGCCTGCCTTTCCCCAGTGCTCTGCAAGCTCTCCAGGACAACAGCAAATCTGGGGCTCTGTGCTTTCTTTCGTTCTGAACGAGTGTTAGTGTTTTCTGCACAAAAGCGATTCTGCGAAGCAATGTGAACACTTCTGCTTCCCAGGCACAGAGAAGGTGCTAGCAGGGAATTCTCTGCCTGCCTTTCCCCAGTGCTCTGCAAGCTCTCCAGGACAACATAGAATCTGGGGCTCTGTGCTTTCTTTCGTTCTGAACAAGTGTTACTGTTTTCTGCACAAAAGCGATTCTGCGAAGCAATGTGAACACTTCTGCTTCCCAGGCACAGAGAAGGTGCTAGCAGGGAATTCTCTGCCTGCCTTTCACCAGTGCTCTGCAAGCTCTCCAGGACAACATAAAATCTGGGGCTCTGTGCTTTTTTTCCTTCTGAACAAGTGTTGCTGTTTTCTGCACAAAAACGATTCTGCGAAGCAATGTGAACACTTCTGCTTCCCAGGCACAGAGAAGGTGCTAGCAGGGAATTCTCTGCCTGCCTTTCCCCAGTGCTCTGCAAGCTCTCCAGGACAACATAAAATCTGGGGCTCTGTGCTTTCTTTCCTTCTGAACAAGTGTTGCTGTTTTGTGCACAAAAACGATTCTGAGAAGCAATGAGAACACTCTGCTTCCCAGGCACAGAGAAGGTGCTAGCAGGGAATTCTCTGCCTGCCTTTCCCCAGTGCTCTGCAAGCTCTCCAGGACAACAGCAAATCTGGGGCTCTGTGCTTTCTTTCGTTCTGAACGAGTGTTAGTGTTTTCTGCACAAAAGCGATTCTGCGAAGCAATGTGAACACTTCTGCTTCCCAGGCACAGAGAAGGTGCTAGCAGGGAATTCTCTGCCTGCCTTTCCCCAGTGCTCTGCAAGCTCTCCAGGACAACATAGAATCTGGGGCTCTGTGCTTTCTTTCGTTCTGAACAAGTGTTACTGTTTTCTGCACAAAAGCGATTCTGCGAAGCAATGTGAACACTTCTGCTTCCCAGGCACAGAGAAGGTGCTAGCAGGGAATTCTCTGCCTGCCTTTCACCAGTGCTCTGCAAGCTCTCCAGGACAACATAAAATCTGGGGCTCTGTGCTTTCTTTCATTCTGAACAAGTGTTGCTGTTTTCTGCACAAAAACGATTCTGAGAAGCAATGAGAACACTCTGCTTCCCAGGCACAGAGAAGGTGCTAGCAGGGAATTCTCTGCCTGCCTTTCCCCAGTGCTCTGCAAGCTCTCCAGGACAACAGCAAATCTGGGGCTCTGTGCTTTCTTTCGTTCTGAACGAGTGTTAGTGTTTTCTGCACAAAAGCGATTCTGCGAAGCAATGTGAACACTTCTGCTTCCCAGGCACAGAGAAGGTGCTAGCAGGGAATTCTCTGCCTGCCTTTCCCCAGTGCTCTGCAAGCTCTCCAGGACAACATAGAATCTGGGGCTCTGTGCTTTCTTTCGTTCTGAACAAGTGTTAGTGTTTTCTGCACAAAAGCGATTCTGCGAAGCAATGTGAACACTTCTGCTTCCCAGGCACAGAGAAGGTGCTAGCAGGGAATTCTCTGCCTGCCTTTCCCCAGTGCTCTGCAAGCTCTCCAGGACAACATAGAATCTGGGGCTCTGTGCTTTCTTTCGTTCTGAACAAGTGTTAATGTTTTCTGCACAAAAGCGATTCTGCGAAGCAATGTGAACACTTCTGCTTCCCAGGCACAGAGAAGGTGCTAGCAGGGAATTCTCTGCCTGCCTTTCCCCAGTGCTCTGCAAGCTCTCCAGGACAACAGCAAATCTGGGGCTCTGTGCTTTCTTTCCTTCTGAACAAGTGTTAGTGTTTTCTGCACAAAAGCGATTCTGCGAAGCAATGTGAACACTTCTGCTTCCCAGGCACAGAGAAGGTGCTAGCAGGGAATTCTCTGCCTGCCTTTCCCCAGTGCTCTGCAAGCTCTCCAGGACAACATAGAATCTGGGGCTCTGTGCTTTCTTTCATTCTGAACAAGTGTTACTGTTTTCTGCACAAAAGCGATTCTGCGAAGCAATGTGAACACTTCTGCCTCCCAGGCACAGAGAAGGTGCTAGCAGGGAATTCTCTGCCTGCCTTTCCCCAGTGCTCTGCAAGCTCTCCAGGACAACATCAAATTTGGGGCTCTGTGCTTTCTTTCGTTCTGAACAAGTGTTAGTGTTTTCTGCACAAAAGTGATTCTGCGAAGCAATGTGAACACTTCTGCTTCCCAGGCACAGAGAAGGTGCTAGCAGGGAATTCTCTGCCTGCCTTTCCCCAGTGCTCTGCAAGCTCTCCAGGACAACAGCAAATCTGGGGCTCTGTGCTTTCTTTCGTTCTGAACGAGTGTTAGTGTTTTCTGCACAAAAGCGATTTTGCGAAGCAATGTGAACACTTCTGCTTCCCAGGCACAGAGAAGGTGCTAGCAGGGAATTCTCTGCCTGCCTTTCCCCAGTGCTCTGCAAGCTCTCCAGGACAACATAGAATCTGGGGCTCTGTGCTTTCTTTCGTTCTGAACAAGTGTTAGTGTTTTCTGCACAAAAGCGATTCTGTGAGGCAATGTGAACACTTCTGCTTCCCAGGCACAGAGAAGGTGCTAGCAGGGAATTCTCTGCCTGCCTTTCCCCAGTGCTCTGCAAGCTCTCCAGGACAACATAGAATCTGGGGCTCTGTGCTTTCTTTCATTCTGAACAAGTGTTACTGTTTTCTGCACAAAAGCGATTCTGCGAAGCAATGTGAACACTTCTGCCTCCCAGGCACAGAGAAGGTGCTAGCAGGGAATTCTCTGCCTGCCTTTCCCCAGTGCTCTGCAAGCTCTCCAGGGCAACATAAAATCTGGGGCTCTGTGCTTTCTTTCCTTCTGAACAAGTGTTACTGTTTTCTGCACAAAAGCGATTCTGCGAAGCAATGTGAACACTTCTGCTTCCCAGGCACAGAGAAGGTGCTAGCAGGGAATTCTCTGCCTGCCTTTCCCCAGTGCTCTGCAAGCTCTCCAGGACAACATAAAATCTGGGGCTCTGTGCTTTCTTTCGTTCTGAACAAGTGTTAGTGTTTTCTGCACAAAAGCGCTTCTGTGAGGCAATGTGAACACTTCTGCTTCCCAGGCACAGAGAAGGTGCTAGCAGGGAATTCTCTGCCTGCCTTTCCCCAGTGCTCTGCAAGCTCTCCAGGACAACATAGAATCTGGGGCTCTGTGCTTTCTTTCGTTCTGAACAAGTGTTACTGTTTTCTGCACAAAAGCGATTCTGCGAAGCAATGTGAACACTTCTGCTTCCCAGTCACAGAGAAGGTGCTTGCAGGGAATTCTCTGCCTGCCTTTCCCCAGTGCTCTGCAAGCACTCCAGGACAACAGCAAATCTGGGGCTGTGTGCTTTCTTTCGTTCTGAACAAGTGTTACTGTTTTCTGCACAAAAGCGATTCTGCGAAGCAATGTGAACACTTCTGCTTCCCAGGCACAGAGAAGGTGCTAGCAGGGAATTCTCTGCCTGCCTTTCCCCAGTGCTCTGCAAACTCTCCAGGACAACAGCAAATCTGGGGCTCTGTGCTTTCTTTCATTCTGAACAAGTGTTACCTTTTTCTGCACAAAAGTGATTCTGCGAAGCAATGTGAACACTTCTGCTTCCCAGGCACAGAGAAGGTGCTAGCAGGGAATTCTCTGCCTGCCTTTCCCCAGTGCTCTGCAAGCTCTCCAGGACAACATAGAATCTGGGGCTCTGTGCTTTCTTTCGTTCTGAACAAGTGTTACTGTTTTCTGCACAAAAGCGATTCTGCGAAGCAATGTGAACACTTCTGCTTCCCAGGCACAGAGAAGGTGCTAGCAGGGAATTCTCTGCCTGCCTTTCCCCAGTGCTCTGCAAGCTCTCCAGGACAACATAAAATCTGGGGCTCTGTGCTTTCTTTCGTTCTGAACAAGTGTTACTGTTTTCTGCACAAAAGCGATTCTGCGAAGCAATGTGAACACTTCTGCTTCCCAGGCACAGAGAAGGTGCTAGCAGGGAATTCTCTGCCTGCCTTTCCCCAGTGCTCTGCAAGCTCTCCAGGACAACATAGAATCTGTGGCTCTGTGCTTTCTTTCGTTCTGAACAAGTGTTACTGTTTTCTGCACAAAAGCGATTCTGCGAAGCAATGTGAACACTTCTGCTTCCCAGGCACAGAGAAGGTGCTAGCAGGGAATTCTCTGCCTGCCTTTCACCAGTGCTCTGCAAGCTCTCCAGGACAACATAAAATCTGGGGCTCTGTGCTTTCTTTCCTTCTGAACAAGTGTTGCTGTTTTCTGCACAAAAACGATTCTGAGAAGCAATGAGAACACTCTGCTTCCCAGGCACAGAGAAGGTGCTAGCAGGGAATTCTCTGCCTGCCTTTCCCCAGTGCTCTGCAAGCTCTCCAGGACAACAGCAAATCTGGGGCTCTGTGCTTTCTTTCGTTCTGAACGAGTGTTAGTGTTTTCTGCACAAAAGCGATTCTGCGAAGCAATGTGAACACTTCTGCTTCCCAGGCACAGAGAAGGTGCTAGCAGGGAATTCTCTGCCTGCCTTTCCCCAGTGCTCTGCAAGCTCTCCAGGACAACATAGAATCTGGGGCTCTGTGCTTTCTTTCGTTCTGAACAAGTGTTAGTGTTTTCTGCACAAAAGCGATTCTGCGAAGCAATGTGAACACTTCTGCTTCCCAGGCACAGAGAAGGTGCTAGCAGGGAATTCTCTGCCTGCCTTTCCCCAGTGCTCTGCAAGCTCTCCAGGACAACATAAAATCTGGGGCTCTGTGCTTTCTTTCGTTCTGAACAAGTGTTGCTGTTTTCTGCACAAAAACGTTTCTGAGAAGCAATGAGAACACTGCTTCCCAGGCACAGAGAAGGTGCTAGCAGGGAATTCTCTGCCTGCCTTTCCCCAGTGCTCTGCAAGCTCTCCAGGACAACAGCAAATCTGGGGCTCTGTGCTTTCTTTCGTTCTGAACGAGTGTTAGTGTTTTCTGCACAAAAGCGATTCTGCGAAGCAATGTGAACACTTCTGCTTCCCAGGCACAGAGAAGGTGCTAGCAGGGAATTCTCTGCCTGCCTTTCCCCAGTGCTCTGCAAGCTCTCCAGGACAACATAGAATCTGGGGCTCTGTGCTTTCTTTCCTTCTGAACAAGTGTTAGTGTTTTCTGCACAAAAGCGATTCTGCGAAGCAATGTGAACACTTCTGCTTCCCAGGCACAGAGAAGGTGCTAGCAGGGAATTCTCTGCCTGCCTTTCCCCAGTGCTCTGCAAGCTCTCCAGGACAACAGTGAATCTGGGGCTCTGTGCTTTCTTTCGTTCTGAACAAGTGTTAGTGTTTTCTGCACAAAAGCGATTCTGTGAGGCAATGTGAACACTTCTGCTTCCCAGGCACAGAGAAGGTGCTAGCAGGGAATTCTCTGCCTGCCTTTCCCCAGTGCTCTGCAAGCTCTCCAGGACAACATAGAATCTGGGGCTCTGTGCTTTCTTTCATTCTGAACAAGTGTTACTGTTTTCTGCACAAAAGCGATTCTGCGAAGCAATGTGAACACTTCTGCCTCCCAGGCACAGAGAAGGTGCTAGCAGGGAATTCTCTGCCTGCCTTTCCCCAGTGCTCTGCAAGCTCTCCAGGGCAACATAAAATCTGGGGCTCTGTGCTTTCTTTCCTTCTGAACAAGTGTTACTGTTTTCTGCACAAAAGCGATTCTGCGAAGCAATGTGAACACTTCTGCTTCCCAGGCACAGAGAAGGTGCTAGCAGGGAATTCTCTGCCTGCCTTTCCCCAGTGCTCTGCAAGCTCTCCAGGACAACAGCAAATCTGGGGCTCTGTGCTTTCTTTCGTTCTGAACAAGTGTTAGTGTTTTCTGCACAAAAGCGCTTCTGTGAGGCAATGTGAACACTTCTGCTTCCCAGGCACAGAGAAGGTGCTAGCAGGGAATTCTCTGCCTGCCTTTCCCCAGTGCTCTGCAAGCTCTCCAGGACAACATAGAATCTGGGGCTCTGTGCTTTCTTTCGTTCTGAACAAGTGTTACTGTTTTCTGCACAAAAGCGATTCTGCGAAGCAATGTGAACACTTCTGCTTCCCAGTCACAGAGAAGGTGCTTGCAGGGAATTCTCTGCCTGCCTTTCCCCAGTGCTCTGCAAGCACTCCAGGACAACAGCAAATCTGGGGCTGTGTGCTTTCTTTCGTTCTGAACAAGTGTTACTGTTTTCTGCACAAAAGCGATTCTGCGAAGCAATGTGAACACTTCTGCTTCCCAGGCACAGAGAAGGTGCTAGCAGGGAATTCTCTGCCTGCCTTTCCCCAGTGCTCTGCAAACTCTCCAGAACAACAGCAAATCTGGGGCTCTGTGCTTTCTTTCATTCTGAACAAGTGTTACCTTTTTCTGCACAAAAGTGATTCTGCGAAGCAATGTGAACACTTCTGCTTCCCAGGCACAGAGAAGGTGCTAGCAGGGAATTCTCTGCCTGCCTTTCCCCAGTGCTCTGCAAGCTCTCCAGGACAACATAAAATCTGGGGCTCTGTGCTTTCTTTCGTTCTGAACAAGTGTTACTGTTTTCTGCACAAAAGCGATTCTGTGAAGCAATGTGAACACTTCTGCTTCCCAGGCACAGAGAAGGTGCTAGCAGGGAATTCTCTGCCTGCCTTTCCCCAGTGCTCTGCAAGCTCTCCAGGACAACATAGAATCTGTGGCTCTGTGCTTTCTTTCGTTCTGAACAAGTGTTACTGTTTTCTGCACAAAAGCGATTCTGCGAAGCAATGTGAACACTTCTGCTTCCCAGGCACAGAGAAGGTGCTAGCAGGGAATTCTCTGCCTGCCTTTCACCAGTGCTCTGCAAGCTCTCCAGGACAACATAAAATCTGGGGCTCTGTGCTTTCTTTCCTTCTGAACAAGTGTTGCTGTTTTCTGCACAAAAACGATTCTGAGAAGCAATGAGAACACTCTGCTTCCCAGGCACAGAGAAGGTGCTATCAGGGAATTCTCTGCCTGCCTTTCCCCAGTGCTCTGCAAGCTCTCCAGGACAACATAAAATCTGGGGCTCTGTGCTTTCTTTCGTTCTGAACGAGTGTTAGTGTTTTCTGCACAAAAGCGATTCTGCGAAGCAATGTGAACACTTCTGCTTCCCAGGCACAGAGAAGGTGCTAGCAGGGAATTCTCTGCCTGCCTTTCCCCAGTGCTCTGCAAGCTCTCCAGGACAACATAGAATCTGGGGCTCTGTGCTTTCTTTCGTTCTGAACAAGTGTTAGTGTTTTCTGCACAAAAGCGATTCTGCGAAGCAATGTGAACACTTCTGCTTCCCAGGCACAGAGAAGGTGCTAGCAGGGAATTCTCTGCCTGCCTTTCCCCAGTGCTCTGCAAGCTCTCCAGGACAACAGCAAATCTGGGGCTCTGTGCTTTCTTTCGTTCTGAACAAGTGTTACTGTTTTCTGCACAAAAGCGATTCTGCGAAGCAATGTGAACACTTCTGCTTCCCAGGCACAGAGAAGGTGCTAGCAGGGAATTCTCTGCCTGCCTTTCCCCAGTGCTCTGCAAGCTCTCCAGGACAACAGTGAATCTGGGGCTCTGTGCTTTCTTTCGTTCTGAACAAGTGTTACTGTTTTCTGCACAAAAGCGATTCTGCGAAGCAATGTGAACACTCCTGCTTCCCAGGCACAGAGAAGGTGCTAGCAGGGAATTCTCTGCCTGCCTTTCCCCAGTGCTCTGCAAGCTCTCCAGGACAACAGCAAATCTGGGGCTCTGTGCTTTCTTTCGTTCTGAACAAGTGTTACTGTTTTCTGCACAAAAGCGATTCTGCGAAGCAATGTGAACACTTCTGCTTCCCAGGCACAGAGAAGGTGCTAGCAGGGAATTCTCTGCCTGCCTTTCCCCAGTGCTCTGCAAGCTCTCCAGGACAACATAGAATCTGGGGCTCTGTGCTTTCTTTCCTTCTGAACAAGTGTTAGTGTTTTCTGCACAAAAGCGATTCTGCGAAGCAATGTGAACACTTCTGCTTCCCAGGCACAGAGAAGGTGCTAGCAGGGAATTCTCTGCCTGCCTTTCCCCAGTGCTCTGCAAGCTCTCCAGGACAACATAGAATCTGGGGCTCTGTGCTTTCTTTCCTTCTGAACAAGTGTTACTGTTTTCTGCACAAAAGCGATTCTGCGAAGCAATGTGAACACTTCTGCTTCCCAGGCACAGAGAAGGTGCTAGCAGGGAATTCTCTGCCTGCCTTTCCCCAGTGCTCTGCAAGCTCTCCAGGACAACAGCAAATCTGGGGCTCTGTGCTTTCTTTCGTTCTGAACAAGTGTTAGTGTTTTCTGCACAAAAGCGATTCTGCGAAGCAATGTGAACACTTCTGCTTCCCAGGCACAGAGAAGGTGCTAGCAGGGAATTCTCTGCCTGCCTTTCCCCAGTGCTCTGCAAGCTCTCCAGGACAACATAGAATCTGGGGCTCTGTGCTTTCTTTCGTTCTGAACAAGTGTTACTGTTTTCTGCACAAAAGCGATTCTGCGAAGCAATGTGAACACTTCTGCTTCCCAGGCACAGAGAAGGTGCTAGCAGGGAATTCTCTGCCTGCCTTTCACCAGTGCTCTGCAAGCTCTCCAGGACAACATAAAATCTGGGGCTCTGTGCTTTCTTTCGTTCTGAACAAGTGTTGCTGTTTTCTGCACAAAAACGATTCTGAGAAGCAATGAGAACACTCTGCTTCCCAGGCACAGAGAAGGTGCTAGCAGGGAATTCTCTGCCTGCCTTTCCCCAGTGCTCTGCAAGCTCTCCAGGACAACATAAAATCTGGGGCTCTGTGCTTTCTTTCGTTCTGAACGAGTGTTAGTGTTTTCTGCACAAAAGCGATTCTGCAAAGCAATGTGAACACTT
This sequence comes from Strix aluco, assembly GCF_031877795.1. Classification (NCBI taxonomy): domain Eukaryota; kingdom Metazoa; phylum Chordata; class Aves; order Strigiformes; family Strigidae; genus Strix; species Strix aluco. Next base: position 1,951,852 of record NW_027436636.1, read on the forward strand.
CTGCTTCCCAGGCACAGAGAAGGTGCTAGCAGGGAATTCTCTGCCTGCCTTTCCCCAGTGCTCTGCAAGCTCTCCAGGACAACATAGAATCTGGGGCTCTGTGCTTTCTTTCGTTCTGAACAAGTGTTAGTGTTTTCTGCACAAAAGCGATTCTGCGAAGCAATGTGAACACTTCTGCTTCCCAGGCACAGAGAAGGTGCTAGCAGGGAATTCTCTGCCTGCCTTTCCCCAGTGCTCTGCAAACTCTCCAGAACAACAGCAAATCTGGGGCTCTGTGCTTTCTTTCATTCTGAACAAGTGTTACCTTTTTCTGCACAAAAGTGATTCTGCGAAGCAATGTGAACACTTCTGCTTCCCAGGCACAGAGAAGGTGCTAGCAGGGAATTCTCTGCCTGCCTTTCCCCAGTGCTCTGCAAGCTCTCCAGGACAACATAAAATCTGGGGCTCTGTGCTTTCTTTCGTTCTGAACAAGTGTTACTGTTTTCTGCACAAAAGCGATTCTGTGAAGCAATGTGAACACTTCTGCTTCCCAGGCACAGAGAAGGTGCTAGCAGGGAATTCTCTGCCTGCCTTTCCCCAGTGCTCTGCAAGCTCTCCAGGACAACATAGAATCTGTGGCTCTGTGCTTTCTTTCGTTCTGAACAAGTGTTACTGTTTTCTGCACAAAAGCGATTCTGCGAAGCAATGTGAACACTTCTGCTTCCCAGGCACAGAGAAGGTGCTAGCAGGGAATTCTCTGCCTGCCTTTCACCAGTGCTCTGCAAGCTCTCCAGGACAACATAAAATCTGGGGCTCTGTGCTTTCTTTCCTTCTGAACAAGTGTTGCTGTTTTCTGCACAAAAACGATTCTGAGAAGCAATGAGAACACTCTGCTTCCCAGGCACAGAGAAGGTGCTATCAGGGAATTCTCTGCCTGCCTTTCCCCAGTGCTCTGCAAGCTCTCCAGGACAACAGCAAATCTGGGGCTCTGTGCTTTCTTTCGTTCTGAACGAGTGTTAGTGTTTTCTGCACAAAAGCGATTCTGCGAAGCAATGTGAACACTTCTGCTTCCCAGGCACAGAGAAGGTGCTAGCAGGGAATTCTCTGCCTGCCTTTCCCCAGTGCTCTGCAAGCTCTCCAGGACAACATAGAATCTGGGGCTCTGTGCTTTCTTTCGTTCTGAACAAGTGTTAGTGTTTTCTGCACAAAAGCGATTCTGCGAAGCAATGTGAACACTTCTGCTTCCCAGGCACAGAGAAGGTGCTAGCAGGGAATTCTCTGCCTGCCTTTCCCCAGTGCTCTGCAAGCTCTCCAGGACAACAGCAAATCTGGGGCTCTGTGCTTTCTTTCGTTCTGAACAAGTGTTACTGTTTTCTGCACAAAAGCGATTCTGCGAAGCAATGTGAACACTTCTGCTTCCCAGGCACAGAGAAGGTGCTAGCAGGGAATTCTCTGCCTGCCTTTCCCCAGTGCTCTGCAAGCTCTCCAGGACAACAGTGAATCTGGGGCTCTGTGCTTTCTTTCGTTCTGAACAAGTGTTACTGTTTTCTGCACAAAAGCGATTCTGCGAAGCAATGTGAACACTCCTGCTTCCCAGGCACAGAGAAGGTGCTAGCAGGGAATTCTCTGCCTGCCTTTCCCCAGTGCTCTGCAAGCTCTCCAGGACAACAGCAAATCTGGGGCTCTGTGCTTTCTTTCGTTCTGAACAAGTGTTACTGTTTTCTGCACAAAAGCGATTCTGCGAAGCAATGTGAACACTTCTGCTTCCCAGGCACAGAGAAGGTGCTAGCAGGGAATTCTCTGCCTGCCTTTCCACAGTGCTCTGCAAGCTCTCCAGGACAACATAGAATCTGGGGCTCTGTGCTTTCTTTCGTTCTGAACAAGTGTTAGTGTTTTCTGCACAAAAGCGATTCTGCGAAGCAATGTGAACACTCTGCTTCCCAGGCACAGAGAAGGTGCTAGCAGGGAATTCTCTGCCTGCCTTTCCCCAGTGCTCTGCAAGCTCTCCAGGACAACATAGAATCTGGGGCTCTGTGCTTTCTTTCCTTCTGAACAAGTGTTACTGTTTTCTGCACAAAAGCGATTCTGCGAAGCAATGTGAACACTTCTGCTTCCCAGGCACAGAGAAGGTGCTAGCAGGGAATTCTCTGCCTGCCTTTCCCCAGTGCTCTGCAAGCTCTCCAGGACAACAGCAAATCTGGGGCTCTGTGCTTTCTTTCGTTCTGAACAAGTGTTAGTGTTTTCTGCACAAAAGCGATTCTGCGAAGCAATGTGAACACTTCTGCTTCCCAGGCACAGAGAAGGTGCTAGCAGGGAATTCTCTGCCTGCCTTTCCCCAGTGCTCTGCAAGCTCTCCAGGACAACATAGAATCTGGGGCTCTGTGCTTTCTTTCGTTCTGAACAAGTGTTACTGTTTTCTGCACAAAAGCGATTCTGCGAAGCAATGTGAACACTTCTGCTTCCCAGGCACAGAGAAGGTGCTAGCAGGGAATTCTCTGCCTGCCTTTCCCCAGTGCTCTGCAAGCTCTCCAGGACAACATCAAATTTGGGGCTCTGTGCTTTCTTTCGTTCTGAACAAGTGTTACTGTTTTCTGCACAAAAGCGATTCTGCGAAGCAATGTGAACACTTCTGCTTCCCAGGCACAGAGAAGGTGCTAGCAGGGAATTCTCTGCCTGCCTTTCCCCAGTGCTCTGCAAGCTCTCCAGGACAACATAAAATCTGGGGCTCTGTGCTTTCTTTCCTTCTGAACAAGTGTTGCTGTTTTCTGCACAAAAACGATTCTGAGAAGCAATGAGAACACTCTGCTTCCCAGGCACAGAGAAGGTGCTAGCAGGGAATTCTCTGCCTGCCTTTCCCCAGTGCTCTGCAAGCTCTCCAGGACAACATAAAATCTGGGGCTCTGTGCTTTCTTTCGTTCTGAACGAGTGTTAGTGTTTTCTGCACAAAAGCGATTCTGCGAAGCAATGTGAACACTTCTGCTTCCCAGGCACAGAGAAGGTGCTAGCAGGGAATTCTCTGCCTGCCTTTCCCCAGTGCTCTGCAAGCTCTCCAGGACAACATAGAATCTGGGGCTCTGTGCTTTCTTTCGTTCTGAACAAGTGTTAGTGTTTTCTGCACAAAAGCGATTCTGTGAAGCAATGTGAACACTTCTGCTTCCCAGGCACAGAGAAGGTGCTAGCAGGGAATTCTCTGCCTGCCTTTCCCCAGTGCTCTGCAAGCTCTCCAGGACAACATCAAATTTGGGGCTGTGTGCTTTCTTTCGTTCTGAACAAGTGTTAGTGTTTTCTGCACAAAAGCGATTCTGCGAAGCAATGTGAACACTTCTGCTTCCCAGGCACAGAGAAGGTGCTAGCAGGGAATTCTCTGCCTGCCTTTCCCCAGTGCTCTGCAAGCTCTCCAGGACAACAGCAAATCTGGGGCTCTGTGCTTTCTTTCGTTCTGAACGAGTGTTAGTGTTTTCTGCACAAAAGCGATTCTGCGAAGCAATGTGAACACTTCTGCCTCCCAGGCACAGAGAAGGTGCTAGCAGGGAATTCTCTGCCTGCCTTTCCCCAGTGCTCTGCAAGCTCTCCAGGGCAACATAAAATCTGGGGCTCTGTGCTTTCTTTCGTTCTGAACAAGTGTTACTGTTTTCTGCACAAAAGCGATTCTGCGAAGCAATGTGAACACTTCTGCTTCCCAGGCACAGAGAAGGTGCTAGCAGGGAATTCTCTGCCTGCCTTTCCCCAGTGCTCTGCAAGCTCTCCAGGACAACATAAAATCTGGGGCTCTGTGCTTTCTTTCGTTCTGAACAAGTGTTAGTGTTTTCTGCACAAAAGCGCTTCTGTGAGGCAATGTGAACACTTCTGCTTCCCAGGCACAGAGAAGGTGCTAGCAGGGAATTCTCTGCCTGCCTTTCCCCAGTGCTCTGCAAGCTCTCCAGGACAACATAGAATCTGGGGCTCTGTGCTTTCTTTCGTTCTGAACAAGTGTTACTGTTTTCTGCACAAAAGCGATTCTGCGAAGCAATGTGAACACTTCTGCTTCCCAGTCACAGAGAAGGTGCTTGCAGGGAATTCTCTGCCTGCCTTTCCCCAGTGCTCTGCAAGCACTCCAGGACAACAGCAAATCTGGGGCTGTGTGCTTTCTTTCGTTCTGAACAAGTGTTACTGTTTTCTGCACAAAAGCGATTCTGCGAAGCAATGTGAACACTTCTGCTTCCCAGGCACAGAGAAGGTGCTAGCAGGGAATTCTCTGCCTGCCTTTCCCCAGTGCTCTGCAAACTCTCCAGGACAACAGCAAATCTGGGGCTCTGTGCTTTCTTTCATTCTGAACAAGTGTTACCTTTTTCTGCACAAAAGTGATTCTGCGAAGCAATGTGAACACTTCTGCTTCCCAGGCACAGAGAAGGTGCTAGCAGGGAATTCTCTGCCTGCCTTTCCCCAGTGCTCTGCAAGCTCTCCAGGACAACATAGAATCTGGGGCTGTGTGCTTTCTTTCGTTCTGAACAAGTGTTACTGTTTTCTGCACAAAAGCGATTCTGCGAAGCAATGTGAACACTTCTGCTTCCCAGGCACAGAGAAGGTGCTAGCAGGGAATTCTCTGCCTGCCTTTCCCCAGTGCTCTGCAAGCTCTCCAGGACAACATAGAATCTGGGGCTCTGTGCTTTCTTTCCTTCTGAACAAGTGTTACTGTTTTCTGCACAAAAGCGATTCTGCGAAGCAATGTGAACACTTCTGCTTCCCAGGCACAGAGAAGGTGCTAGCAGGGAATTCTCTGCCTGCCTTTCCCCAGTGCTCTGCAAGCTCTCCAGGACAACAGCAAATCTGGGGCTCTGTGCTTTCTTTCGTTCTGAACAAGTGTTAGTGTTTTCTGCACAAAAGCGATTCTGCGAAGCAATGTGAACACTTCTGCTTCCCAGGCACAGAGAAGGTGCTAGCAGGGAATTCTCTGCCTGCCTTTCCCCAGTGCTCTGCAAGCTCTCCAGGACAACATAGAATCTGGGGCTCTGTGCTTTCTTTCCTTCTGCACAAGTGTTACTGTTTTCTGCACAAAAGCGATTCTGCGAAGCAATGTGAACACTTCTGCTTCCCAGGCACAGAGAAGGTGCTAGCAGGGAATTCTCTGCCTGCCTTTCCCCAGTGCTCTGCAAGCTCTCCAGGACAACATAGAATCTGGGGCTCTGTGCTTTCTTTCCTTCTGAACAAGTGTTACTGTTTTCTGCACAAAAGCGATTCTGCGAAGCAATGTGAACACTTCTGCTTCCCAGGCACAGAGAAGGTGCTAGCAGGGAATTCTCTGCCTGCCTTTCCCCAGTGCTCTGCAAGCTCTCCAGGACAACATAGAATCTGGGGCTCTGTGCTTTCTTTCATTCTGAACAAGTGTTACTGTTTTCTGCACAAAAGCGATTCTGCGAAGCAATGTGAACACTTCTGCTTCCCAGGCACAGAGAAGGTGCTAGCAGGGAATTCTCTGCCTGCCTTTCCCCAGTGCTCTGCAAGCTCTCCAGGACAACATCAAATTTGGGGCTCTGTGCTTTCTTTCGTTCTGAACAAGTGTTACTGTTTTCTGCACAAAAGCGATTCTGCGAAGCAATGTGAACACTTCTGCTTCCCAGGCACAGAGAAGGTGCTAGCAGGGAATTCTCTGCCTGCCTTTCACCAGTGCTCTGCAAGCTCTCCAGGACAACATAAAATCTGGGGCTCTGTGCTTTCTTTCCTTCTGAACAAGTGTTGCTGTTTTCTGCACAAAAACGATTCTGAGAAGCAATGTGAACACTTCTGCTTCCCAGGCACAGAGAAGGTGCTAGCAGGGAATTCTCTGCCTGCCTTTCCCCAGTGCTCTGCAAGCTCTCCAGGACAACAGCAAATCTGGGGCTGTGTGCTTTCTTTCGTTCTGAACAAGTGTTAGTGTTTTCTGCACAAAAGCGATTCTGTGAGGCAATGTGAACACTTCTGCTTCCCAGGCACAGAGAAGGTGCTAGCAGGGAATTCTCTGCCTGCCTTTCCCCAGTGCTCTGCAAGCTCTCCAGGACAACATAGAATCTGGGGCTCTGTGCTTTCTTTCATTCTGAACAAGTGTTACTGTTTTCTGCACAAAAGCGATTCTGCGAAGCAATGTGAACACTTCTGCCTCCCAGGCACAGAGAAGGTGCTAGCAGGGAATTCTCTGCCTGCCTTTCCCCAGTGCTCTGCAAGCTCTCCAGGGCAACATAAAATCTGGGGCTCTGTGCTTTCTTTCCTTCTGAACAAGTGTTACTGTTTTCTGCACAAAAGCGATTCTGCGAAGCAATGTGAACACTTCTGCTTCCCAGGCACAGAGAAGGTGCTAGCAGGGAATTCTCTGCCTGCCTTTCCCCAGTGCTCTGCAAGCTCTCCAGGACAACATAAAATCTGGGGCTCTGTGCTTTCTTTCGTTCTGAACAAGTGTTAGTGTTTTCTGCACAAAAGCACTTCTGTGAGGCAATGTGAACACTTCTGCTTCCCAGGCACAGAGAAGGTGCTAGCAGGGAATTCTCTGCCTGCCTTTCCCCAGTGCTCTGCAAGCTCTCCAGGACAACATAGAATCTGGGGCTCTGTGCTTTCTTTCGTTCTGAACAAGTGTTACTGTTTTCTGCACAAAAGCGATTCTGCGAAGCAATGTGAACACTTCTGCTTCCCAGTCACAGAGAAGGTGCTTGCAGGGAATTCTCTGCCTGCCTTTCCCCAGTGCTCTGCAAGCACTCCAGGACAACAGCAAATCTGGGGCTGTGTGCTTTCTTTCGTTCTGAACAAGTGTTACTGTTTTCTGCACAAAAGCGATTCTGCGAAGCAATGTGAACACTTCTGCTTCCCAGGCACAGAGAAGGTGCTAGCAGGGAATTCTCTGCCTGCCTTTCCCCAGTGCTCTGCAAGCTCTCCAGGACAACATAGAATCTGGGGCTCTGTGCTTTCTTTCGTTCTGAACAAGTGTTACTGTTTTCTGCACAAAAGCGATTCTGCGAAGCAATGTGAACACTTCTGCTTCCCAGGCACAGAGAAGGTGCTAGCAGGGAATTCTCTGCCTGCCTTTCCCCAGTGCTCTGCAAGCTCTCCAGGACAACATAAAATCTGGGGCTCTGTGCTTTCTTTCGTTCTGAACAAGTGTTAGTGTTTTCTGCACAAAAGCGATTCTGCGAAGCAATGTGAACACTTCTGCTTCCCAGGCACAGAGAAGGTGCTAGCAGGGAATTCTCTGCCTGCCTTTCCCCAGTGCTCTGCAAGCTCTCCAGGACAACATAAAATCTGGGGCTCTGTGCTTTCTTTCCTTCTGAACAAGTGTTGCTGTTTTCTGCACAAAAACGATTCTGAGAAGCAATGAGAACACTCTGCTTCCCAGGCACAGAGAAGGTGCTAGCAGGGAATTCTCTGCCTGCCTTTCCCCAGTGCTCTGCAAGCTCTCCAGGACAACATAGAATCTGGGGCTCTGTGCTTTCTTTCGTTCTGAACAAGTGTTAGTGTTTTCTGCACAAAAGCGATTCTGCGAAGCAATGTGAACACTTCTGCTTCCCAGGCACAGAGAAGGTGCTAGCAGGGAATTCTCTGCCTGCCTTTCCCCAGTGCTCTGCAAGCTCTCCAGGACAACATAGAATCTGGGGCTCTGTGCTTTCTTTCGTTCTGAACAAGTGTTACTGTTTTCTGCACAAAAGCGATTCTGCGAAGCAATGTGAACACTTCTGCTTCCCAGGCACAGAGAAGGTGCTAGCAGGGAATTCTCTGCCTGCCTTTCCCCAGTGCTCTGCAAGCTCTCCAGGACAACATCAAATTTGGGGCTCTGTGCTTTCTTTCGTTCTGAACAAGTGTTACTGTTTTCTGCACAAAAGCGATTCTGCGAAGCAATGTGAACACTTCTGCTTCCCAGGCACAGAGAAGGTGCTAGCAGGGAATTCTCTGCCTGCCTTTCACCAGTGCTCTGCAAGCTCTCCAGGACAACATAAAATCTGGGGCTCTGTGCTTTCTTTCCTTCTGAACAAGTGTTGCTGTTTTCTGCACAAAAACGATTCTGAGAAGCAATGTGAACACTTCTGCTTCCCAGGCACAGAGAAGGTGCTAGCAGGGAATTCTCTGCCTGCCTTTCCCCAGTGCTCTGCAAGCTCTCCAGGACATCAGCAAATCTGGGGCTCTGTGCTTTCTTTCCTTCTGAACAAGTGTTAGTGTTTTCTGCACAAAAGCGATTCTGTGAGGCAATGTGAACACTTCTGCTTCCCAGGCACAGAGAAGGTGCTAGCAGGGAATTCTCTGCCTGCCTTTCCCCAGTGCTCTGCAAGCTCTCCAGGACAACATAGAATCTGGGGCTCTGTGCTTTCTTTCATTCTGAACAAGTGTTACTGTTTTCTGCACAAAAGCGATTCTGCGAAGCAATGTGAACACTTCTGCCTCCCAGGCACAGAGAAGGTGCTAGCAGGGAATTCTCTGCCTGCCTTTCCCCAGTGCTCTGCAAGCTCTCCAGGGCAACATAAAATCTGGGGCTCTGTGCTTTCTTTCCTTCTGAACGAGTGTTAGTGTTTTCTGCACAAAAGCGATTCTGCGAAGCAATGTGAACACTTCTGCTTCCCAGGCACAGAGAAGGTGCTAGCAGGGAATTCTCTGCCTGCCTTTCCCCAGTGCTCTGCAAGCTCTCCAGGACAACATAGAATCTGGGGCTCTGTGCTTTCTTTCGTTCTGAACAAGTGTTAGTGTTTTCTGCACAAAAGCACTTCTGTGAGGCAATGTGAACACTTCTGCTTCCCAGGCACAGAGAAGGTGCTAGCAGGGAATTCTCTGCCTGCCTTTCCCCAGTGCTCTGCAAGCTCTCCAGGACAACATAGAATCTGGGGCTCTGTGCTTTCTTTCGTTCTGAACAAGTGTTACTGTTTTCTGCACAAAAGCGATTCTGCGAAGCAATGTGAACACTTCTGCTTCCCAGTCACAGAGAAGGTGCTTGCAGGGAATTCTCTGCCTGCCTTTCCCCAGTGCTCTGCAAGCACTCCAGGACAACAGCAAATCTGGGGCTGTGTGCTTTCTTTCGTTCTGAACAAGTGTTACTGTTTTCTGCACAAAAGCGATTCTGCGAAGCAATGTGAACACTTCTGCTTCCCAGGCACAGAGAAGGTGCTAGCAGGGAATTCTCTGCCTGCCTTTCCCCAGTGCTCTGCAAGCTCTCCAGGACAACATAGAATCTGGGGCTCTGTGCTTTCTTTCGTTCTGAACAAGTGTTACTGTTTTCTGCACAAAAGTGATTCTGCGAAGCAATGTGAACACTTCTGCTTCCCAGGCACAGAGAAGGTGCTAGCAGGGAATTCTCTGCCTGCCTTTCCCCAGTGCTCTGCAAGCTCTCCAGGACAACATAAAATCTGGGGCTCTGTGCTTTCTTTCCTTCTGAACAAGTGTTACTGTTTTCTGCACAAAAGCGATTCTGCGAAGCAATGTGAACACTTCTGCTTCCCAGGCACAGAGAAGGTGCTAGCAGGGAATTCTCTGCCTGCCTTTCACCAGTGCTCTGCAAGCTCTCCAGGACAACATAAAATCTGGGGCTCTGTGCTTTCTTTCCTTCTGAACAAGTGTTGCTGTTTTCTGCACAAAAACGATTCTGAGAAGCAATGAGAACACTCTGCTTCCCAGGCACAGAGAAGGTGCTAGCAGGGAATTCTCTGCCTGCCTTTCCACAGTGCTCTGCAAGCTCTCCAGGACAACATAGAATCTGGGGCTCTGTGCTTTCTTTCGTTCTGAACAAGTGTTAGTGTTTTCTGCACAAAAGCACTTCTGTGAGGCAATGTGAACACTTCTGCTTCCCAGGCACAGAGAAGGTGCTAGCAGGGAATTCTCTGCCTGCCTTTCCCCAGTGCTCTGCAAGCTCTCCAGGACAACATAGAATCTGGGGCTCTGTGCTTTCTTTCGTTCTGAACAAGTGTTACTGTTTTCTGCACAAAAGCGATTCTGCGAAGCAATGTGAACACTTCTGCTTCCCAGTCACAGAGAAGGTGCTTGCAGGGAATTCTCTGCCTGCCTTTCCCCAGTGCTCTGCAAGCACTCCAGGACAACAGCAAATCTGGGGCTGTGTGCTTTCTTTCGTTCTGAACAAGTGTTACTGTTTTCTGCACAAAAGCGATTCTGCGAAGCAATGTGAACACTTCTGCTTCCCAGGCACAGAGAAGGTGCTAGCAGGGAATTCTCTGCCTGCCTTTCCCCAGTGCTCTGCAAGCTCTCCAGGACAACATAGAATCTGGGGCTCTGTGCTTTCTTTCGTTCTGAACAAGTGTTACTGTTTTCTGCACAAAAGCGATTCTGCGAAGCAATGTGAACACTTCTGCTTCCCAGGCACAGAGAAGGTGCTAGCAGGGAATTCTCTGCCTGCCTTTCCCCAGTGCTCTGCAAGCTCTCCAGGACAACATAAAATCTGGGGCTCTGTGCTTTCTTTCGTTCTGAACAAGTGTTACTGTTTTCTGCACAAAAGCGATTCTGCGAAGCAATGTGAACACTTCTGCTTCCCAGGCACAGAGAAGGTGCTAGCAGGGAATTCTCTGCCTGCCTTTCACCAGTGCTCTGCAAGCTCTCCAGGACAACATAAAATCTGGGGCTCTGTGCTTTCTTTCCTTCTGAACAAGTGTTGCTGTTTTCTGCACAAAAACGATTCTGAGAAGCAATGAGAACACTCTGCTTCCCAGGCACAGAGAAGGTGCTAGCAGGGAATTCTCTGCCTGCCTTTCCCCAGTGCTCTGCAAGCTCTCCAGGACAACATAAAATCTGGGGCTCTGTGCTTTCTTTCCTTCTGAACGAGTGTTAGTGTTTTCTGCACAAAAGCGATTCTGCGAAGCAATGTGAACACTTCTGCTTCCCAGGCACAGAGAAGGTGCTAGCAGGGAATTCTCTGCCTGCCTTTCCCCAGTGCTCTGCAAGCTCTCCAGGACAACATAGAATCTGGGGCTCTGTGCTTTCTTTCGTTCTGAACAAGTGTTAGTGTTTTCTGCACAAAAGCGATTCTGTGAAGCAATGTGAACACTTCTGCTTCCCAGGCACAGAGAAGGTGCTAGCAGGGAATTCTCTGCCTGCCTTTCCCCAGTGCTCTGCAAGCTCTCCAGGACAACATCAAATTTGGGGCTCTCTGCTTTCTTTCGTTCTGAACAAGTGTTAGTGTTTTCTGCACAAAAGCGATTCTGCGAAGCAATGTGAACACTTCTGCTTCCCAGGCACAGAGAAGGTGCTAGCAGGGAATTCTCTGCCTGCCTTTCCCCAGTGCTCTGCAAGCTCTCCAGGACAACAGCAAATCTGGGGCTCTGTGCTTTCTTTCGTTCTGAACGAGTGTTAGTGTTTTCTGCACAAAAGCGATTCTGCGAAGCAATGTGAACACTTCTGCCTCCCAGGCACAGAGAAGGTGCTAGCAGGGAATTCTCTACCTGCCTTTCCCCAGTGCTCTGCAAGCTCTCCAGGGCAACATAAAATCTGGGGCTCTGTGCTTTCTTTCCTTCTGAACAAGTGTTACTGTTTTCTGCACAAAAGCGATTCTGCGAAGCAATGTGAACACTTCTGCTTCCCAGGCACAGAGAAGGTGCTAGCAGGGAATTCTCTGCCTGCCTTTCCCCAGTGCTCTGCAAGCTCTCCAGGACAACAGCAAATCTGGGGCTCTGTGCTTTCTTTCGTTCTGAACAAGTGTTAGTGTTTTCTGCACAAAAGCGCTTCTGTGAGGCAATGTGAACACTTCTGCTTCCCAGGCACAGAGAAGGTGCTAGCAGGGAATTCTCTGCCTGCCTTTCCCCAGTGCTCTGCAAGCTCTCCAGGACAACATAGAATCTGGGGCTCTGTGCTTTCTTTCGTTCTGAACAAGTGTTACTGTTTTCTGCACAAAAGCGATTCTGCGAAGCAATGTGAACACTTCTGCTTCCCAGTCACAGAGAAGGTGCTTGCAGGGAATTCTCTGCCTGCCTTTCCCCAGTGCTCTGCAAGCACTCCAGGACAACAGCAAATCTGGGGCTGTGTGCTTTCTTTCGTTCTGAACAAGTGTTACTGTTTTCTGCACAAAAGCGATTCTGCGAAGCAATGTGAACACTTCTGCTTCCCAGGCACAGAGAAGGTGCTAGCAGGGAATTCTCTGCCTGCCTTTCCCCAGTGCTCTGCAAACTCTCCAGGACAACAGCAAATCTGGGGCTCTGTGCTTTCTTTCATTCTGAACAAGTGTTACCTTTTTCTGCACAAAAGTGATTCTGCGAAGCAATGTGAACACTTCTGCTTCCCAGGCACAGAGAAGGTGCTAGCAGGGAATTCTCTGCCTGCCTTTCCCCAGTGCTCTGCAAGCTCTCCAGGACAACATAGAATCTGGGGCTCTGTGCTTTCTTTCGTTCTGAACAAGTGTTACTGTTTTCTGCACAAAAGCGATTCTGCGAAGCAATGTGAACACTTCTGCTTCCCAGGCACAGAGAAGGTGCTAGCAGGGAATTCTCTGCCTGCCTTTCCCCAGTGCTCTGCAAGCTCTCCAGGACAACAGCAAATCTGGGGCTGTGTGCTTTCTTTCGTTCTGAACAAGTGTTACTGTTTTCTGCACAAAAGCGATTCTGCGAAGCAATGTGAACACTTCTGCTTCCCAGGCACAGAGAAGGTGCTAGCAGGGAATTCTCTGCCTGCCTTTCCCCAGTGCTCTGCAAGCTCTCCAGGACAACAGCAAATCTGGGGCTCTGTGCTTTGTTTCGTTCTGAACAAGTGTTAGTGTTTTCTGCACAAAAGCGATTCTGCGAAGCAATGTGAACACTTCTGCTTCCCAGGCACAGAGAAGGTGCTAGCAGGGAATTCTCTGCCTGCCTTTCCACAGTGCTCTGCAAGCTCTCCAGGACAACATAGAATCTGGGGCTCTGTGCTTTCTTTCGTTCTGAACAAGTGTTAGTGTTTTCTGCACAAAAGCGATTCTGCGAAGCAATGTGAACACTTCTGCTTCCCAGGCACAGAGAAGGTGCTAGCAGGGAATTCTCTGCCTGCCTTTCCCCAGTGCTCTGCAAGCTCTCCAGGACAACATAGAATCTGGGGCTCTGTGCTTTCTTTCGTTCTGAACAAGTGTTGCTGTTTTCTGCACAAAAACGATTCTGAGAAGCAATGTGAACACTTCTGCTTCCCAGGCACAGAGAAGGTGCTAGCAGGGAATTCTCTGCCTGCCTTTCCCCAGTGCTCTGCAAGCTCTCCAGGACAACAGCAAATCTGGGGCTCTGTGCTTTCTTTCCTTCTGAACAAGTGTTAGTGTTTTCTGCACAAAAGCGATTCTGTGAGGCAATGTGAACACTTCTGCTTCCCAGGCACAGAGAAGGTGCTAGCAGGGAATTCTCTGCCTGCCTTTCCCCAGTGCTCTGCAAGCTCTCCAGGACAACATAGAATCTGGGGCTCTGTGCTTTCTTTCATTCTGAACAAGTGTTACTGTTTTCTGCACAAAAGCGATTCTGCGAAGCAATGTGAACACTTCTGCCTCCCAGGCACAGAGAAGGTGCTAGCAGGGAATTCTCTGCCTGCCTTTCCCCAGTGCTCTGCAAGCTCTCCAGGGCAACATAAAATCTGGGGCTCTGTGCTTTCTTTCCTTCTGAACAAGTGTTACTGTTTTCTGCACAAAAGCGATTCTGCGAAGCAATGTGAACACTTCTGCTTCCCAGGCACAGAGAAGGTGCTAGCAGGGAATTCTCTGCCTGCCTTTCCCCAGTGCTCTGCAAGCTCTCCAGGACAACAGCAAATCTGGGGCTCTGTGCTTTCTTTCGTTCTGAACAAGTGTTAGTGTTTTCTGCACAAAAGCGCTTCTGTGAGGCAATGTGAACACTTCTGCTTCCCAGGCACAGAGAAGGTGCTAGCAGGGAATTCTCTGCCTGCCTTTCCCCAGTGCTCTGCAAGCTCTCCAGGACAACAGCAAATCTGGGGCTGTGTGCTTTCTTTCGTTCTGAACAAGTGTTACTGTTTTCTGCACAAAAGCGATTCTGCGAAGCAATGTGAACACTTCTGCTTCCCAGGCACAGAGAAGGTGCTAGCAGGGAATTCTCTGCCTGCCTTTCCCCAGTGCTCTGCAAACTCTCCAGGACAACAGCAAATCTGGGGCTCTGTGCTTTCTTTCATTCTGAACAAGTGTTACCTTTTTCTGCACAAAAGTGATTCTGCGAAGCAATGTGAACACTTCTGCTTCCCAGGCACAGAGAAGGTGCTAGCAGGGAATTCTCTGCCTGCCTTTCCCCAGTGCTCTGCAAGCTCTCCAGGACAACATAGAATCTGGGGCTCTGTGCTTTCTTTCGTTCTGAACAAGTGTTAGTGTTTTCTGCCCAAAAGCGATTCTGCGAAGCAATGTGAACACTTCTGCTTCCCAGGCACAGAGAAGGTGCTAGCAGGGAATTCTCTGCCTGCCTTTCCCCAGTGCTCTGCAAGCTCTCCAGGACAACATAGAATCTGGGGCTCTGTGCTTTCTTTCCTTCTGAACAAGTGTTACTGTTTTCTGCACAAAAGCGATTCTGCGAAGCAATGTGAACACTTCTGCTTCCCAGGCACAGAGAAGGTGCTAGCAGGGAATTCTCTGCCTGCCTTTCCCCAGTGCTCTGCAAGCTCTCCAGGACAACATAGAATCTGGGGCTCTGTGCTTTCTTTCGTTCTGAACAAGTGTTAGTGTTTTCTGCACAAAAGCGATTCTGCGAAGCAATGTGAACACTTCTGCTTCCCAGGCACAGAGAAGGTGCTAGCAGGGAATTCTCTGCCTGCCTTTCCCCAGTGCTCTGCAAGCTCTCCAGGACAACATAGAATCTGGGGCTCTGTGCTTTCTTTCGTTCTGAACAAGTGTTACTGTTTTCTGCACAAAAGCGATTCTGCGAAGCAATGTGAACACTTCTGCTTCCCAGGCACAGAGAAGGTGCTAGCAGGGAATTCTCTGCCTGCCTTTCCCCAGTGCTCTGCAAGCTCTCCAGGACAACATCAAATTTGGGGCTCTGTGCTTTCTTTCGTTCTGAACAAGTGTTACTGTTTTCTGCACAAAAGCGATTCTGCGAAGCAATGTGAACACTTCTGCTTCCCAGGCACAGAGAAGGTGCTAGCAGGGAATTCTCTGCCTGCCTTTCACCAGTGCTCTGCAAGCTCTCCAGGACAACATAAAATCTGGGGCTCTGTGCTTTCTTTCGTTCTGAACAAGTGTTGCTGTTTTCTGCACAAAAACGATTCTGCGAAGCAATGTGAACACTTCTGCTTCCCAGGCACAGAGAAGGTGCTAGCAGGGAATTCTCTGCCTGCCTTTCCCCAGTGCTCTGCAAGCTCTCCAGGACAACATAGAATCTGGGGCTCTGTGCTTTCTTTCCTTCTGAACAAGTGTTAGTGTTTTCTGCACAAAAGCGATTCTGTGAGGCAATGTGAACACTTCTGCTTCCCAGGCACAGAGAAGGTGCTAGCAGGGAATTCTCTGCCTGCCTTTCCCCAGTGCTCTGCAAGCTCTCCAGGACAACATAGAATCTGGGGCTCTGTGCTTTCTTTCATTCTGAACAAGTGTTACTGTTTTCTGCACAAAAGCGATTCTGCGAAGCAATGTGAACACTTCTGCCTCCCAGGCACAGAGAAGGTGCTAGCAGGGAATTCTCTGCCTGCCTTTCCCCAGTGCTCTGCAAGCTCTCCAGGGCAACATAAAATCTGGGGCTCTGTGCTTTCTTTCGTTCTGAACAAGTGTTAGTGTTTTCTGCACAAAAGCGATTCTGCGAAGCAATGTGAACACTTCTGCTTCCCAGGCACAGAGAAGGTGCTAGCAGGGAATTCTCTGCCTGCCTTTCCCCAGTGCTCTGCAAGCTCTCCAGGACAACATAAAATCTGGGGCTCTGTGCTTTCTTTCGTTCTGAACAAGTGTTTGTGTTTTCTGCACAAAAGCACTTCTGTGAGGCAATGTGAACACTTCTGCTTCCCAGGCACAGAGAAGGTGCTAGCAGGGAATTCTCTGCCTGCCTTTCCCCAGTGCTCTGCAAGCTCTCCAGGACAACATAGAATCTGGGGCTCTGTGCTTTCTTTCGTTCTGAACAAGTGTTACTGTTTTCTGCACAAAAGCGATTCTGCGAAGCAATGTGAACACTTCTGCTTCCCAGTCACAGAGAAGGTGCTTGCAGGGAATTCTCTGCCTGCCTTTCCCCAGTGCTCTGCAAGCACTCCAGGACAACAGCAAATCTGGGGCTGTGTGCTTTCTTTCGTTCTGAACAAGTGTTACTGTTTTCTGCACAAAAGCAATTCTGCGAAGCAATGTGAACACTTCTGCTTCCCAGGCACAGAGAAGGTGCTAGCAGGGAATTCTCTGCCTGCCTTTCCCCAGTGCTCTGCAAACTCTCCAGGACAACAGCAAATCTGGGGCTCTGTGCTTTCTTTCATTCTGAACAAGTGTTACCTTTTTCTGCACAAAAGTGATTCTGCGAAGCAATGTGAACACTTCTGCTTCCCAGGCACAGAGAAGGTGCTAGCAGGGAATTCTCTGCCTGCCTTTCCCCAGTGCTCTGCAAGCTCTCCAGGACAACATAGAATCTGGGGCTCTGTGCTTTCTTTCGTTCTGAACAAGTGTTACTGTTTTCTGCACAAAAGCGATTCTGTGAAGCAATGTGAACACTTCTGCTTCCCAGGCACAGAGAAGGTGCTAGCAGGGAATTCTCTGCCTGCCTTTCCCCAGTGCTCTGCAAGCTCTCCAGGACAACATAGAATCTGTGGCTCTGTGCTTTCTTTCGTTCTGAACAAGTGTTACTGTTTTCTGCACAAAAGCACTTCTGTGAGGCAATGTGAACACTTCTGCTTCCCAGGCACAGAGAAGGTGCTAGCAGGGAATTCTCTGCCTGCCTTTCCCCAGTGCTCTGCAAGCTCTCCAGGACAACATCAAATTTGGGGCTCTGTGCTTTCTTTCGTTCTGAACAAGTGTTAGTGTTTTCTGCACAAAAGCGATTCTGCGAAGCAATGTGAACACTTCTGCTTCCCAGGCACAGAGAAGGTGCTAGCAGGGAATTATCTGCCTGCCTTTCCCCAGTGCTCTGCAAGCTCTCCAGGACAACAGCAAATCTGGGGCTCTGTGCTTTCTTTCGTTCTGAACGAGTGTTAGTGTTTTCTGCACAAAAGCGATTCTGCGAAGCAATGTGAACACTTCTGCTTCCCAGGCACAGAGAAGGTGCTAGCAGGGAATTCTCTGCCTGCCTTTCCCCAGTGCTCTGCAAGCTCTCCAGGACAACATAGAATCTGGGGCTCTGTGCTTTCTTTCGTTCTGAACAAGTGTTACTGTTTTCTGCACAAAAGCGATTCTGCGAAGCAATGTGAACACTTCTGCTTCCCAGGCACAGAGAAGGTGCTAGCAGGGAATTCTCTGCCTGCCTTTCCCCAGTGCTCTGCAAGCTCTCCAGGACAACATAGAATCTGGGGCTCTGTTCTTTCTTTCGTTCTGAACAAGTGTTACTGTTTTCTGCACAAAAGCGATTCTGCGAAGCAATGTGAACACTTCTGCTTCCCAGGCACAGAGAAGGTGCTAGCAGGGAATTCTCTGCCTGCCTTTCCCCAGTGCTCTGCAAGCTCTCCAGGACAACATAGAATCTGGGGCTCTGTGCTTTCTTTCGTTCTGAACAAGTGTTACTGTTTTCTGCACAAAAGCGATTCTGCGAAGCAATGTGAACACTTCTGCTTCCCAGGCACAGAGAAGGTGCTAGCAGGGAATTCTCTGCCTGCCTTTCCCCAGTGCTCTGCAAGCTCTCCAGGACAACAGCAAATCTGGGGCTCTGTGCTTTCTTTCGTTCTGAACAAGTGTTAGTGTTTTCTGCACAAAAGCGATTCTGCGAAGCAATGTGAACACTTCTGCTTCCCAGGCACAGAGAAGGTGCTAGCAGGGAATTCTCTGCCTGCCTTTCCACAGTGCTCTGCAAGCTCTCCAGGACAACAGCAAATCTGGGGCTCTGTGCTTTCTTTCGTTCTGAACAAGTGTTAGTGTTTTCTGCACAAAAGCGATTCTGCGAAGCAATGTGAACACTTCTGCTTCCCAGGCACAGAGAAGGTGCTAGCAGGGAATTATCTGCCTGCCTTTCCCCAGTGCTCTGCAAGCTCTCCAGGACAACATAGAATCTGGGGCTCTGTGCTTTCTTTCGTTCTGAACAAGTGTTACTGTTTTCTGCACAAAAGCGATTCTGCGAAGCAATGTGAACACTTCTGCTTCCCAGGCACAGAGAAGGTGCTAGCAGGGAATTCTCTGCCTGCCTTTCCCCAGTGCTCTGCAAGCTCTCCAGGACAACATAGAATCTGGGGCTCTGTGCTTTCTTTCGTTCTGAACAAGTGTTACTGTTTTCTGCACAAAAGCGATTCTGCGAAGCAATGTGAACACTTCTGCTTCCCAGGCACAGAGAAGGTGCTAGCAGGGAATTCTCTGCCTGCCTTTCCCCAGTGCTCTGCAAGCTCTCCAGGACAACATCAAATTTGGGGCTCTGTGCTTTCTTTCGTTCTGAACAAGTGGTACTGTTTTCTGCACAAAAGCGATTCTGCGAAGCAATGTGAACACTTCTGCTTCCCAGGCACAGAGAAGGTGCTAGCAGGGAATTCTCTGCCTGCCTTTCACCAGTGCTCTGCAAGCTCTCCAGGACAACAGTGAATCTGGGGCTCTGTGCTTTCTTTCCTTCTGAACAAGTGTTGCTGTTTTCTGCACAAAAACGATTCTGAGAAGCAATGAGAACACTCTGCTTCCCAGGCACAGAGAAGGTGCTAGCAGGGAATTCTCTGCCTGCCTTTCCCCAGTGCTCTGCAAGCTCTCCAGGACAACATAAAATCTGGGGCTCTGTGCTTTCTTTCCTTCTGAACAAGTGTTAGTGTTTTCTGCACAAAAGCGATTGTGCGAAGCAATGTGAACACTTCTGCTTCCCAGGCACAGAGAAGGTGCTAGCAGGGAATTCTCTGCCTGCCTTTCCCCAGTGCTCTGCAAGCTCTCCAGGACAACATAGAATCTGGGGCTCTGTGCTTTCTTTCGTTCTGAACAAGTGTTACTGTTTTCTGCACAAAAGCGATTCTGCGAAGCAATGTGAACACTTCTGCTTCCCAGGCACAGAGAAGGTGCTTGCAGGGAATTCTCTGCCTGCCTTTCCCCAGTGCTCTGCAAGCACTCCAGGACAACAGCAAATCTGGGGCTGTGTGCTTTCTTTCGTTCTGAACAAGTGTTACTGTTTTCTGCACAAAAGCGATTCTGCGAAGCAATGTGAACACTTCTGCTTCCCAGGCACAGAGAAGGTGCTAGCAGGGAATTCTCTGCCTGCCTTTCCCCAGTGCTCTGCAAACTCTCCAGGACAACAGCAAATCTGGGGCTCTGTGCTTTCTTTCATTCTGAACAAGTGTTACCTTTTTCTGCACAAAAGTGATTCTGCGAAGCAATGTGAACACTTCTGCTTCCCAGGCACAGAGAAGGTGCTAGCAGGGAATTCTCTGCCTGCCTTTCCCCAGTGCTCTGCAAGCTCTCCAGGACAACATAGAATCTGGGGCTCTGTGCTTTCTTTCGTTCTGAACAAGTGTTACTGTTTTCTGCACAAAAGCGATTCTGCGAAGCAATGTGAACACTTCTGCTTCCCAGGCACAGAGAAGGTGCTAGCAGGGAATTCTCTGCCTGCCTTTCCCCAGTGCTCTGCAAGCTCTCCAGGACAACATAGAATCTGGGGCTCTGTGCTTTCTTTCGTTCTGAACAAGTGTTACTGTTTTCTGCACAAAAGCGATTCTGCGAAGCAATGTGAACACTTCTGCTTCCCAGGCACAGAGAAGGTGCTAGCAGGGAATTCTCTGCCTGCCTTTCCCCAGTGCTCTGCAAGCTCTCCAGGACAACAGCAAATCTGGGGCTCTGTGCTTTCTTTCGTTCTGAACAAGTGTTAGTGTTTTCTGCACAAAAGCGATTCTGCGAAGCAATGTGAACACTTCTGCTTCCCAGGCACAGAGAAGGTGCTAGCAGGGAATTCTCTGCCTGCCTTTCCACAGTGCTCTGCAAGCTCTCCAGGACAACATAGAATCTGGGGCTCTGTGCTTTCTTTCGTTCTGAACAAGTGTTAGTGTTTTCTGCACAAAAGCGATTCTGCGAAGCAATGTGAACACTTCTGCTTCCCAGGCACAGAGAAGGTGCTAGCAGGGAATTCTCTGCCTGCCTTTCCCCAGTGCTCTGCAAGCTCTCCAGGACAACATAGAATCTGGGGCTCTGTGCTTTCTTTCGTTCTGAACAAGTGTTACTGTTTTCTGCACAAAAGCGATTCTGCGAAGCAATGTGAACACTTCTGCTTCCCAGGCACAGAGAAGGTGCTAGCAGGGAATTCTCTGCCTGCCTTTCCCCAGTGCTCTGCAAGCTCTCCAGGACAACAGCAAATCTGGGGCTCTGTGCTTTCTTTCGTTCTGAACAAGTGTTAGTGTTTTCTGCACAAAAGCGATTCTGCGAAGCAATGTGAACACTTCTGCTTCCCAGGCACAGAGAAGGTGCTAGCAGGGAATTCTCTGCCTGCCTTTCCCCAGTGCTCTGCAAGCTCTCCAGGACAACATAGAATCTGGGGCTCTGTGCTTTCTTTCGTTCTGAACAAGTGTTACTGTTTTCTGCACAAAAGCGATTCTGCGAAGCAATGTGAACACTTCTGCTTCCCAGGCACAGAGAAGGTGCTAGCAGGGAATTCTCTGCCTGCCTTTCCCCAGTGCTCTGCAAGCTCTCCAGGACAACATCAAATTTGGGGCTCTGTGCTTTCTTTCGTTCTGAACAAGTGTTACTGTTTTCTGCACAAAAGCGATTCTGCGAAGCAATGTGAACACTTCTGCTTCCCAGGCACAGAGAAGGTGCTAGCAGGGAATTCTCTGCCTGCCTTTCACCAGTGCTCTGCAAGCTCTCCAGGACAACATAAAATCTGGGGCTCTGTGCTTTCTTTCCTTCTGAACAAGTGTTGCTGTTTTCTGCACAAAAACGATTCTGAGAAGCAATGAGAACACTCTGCTTCCCAGGCACAGAGAAGGTGCTAGCAGGGAATTCTCTGCCTGCCTTTCCCCAGTGCTCTGCAAGCTCTCCAGGACAACATAAAATCTGGGGCTCTGTGCTTTCTTTCGTTCTGAACGAGTGTTAGTGTTTTCTGCACAAAAGCGATTCTGCGAAGCAATGTGAACACTTCTGCTTCCCAGGCACAGAGAAGGTGCTATCAGGGAATTCTCTGCCTGCCTTTCCCCAGTGCTCTGCAAGCTCTCCAGGACAACATAGAATCTGGGGCTCTGTGCTTTCTTTCGTTCTGAACAAGTGTTAGTGTTTTCTGCACAAAAGCGATTCTGTGAAGCAATGTGAACACTTCTGCTTCCCAGGCACAGAGAAGGTGCTAGCAGGGAATTCTCTGCCTGCCTTTCCCCAGTGCTCTGCAAGCTCTCCAGGACAACATCAAATTTGGGGCTCTCTGCTTTCTTTCGTTCTGAACAAGTGTTAGTGTTTTCTGCACAAAAGCGATTCTGCGAAGCAATGTGAACACTTCTGCTTCCCAGGCACAGAGAAGGTGCTAGCAGGGAATTCTCTGCCTGCCTTTCCCCAGTGCTCTGCAAGCTCTCCAGGACAACAGCAAATCTGGGGCTCTGTGCTTTCTTTCGTTCTGAACGAGTGTTAGTGTTTTCTGCACAAAAGCGATTCTGCGAAGCAATGTGAACACTTCTGCCTCCCAGGCACAGAGAAGGTGCTAGCAGGGAATTCTCTGCCTGCCTTTCCCCAGTGCTCTGCAAGCTCTCCAGGGCAACATAAAATCTGGGGCTCTGTGCTTTCTTTCCTTCTGAACAAGTGTTACTGTTTTCTGCACAAAAGCGATTCTGCGAAGCAATGTGAACACTTCTGCTTCCCAGGCACAGAGAAGGTGCTAGCAGGGAATTCTCTGCCTGCCTTTCCCCAGTGCTCTGCAAACTCTCCAGGACAACAGCAAATCTGGGGCTCTGTGTTTTCTTTCATTCTGAAGAAGTGTTACCTTTTTCTGCACAAAAGTGATTCTGCGAAGCAATGTGAACACTTCTGCTTCCCAGGCACAGAGAAGGTGCTAGCAGGGAATTCTCTGCCTGCCTTTCCCCAGTGCTCTGCAAGCTCTCCAGGACAACATAAAATCTGGGGCTCTGTGCTTTCTTTCGTTCTGAACAAGTGTTACTGTTTTCTGCACAAAAGCGATTCTGCGAAGCAATGTGAACACTTCTGCTTCCCAGGCACAGAGAAGGTGCTAGCAGGGAATTCTCTGCCTGCCTTTCCCCAGTGCTCTGCAAGCTCTCCAGGACAACATAGAATCTGTGGCTCTGTGCTTTCTTTCGTTCTGAACAAGTGTTACTGTTTTCTGCACAAAAGCGATTCTGCGAAGCAATGTGAACACTTCTGCTTCCCAGGCACAGAGAAGGTGCTAGCAGGGAATTCTCTGCCTGCCTTTCCCCAGTGCTCTGCAAGCTCTCCAGGACAACATCAAATTTGGGGCTCTGTGCTTTCTTTCGTTCTGAACAAGTGTTACTGTTTTCTGCACAAAAGCGATTCTGCGAAGCAATGTGAACACTTCTGCTTCCCAGGCACAGAGAAGGTGCTAGCAGGGAATTCTCTGCCTGCCTTTCACCAGTGCTCTGCAAGCTCTCCAGGACAACATAGAATCTGGGGCTCTGTGCTTTCTTTCCTTCTGAACAAGTGTTGCTTTTTTCTGCACAAAAACGATTCTGAGAAGCAATGAGAACACTCTGCTTCCCAGGCACAGAGAAGGTGCTAGCAGGGAATTCTCTGCCTGCCTTTCCCCAGTGCTCTGCAAGCTCTCCAGGACAACAGCAAATCTGGGGCTCTGTGCTTTCTTTCGTTCTGAACAAGTGTTAGTGTTTTCTGCACAAAAGCGATTCTGCGAAGCAATGTGAACACTTCTGCTTCCCAGGCACAGAGAAGGTGCTAGCAGGGAATTCTCTGCCTGCCTTTCCCCAGTGCTCTGCAAGCTCTCCAGGACAACATAGAATCTGGGGCTCTGTGCTTTCTTTCGTTCTGAACAAGTGTTACTGTTTTCTGCACAAAAGCGATTCTGCGAAGCAATGTGAACACTTCTGGTTCCCAGGCACAGAGAAGGTGCTAGCAGGGAATTCTCTGCCTGCCTTTCCCCAGTGCTCTGCAAGCTCTCCAGGACAACATCAAATTTGGGGCTCTGTGCTTTCTTTCGTTCTGAACAAGTGTTACTGTTTTCTGCACAAAAGCGATTCTGCGAAGCAATGTGAACACTTCTGCTTCCCAGGCACAGAGAAGGTGCTAGCAGGGAATTCTCTGCCTGCCTTTCACCAGTGCTCTGCAAGCTCTCCAGGACAACATAAAATCTGGGGCTCTGTGCTTTCTTTCCTTCTGAACAAGTGTTGCTGTTTTCTGCACAAAAACGATTCTGAGAAGCAATGAGAACACTCTGCTTCCCAGGCACAGAGAAGGTGCTAGCAGGGAATTCTCTGCCTGCCTTTCCCCAGTGCTCTGCAAGCTCTCCAGGACAACATAAAATCTGGGGCTCTGTGCTTTCTTTCGTTCTGAACGAGTGTTAGTGTTTTCTGCACAAAAGCGATTCTGCGAAGCAATGTGAACACTTCTGCTTCCCAGGCACAGAGAAGGTGCTAGCAGGGAATTCTCTGCCTGCCTTTCCCCAGTGCTCTGCAAGCTCTCCAGGACAACATAGAATCTGGGGCTCTGTGCTTTCTTTCGTTCTGAACAAGTGTTAGTGTTTTCTGCACAAAAGCGATTCTGTGAAGCAATGTGAACACTTCTGCTTCCCAGGCACAGAGAAGGTGCTAGCAGGGAATTCTCTGCCTGCCTTTCCCCAGTGCTCTGCAAGCTCTCCAGGACAACATCAAATTTGGGGCTCTCTGCTTTCTTTCGTTCTGAACAAGTGTTAGTGTTTTCTGCACAAAAGCGATTCTGCGAAGCAATGTGAACACTTCTGCTTCCCAGGCACAGAGAAGGTGCTAGCAGGGAATTCTCTGCCTGCCTTTCCCCAGTGCTCTGCAAGCTCTCCAGGACAACAGCAAATCTGGGGCTCTGTGCTTTCTTTCGTTCTGAACGAGTGTTAGTGTTTTCTGCACAAAAGCGATTCTGCGAAGCAATGTGAACACTTCTGCCTCCCAGGCACAGAGAAGGTGCTAGCAGGGAATTCTCTACCTGCCTTTCCCCAGTGCTCTGCAAGCTCTCCAGGGCAACATAAAATCTGGGGCTGTGTGCTTTCTTTCGTTCTGAACAAGTGTTACTGTTTTCTGCACAAAAGCGATTCTGCGAAGCAATGTGAACACTTCTGCTTCCCAGGCACAGAGAAGGTGCTAGCAGGGAATTCTCTGCCTGCCTTTCCCCAGTGCTCTGCAAGCTCTCCAGGACAACATAAAATCTGGGGCTCTGTGCTTTCTTTCGTTCTGAACAAGTGTTAGTGTTTTCTGCACAAAAGCGCTTCTGTGAGGCAATGTGAACACTTCTGCTTCCCAGGCACAGAGAAGGTGCTAGCAGGGAATTCTCTGCCTGCCTTTCCCCAGTGCTCTGCAAGCTCTCCAGGACAACATAGAATCTGGGGCTCTGTGCTTTCTTTCGTTCTGAACAAGTGTTACTGTTTTCTGCACAAAAGCGATTCTGCGAAGCAATGTGAACACTTCTGCTTCCCAGGCACAGAGAAGGTGCTTGCAGGGAATTCTCTGCCTGCCTTTCCCCAGTGCTCTGCAAGCACTCCAGGACAACAGCAAATCTGGGGCTGTGTGCTTTCTTTCGTTCTGAACAAGTGTTAGTGTTTTCTGCACAAAAGCGATTCTGCGAAGCAATGTGAACACTTCTGCTTCCCAGGCACAGAGAAGGTGCTAGCAGGGAATTCTCTGCCTGCCTTTCCCCAGTGCTCTGCAAACTCTCCAGGACAACAGCAAATCTGGGGCTCTGTGCTTTCTTTCGTTCTGAACAAGTGTTACTGTTTTCTGCACAAAAGCGATTCTGCGAAGCAATGTGAACACTTCTGCTTCCCAGGCACAGAGAAGGTGCTAGCAGGGAATTCTCTGCCTGCCTTTCCCCAGTGCTCTGCAAGCTCTCCAGGACAACATCAAATTTGGGGCTCTGTGCTTTCTTTCGTTCTGAACAAGTGTTACTGTTTTCTGCACAAAAGCGATTCTGCGAAGCAATGTGAACACTTCTGCTTCCCAGGCACAGAGAAGGTGCTAGCAGGGAATTCTCTGCCTGCCTTTCCCCAGTGCTCTGCAAGCTCTCCAGGACAACAAAGAATCTGGGGCTCTGTGCTTTCTTTCCTTCTGAACAAGTGTTGCTGTTTTCTGCACAAAAACGATTCTGAGAAGCAATGAGAACGCTCTGCTTCCCAGGCACAGAGAAGGTGCTAGCAGGGAATTCTCTGCCTGCCTTTCCCCAGTGCTCTGCAAGCTCTCCAGGACAACAGCAAATCTGGGGCTCTGTGCTTTCTTTCGTTCTGAATGAGTGTTAGTGTTTTCTGCACAAAAGCGATTCTGCGAAGCAATGTGAACACTTCTGCTTCCCAGGCACAGAGAAGGTGCTATCAGGGAATTCTCTGCCTGCCTTTCCCCAGTGCTCTGCAAGCTCTCCAGGACAACATAGAATCTGGGGCTCTGTGCTTTCTTTCGTTCTGAACAAGTGTTAGTGTTTTCTGCACAAAAGCGATTCTGCGAAGCAATGTGAACACTTCTGCTTCCCAGGCACAGAGAAGGTGCTAGCAGGGAATTCTCTGCCTGCCTTTCACCAGTGCTCTGCAAGCTCTCCAGGACAACATAGAATCTGGGGCTCTGTGCTTTCTTTCGTTCTGAACAAGTGTTAGTGTTTTCTGCACAAAAGCGATTCTGCGAAGCAATGTGAACACTTCTGCTTCCCAGGCACAGAGAAGGTGCTAGCAGGGAATTCTCTGCCTGCCTTTCCCCAGTGCTCTGCAAGCTCTCCAGGACAACATAGAATCTGGGGCTCTGTGCTTTCTTTCCTTCTGAACAAGTGTTACTGTTTTCTGCACAAAAGCGATTCTGCGAAGCAATGTGAACACTTCTGCTTCCCAGGCACAGAGAAGGTGCTAGCAGGGAATTCTCTGCCTGCCTTTCCCCAGTGCTCTGCAAGCTCTCCAGGACAACAGCAAATCTGGGGCTCTGTGCTTTCTTTCGTTCTGAACAAGTGTTAGTGTTTTCTGCACAAAAGCGATTCTGCGAAGCAATGTGAACACTTCTGCTTCCCAGGCACAGAGAAGGTGCTAGCAGGGAATTCTCTGCCTGCCTTTCCCCAGTGCTCTGCAAGCTCTCCAGGACAACATAGAATCTGGGGCTCTGTGCTTTCTTTCGTTCTGAACAAGTGTTACTGTTTTCTGCACAAAAGCGATTCTGCGAAGCAATGTGAACACTTCTGCTTCCCAGGCACAGAGAAGGTGCTAGCAGGGAATTCTCTGCCTGCCTTTCCCCAGTGCTCTGCAAGCTCTCCAGGACAACATCAAATTTGGGGCTCTGTGCTTTCTTTCGTTCTGAACAAGTGTTACTGTTTTCTGCACAAAAGCGATTCTGCGAAGCAATGTGAACACTTCTGCTTCCCAGGCACAGAGAAGGTGCTAGCAGGGAATTCTCTGCCTGCCTTTCACCAGTGCTCTGCAAGCTCTCCAGGACAACATAGAATCTGTGGCTCTGTGCTTTCTTTCGTTCTGAACAAGTGTTAGTGTTTTCTGCACAAAAGCGATTCTGCGAACCAATGTGAACACTTCTGCTTCCCAGGCACAGAGAAGGTGCTAGCAGGGAATTCTCTGCCTGCCTTTCCCCAGTGCTCTGCAAGCTCTCCAGGACAACATAGAATCTGGGGCTCTGTGCTTTCTTTCGTTCTGAACAAGTGTTACTGTTTTCTGCACAAAAGCGATTCTGCGAAGCAATGTGAACACTTCTGCTTCCCAGGCACAGAGAAGGTGCTAGCAGGGAATTCTCTGCCTGCCTTTCCCCAGTGCTCTGCAAGCTCTCCAGGACAACATCAAATTTGGGGCTCTGTGCTTTCTTTCGTTCTGAACAAGTGTTACTGTTTTCTGCACAAAAGCGATTCTGCGAAGCAATGTGAACACTTCTGCTTCCCAGGCACAGAGAAGGTGCTAGCAGGGAATTCTCTGCCTGCCTTTCCCCAGTGCTCTGCAAGCTCTCCAGGACAACAGCAAATCTGGGGCTCTGTGCTTTCTTTCGTTCTGAACAAGTGTTAGTGTTTTCTGCACAAAAGCGATTCTGCGAAGCAATGTGAACACTTCTGCTTCCCAGGCACAGAGAAGGTGCTAGCAGGGAATTCTCTGCCTGCCTTTCCCCAGTGCTCTGCAAGCTCTCCAGGACAACATAGAATCTGGGGCTCTGTGCTTTCTTTCGTTCTGAACAAGTGTTACTGTTTTCTGCACAAAAGCGATTCTGCGAAGCAATGTGAACACTTCTGCTTCCCAGGCACAGAGAAGGTGCTAGCAGGGAATTCTCTGCCTGCCTTTCCCCAGTGCTCTGCAAGCTCTCCAGGACAACATCAAATTTGGGGCTCTGTGCTTTCTTTCGTTCTGAACAAGTGTTACTGTTTTCTGCACAAAAGCGATTCTGCGAAGCAATGTGAACACTTCTGCTTCCCAGGCACAGAGAAGGTGCTAGCAGGGAATTCTCTGCCTGCCTTTCACCAGTGCTCTGCAAGCTCTCCAGGACAACATAAAATCTGGAGCTCTGTGCTTTCTTTCCTTCTGAACAAGTGTTGCTGTTTTCTGCACAAAAACGATTCTGAGAAGCAATGAGAACACTCTGCTTCCCAGGCACAGAGAAGGTGCTAGCAGGGAATTCTCTGCCTGCCTTTCCCCAGTGCTCTGCAAGCTCTCCAGGACAACATAAAATCTGGGGCTCTGTGCTTTCTTTCGTTCTGAACGAGTGTTAGTATTTTCTGCACAAAAGCGATTCTGCGAAGCAATGTGAACACTTCTGCTTCCCAGGCACAGAGAAGGTGCTAGCAGGGAATTCTCTGCCTGCCTTTCCCCAGTGCTCTGCAAGCTCTCCAGGACAACATAGAATCTGGGGCTCTGTGCTTTCTTTCGTTCTGAACAAGTGTTACTGTTTTCTGCACAAAAGCGATTCTGCGAAGCAATGTGAACACTTCTGCTTCCCAGGCACAGAGAAGGTGCTTGCAGGGAATTCTCTGCCTGCCTTTCCCCAGTGCTCTGCAAGCACTCCAGGACAACAGCAAATCTGGGGCTGTGTGCTTTCTTTCGTTCTGAACAAGTGTTACTGTTTTCTGCACAAAAGCGATTCTGCGAAGCAATGTGAACACTTCTGCTTCCCAGGCACAGAGAAGGTGCTAGCAGGGAATTCTCTGCCTGCCTTTCCCCAGTGCTCTGCAAACTCTCCAGGACAACAGCAAATCTGGGGCTCTGTGCTTTCTTTCATTCTGAACAAGTGTTACCTTTTTCTGCACAAAAGTGATTCTGCGAAGCAATGTGAACACTTCTGCTTCCCAGGCACAGAGAAGGTGCTAGCAGGGAATTCTCTGCCTGCCTTTCCCCAGTGCTCTGCAAGCTCTCCAGGACAACATAGAATCTGGGGCTCTGTGCTTTCTTTCGTTCTGAACAAGTGTTACTGTTTTCTGCACAAAAGCGATTCTGCGAAGCAATGTGAACACTTCTGCTTCCCAGGCACAGAGAAGGTGCTAGCAGGGAATTCTCTGCCTGCCTTTCCCCAGTGCTCTGCAAGCTCTCCAGGACAACAGCAAATCTGGGGCTCTGTGCTTTCTTTCGTTCTGAACAAGTGTTAGTGTTTTCTGCACAAAAGCGATTCTGCGAAGCAATGTGAACACTTCTGCTTCCCAGGCACAGAGAAGGTGCTAGCAGGGAATTCTCTGCCTGCCTTTCCACAGTGCTCTGCAAGCTCTCCAGGACAACATAGAATCTGGGGCTCTGTGCTTTCTTTCGTTCTGAACAAGTGTTAGTGTTTTCTGCACAAAAGCGATTCTGTGAAGCAATGTGAACACTTCTGCTTCCCAGGCACAGAGAAGGTGCTAGCAGGGAATTCTCTGCCTGCCTTTCCCCAGTGCTCTGCAAGCTCTCCAGGACAACAGCAAATTTGGGGCTCTGTGCTTTCTTTCGTTCTGAACAAGTGTTACTGTTTTCTGCACAAAAGCGATTCTGCGAAGCAATGTGAACACTTCTGCTTCCCAGGCACAGAGAAGGTGCTAGCAGGGAATTCTCTGCCTGCCTTTCACCAGTGCTCTGCAAGCTCTCCAGGACAACATAGAATCTGGGGCTCTGTGCTTTCTTTCGTTCTGAACAAGTGTTAGTGTTTTCTGCACAAAAGCGATTCTGCGAACCAATGTGAACACTTCTGCTTCCCAGGCACAGAGAAGGTGCTAGCAGGGAATTCTCTGCCTGCCTTTCCCCAGTGCTCTGCAAGCTCTCCAGGACAACATAGAATCTGGGGCTCTGTGCTTTCTTTCGTTCTGAACAAGTGTTAGTGTTTTCTGCACAAAAGCGATTCTGCGAAGCAATGTGAACACTTCTGCTTCCCAGGCACAGAGAAGGTGCTAGCAGGGAATTCTCTGCCTGCCTTTCCCCAG
Organism: Strix aluco; assembly: GCF_031877795.1. Taxonomy (NCBI): domain Eukaryota; kingdom Metazoa; phylum Chordata; class Aves; order Strigiformes; family Strigidae; genus Strix; species Strix aluco. The sequence continues at coordinate 1,981,304 of NW_027436636.1, forward strand.
TGCTCTGCAAGCTCTCCAGGACAACATAGAATCTGGGGCTCTGTGCTTTCTTTCGTTCTGAACAAGTGTTACTGTTTTCTGCACAAAAGCGATTCTGCGAAGCAATGTGAACACTTCTGCTTCCCAGGCACAGAGAAGGTGCTAGCAGGGAATTCTCTGCCTGCCTTTCCCCAGTGCTCTGCAAGCTCTCCAGGACAACAGCAAATCTGGGGCTCTGTGCTTTCTTTCGTTCTGAACAAGTGTTAGTGTTTTCTGCACAAAAGCGATTCTGCGAAGCAATGTGAACACTTCTGCTTCCCAGGCACAGAGAAGGTGCTAGCAGGGAATTCTCTGCCTGCCTTTCCCCAGTGCTCTGCAAGCTCTCCAGGACAACATAGAATCTGGGGCTCTGTGCTTTCTTTCGTTCTGAACAAGTGTTACTGTTTTCTGCACAAAAGCGATTCTGCGAAGCAATGTGAACACTTCTGCTTCCCAGGCACAGAGAAGGTGCTAGCAGGGAATTCTCTGCCTGCCTTTCCCCAGTGCTCTGCAAGCTCTCCAGGACAACATCAAATTTGGGGCTCTGTGCTTTCTTTCGTTCTGAACAAGTGTTACTGTTTTCTGCACAAAAGCGATTCTGCGAAGCAATGTGAACACTTCTGCTTCCCAGGCACAGAGAAGGTGCTAGCAGGGAATTCTCTGCCTGCCTTTCACCAGTGCTCTGCAAGCTCTCCAGGACAACATAAAATCTGGAGCTCTGTGCTTTCTTTCCTTCTGAACAAGTGTTGCTGTTTTCTGCACAAAAACGATTCTGAGAAGCAATGAGAACACTCTGCTTCCCAGGCACAGAGAAGGTGCTAGCAGGGAATTCTCTGCCTGCCTTTCCCCAGTGCTCTGCAAGCTCTCCAGGACAACATAAAATCTGGGGCTCTGTGCTTTCTTTCGTTCTGAACGAGTGTTAGTGTTTTCTGCACAAAAGCGATTCTGCGAAGCAATGTGAACACTTCTGCTTCCCAGGCACAGAGAAGGTGCTAGCAGGGAATTCTCTGCCTGCCTTTCCCCAGTGCTCTGCAAGCTCTCCAGGACAACATAGAATCTGGGGCTCTGTGCTTTCTTTCGTTCTGAACAAGTGTTACTGTTTTCTGCACAAAAGCGATTCTGCGAAGCAATGTGAACACTTCTGCTTCCCAGGCACAGAGAAGGTGCTTGCAGGGAATTCTCTGCCTGCCTTTCCCCAGTGCTCTGCAAGCACTCCAGGACAACAGCAAATCTGGGGCTGTGTGCTTTCTTTCGTTCTGAACAAGTGTTACTGTTTTCTGCACAAAAGCGATTCTGCGAAGCAATGTGAACACTTCTGCTTCCCAGGCACAGAGAAGGTGCTAGCAGGGAATTCTCTGCCTGCCTTTCCCCAGTGCTCTGCAAACTCTCCAGGACAACAGCAAATCTGGGGCTCTGTGCTTTCTTTCATTCTGAACAAGTGTTACCTTTTTCTGCACAAAAGTGATTCTGCGAAGCAATGTGAACACTTCTGCTTCCCAGGCACAGAGAAGGTGCTAGCAGGGAATTCTCTGCCTGCCTTTCCCCAGTGCTCTGCAAGCTCTCCAGGACAACATAGAATCTGGGGCTCTGTGCTTTCTTTCGTTCTGAACAAGTGTTACTGTTTTCTGCACAAAAGCGATTCTGCGAAGCAATGTGAACACTTCTGCTTCCCAGGCACAGAGAAGGTGCTAGCAGGGAATTCTCTGCCTGCCTTTCCCCAGTGCTCTGCAAGCTCTCCAGGACAACAGCAAATCTGGGGCTCTGTGCTTTCTTTCGTTCTGAACAAGTGTTAGTGTTTTCTGCACAAAAGCGATTCTGCGAAGCAATGTGAACACTTCTGCTTCCCAGGCACAGAGAAGGTGCTAGCAGGGAATTCTCTGCCTGCCTTTCCACAGTGCTCTGCAAGCTCTCCAGGACAACATAGAATCTGGGGCTCTGTGCTTTCTTTCGTTCTGAACAAGTGTTAGTGTTTTCTGCACAAAAGCGATTCTGCGAAGCAATGTGAACACTTCTGCTTCCCAGGCACAGAGAAGGTGCTAGCAGGGAATTCTCTGCCTGCCTTTCCCCAGTGCTCTGCAAGCTCTCCAGGACAACATAGAATCTGGGGCTCTGTGCTTTCTTTCGTTCTGAACAAGTGTTACTGTTTTCTGCACAAAAGCGATTCTGCGAAGCAATGTGAACACTTCTGCTTCCCAGGCACAGAGAAGGTGCTAGCAGGGAATTCTCTGCCTGCCTTTCCCCAGTGCTCTGCAAGCTCTCCAGGACAACATAAAATCTGGGGCTCTGTGCTTTCTTTCGTTCTGAACGAGTGATAGTGTTTTCTGCACAAAAGCGCTTCTGTGAGGCAATGTGAACACTTCTGCTTCCCAGGCACAGAGAAGGTGCTAGCAGGGAATTCTCTGCCTGCCTTTCCCCAGTGCTCTGCAAGCTCTCCAGGACAACATAGAATCTGGGGCTCTGTGCTTTCTTTCCTTCTGAACAAGTGTTACTGTTTTCTGCACAAAAGCGATTCTGCGAAGCAATGTGAACACTTCTGCTTCCCAGGCACAGAGAAGGTGCTAGCAGGGAATTCTCTGCCTGCCTTTCCCCAGTGCTCTGCAAGCTCTCCAGGACAACATCAAATTTGGGGCTCTGTGCTTTCTTTCGTTCTGAACAAGTGTTACTGTTTTCTGCACAAAAGCGATTCTGCGAAGCAATGTGAACACTTCTGCTTCCCAGGCACAGAGAAGGTGCTAGCAGGGAATTCTCTGCCTGCCTTTCCCCAGTGCTCTGCAAACTCTCCAGGACAACAGCAAATCTGGGGCTCTGTGCTTTCTTTCGTTCTGAACAAGTGTTAGTGTTTTCTGCACAAAAGCGATTCTGCGAAGCAATGTGAACACTTCTGCTTCCCAGGCACAGAGAAGGTGCTAGCAGGGAATTCTCTGCCTGCCTTTCCACAGTGCTCTGCAAGCTCTCCAGGACAACATAGAATCTGGGGCTCTGTGCTTTCTTTCGTTCTGAACAAGTGTTAGTGTTTTCTGCACAAAAGCGATTCTGCGAAGCAATGTGAACACTTCTGCTTCCCAGGCACAGAGAAGGTGCTAGCAGGGAATTCTCTGCCTGCCTTTCCCCAGTGCTCTGCAAGCTCTCCAGGACAACATAGAATCTGGGGCTCTGTGCTTTCTTTCGTTCTGAACAAGTGTTACTGTTTTCTGCACAAAAGCGATTCTGCGAAGCAATGTGAACACTTCTGCTTCCCAGGCACAGAGAAGGTGCTAGCAGGGAATTCTCTGCCTGCCTTTCCCCAGTGCTCTGCAAGCTCTCCAGGACAACATAAAATCTGGGGCTCTGTGCTTTCTTTCGTTCTGAACAAGTGTTAGTGTTTTCTGCACAAAAGCGCTTCTGTGAGGCAATGTGAACACTTCTGCTTCCCAGGCACAGAGAAGGTGCTAGCAGGGAATTCTCTGCCTGCCTTTCCCCAGTGCTCTGCAAGCTCTCCAGGACAACATAGAATCTGGGGCTCTGTGCTTTCTTTCCTTCTGAACAAGTGTTACTGTTTTCTGCACAAAAGCGATTCTGCGAAGCAATGTGAACACTTCTGCTTCCCAGGCACAGAGAAGGTGCTAGCAGGGAATTCTCTGCCTGCCTTTCCCCAGTGCTCTGCAAGCTCTCCAGGACAACATCAAATTTGGGGCTCTGTGCTTTCTTTCGTTCTGAACAAGTGTTACTGTTTTCTGCACAAAAGCGATTCTGCGAAGCAATGTGAACACTTCTGCTTCCCAGGCACAGAGAAGGTGCTAGCAGGGAATTCTCTGCCTGCCTTTCCCCAGTGCTCTGCAAACTCTCCAGGACAACAGCAAATCTGGGGCTCTGTGCTTTCTTTCATTCTGAACAAGTGTTACCTTTTTCTGCACAAAAGTGATTCTGCGAAGCAATGTGAACACTTCTGCTTCCCAGGCACAGAGAAGGTGCTAGCAGGGAATTCTCTGCCTGCCTTTCCCCAGTGCTCTGCAAACTCTCCAGGACAACATAGAATCTGGGGCTCTGTGCTTTCTTTCGTTCTGAACAAGTGTTACTGTTTTCTGCACAAAAGCGATTCTGCGAAGCAATGTGAACACTTCTGCTTCCCAGGCACAGAGAAGGTGCTAGCAGGGAATTCTCTGCCTGCCTTTCCCCAGTGCTCTGCAAGCTCTCCAGGACAACAGCAAATCTGGGGCTCTGTGCTTTCTTTCGTTCTGAACAAGTGTTACTGTTTTCTGCACAAAAGCGATTCTGCGAAGCAATGTGAACACTTCTGCTTCCCAGGCACAGAGAAGGTGCTAGCAGGGAATTCTCTGCCTGCCTTTCACCAGTGCTCTGCAAGCTCTCCAGGACAACATAAAATCTGGGGCTCTGTGCTTTCTTTCCTTCTGAACAAGTGTTGCTGTTTTCTGCACAAAAACGATTCTGAGAAGCAATGAGAACACTCTGCTTCCCAGGCACAGAGAAGGTGCTAGCAGGGAATTCTCTGCCTGCCTTTCCCCAGTGCTCTGCAAGCTCTCCAGGACAACATAAAATCTGGGGCTCTGTGCTTTCTTTCGTTCTGAACGAGTGTTAGTGTTTTCTGCACAAAAGCGATTCTGCGAAGCAATGTGAACACTTCTGCTTCCCAGGCACAGAGAAGGTGCTAGCAGGGAATTCTCTGCCTGCCTTTCCCCACTGCTCTGCAAGCTCTCCAGGACAACATAGAATCTGGGGCTCTGTGCTTTCTTTCGTTCTGAACAAGTGTTAGTGTTTTCTGCACAAAAGCGATTCTGCGAAGCAATGTGAACACTTCTGCTTCCCAGGCACAGAGAAGGTGCTAGCAGGGAATTCTCTACCTGCCTTTCCCCAGTGCTCTGCAAGCTCTCCAGGGCAACATAAAATCTGGGGCTCTGTGCTTTCTTTCCTTCTGAACAAGTGTTACTGTTTTCTGCACAAAAGCGATTCTGCGAAGCAATGTGAACACTTCTGCTTCCCAGGCACAGAGAAGGTGCTAGCAGGGAATTCTCTGCCTGCCTTTCCCCAGTGCTCTGCAAGCTCTCCAGGACAACAGTGAATCTGGGGCTCTGTGCTTTCTTTCGTTCTGAACAAGTGTTAGTGTTTTCTGCACAAAAGCGCTTCTGTGAGGCAATGTGAACACTTCTGCTTCCCAGGCACAGAGAAGGTGCTAGCAGGGAATTCTCTGCCTGCCTTTCCCCAGTGCTCTGCAAGCTCTCCAGGACAACAGCAAATCTGGGGCTCTGTGCTTTCTTTCGTTCTGAACAAGTGTTACTGTTTTCTGCACAAAAGCGATTCTGCGAAGCAATGTGAACACTTCTGCTTCCCAGTCACAGAGAAGGTGCTTGCAGGGAATTCTCTGCCTGCCTTTCCCCAGTGCTCTGCAAGCACTCCAGGACAACAGCAAATCTGGGGCTGTGTGCTTTCTTTCGTTCTGAACAAGTGTTACTGTTTTCTGCACAAAAGCGATTCTGCGAAGCAATGTGAACACTTCTGCTTCCCAGGCACAGAGAAGGTGCTAGCAGGGAATTCTCTGCCTGCCTTTCCCCAGTGCTCTGCAAGCTCTCCAGGACAACATCAAATTTGGGGCTCTGTGCTTTCTTTCGTTCTGAACAAGTGTTACTGTTTTCTGCACAAAAGCGATTCTGCGAAGCAATGTGAACACTTCTGCTTCCCAGGCACAGAGAAGGTGCTAGCAGGGAATTCTCTGCCTGCCTTTCCACAGTGCTCTGCAAGCTCTCCAGGACAACATAGAATCTGGGGCTCTGTGCTTTCTTTCCTTCTGAACAAGTTTTGCTGTTTTCTGCACAAAAACGATTCTGAGAAGCAATGAGAACACTCTGCTTCCCAGGCACAGAGAAGGTGCTAGCAGGGAATTCTCTGCCTGCCTTTCCCCAGTGCTCTGCAAGCTCTCCAGGACAACAGCAAATCTGGGGCTCTGTGCTTTCTTTCGTTCTGAACAAGTGTTAGTGTTTTCTGCACAAAAGCGATTCTGCGAAGCAATGTGAACACTTCTGCTTCCCAGGCACAGAGAAGGTGCTAGCAGGGAATTCTCTGCCTGCCTTTCCCCAGTGCTCTGCAAGCTCTCCAGGACAACATAGAATCTGGGGCTCTGTGCTTTCTTTCGTTCTGAACAAGTGTTACTGTTTTCTGCACAAAAGCGATTCTGCGAAGCAATGTGAACACTTCTGCTTCCCAGGCACAGAGAAGGTGCTAGCAGGGAATTCTCTGCCTGCCTTTCCCCAGTGCTCTGCAAGCTCTCCAGGACAACATCAAATTTGGGGCTCTGTGCTTTCTTTCGTTCTGAACAAGTGTTACTGTTTTCTGCACAAAAGCGATTCTGCGAAGCAATGTGAACACTTCTGCTTCCCAGGCACAGAGAAGGTGCTAGCAGGGAATTCTCTGCCTGCCTTTCACCAGTGCTCTGCAAGCTCTCCAGGACAACATAAAATCTGGGGCTCTGTGCTTTCTTTCCTTCTGAACAAGTGTTGCTGTTTTCTGCACAAAAACGATTCTGAGAAGCAATGAGAACACTCTGCTTCCCAGGCACAGAGAAGGTGCTAGCAGGGAATTCTCTGCCTGCCTTTCCCCAGTGCTCTGCAAGCTCTCCAGGACAACATAAAATCTGGGGCTCTGTGCTTTCTTTCGTTCTGAACGAGTGTTAGTGTTTTCTGCACAAAAGCGATTCTGCGAAGCAATGTGAACACTTCTGCTTCCCAGGCACAGAGAAGGTGCTAGCAGGGAATTCTCTGCCTGCCTTTCCCCAGTGCTCTGCAAGCTCTCCAGGACAACATAGAATCTGGGGCTCTGTGCTTTCTTTCGTTCTGAACAAGTGTTAGTGTTTTCTGCACAAAAGCGATTCTGTGAAGCAATGTGAACACTTCTGCTTCCCAGGCACAGAGAAGGTGCTAGCAGGGAATTCTCTGCCTGCCTTTCCCCAGTGCTCTGCAAGCTCTCCAGGACAACATCAAATTTGGGGCTCTCTGCTTTCTTTCGTTCTGAACAAGTGTTAGTGTTTTCTGCACAAAAGCGATTCTGCGAAGCAATGTGAACACTTCTGCTTCCCAGGCACAGAGAAGGTGCTAGCAGGGAATTCTCTGCCTGCCTTTCCCCAGTGCTCTGCAAGCTCTCCAGGACAACAGCAAATCTGGGGCTCTGTGCTTTCTTTCGTTCTGAACGAGTGTTAGTGTTTTCTGCACAAAAGCGATTCTGCGAAGCAATGTGAACACTTCTGCCTCCCAGGCACAGAGAAGGTGCTAGCAGGGAATTCTCTACCTGCCTTTCCCCAGTGCTCTGCAAGCTCTCCAGGGCAACATAAAATCTGGGGCTCTGTGCTTTCTTTCGTTCTGAACAAGTGTTACTGTTTTCTGCACAAAAGCGATTCTGCGAAGCAATGTGAACACTTCTGCTTCCCAGGCACAGAGAAGGTGCTAGCAGGGAATTCTCTGCCTGCCTTTCCCCAGTGCTCTGCAAGCTCTCCAGGACAACATAGAATCTGGGGCTCTGTGCTTTCTTTCGTTCTGAACAAGTGTTACTGTTTTCTGCACAAAAGCGATTCTGCGAAGCAATGTGAACACTTCTGCTTCCCAGGCACAGAGAAGGTGCTAGCAGGGAATTCTCTGCCTGCCTTTCCCCAGTGCTCTGCAAGCTCTCCAGGACAACATAAAATCTGGGGCTCTGTGCTTTCTTTCGTTCTGAACAAGTGTTAGTGTTTTCTGCACAAAAGCGCTTCTGTGAGGCAATGTGAACACTTCTGCTTCCCAGGCACAGAGAAGGTGCTAGCAGGGAATTCTCTGCCTGCCTTTCCCCAGTGCTCTGCAAGCTCTCCAGGACAACATAGAATCTGGGGCTCTGTGCTTTCTTTCCTTCTGAACAAGTGTTACTGTTTTCTGCACAAAAGCGATTCTGCGAAGCAATGTGAACACTTCTGCTTCCCAGGCACAGAGAAGGTGCTAGCAGGGAATTCTCTGCCTGCCTTTCCCCAGTGCTCTGCAAGCTCTCCAGGACAACATCAAATTTGGGGCTCTGTGCTTTCTTTCGTTCTGAACAAGTGTTACTGTTTTCTGCACAAAAGCGATTCTGCGAAGCAATGTGAACACTTCTGCTTCCCAGGCACAGAGAAGGTGCTAGCAGGGAATTCTCTGCCTGCCTTTCCCCAGTGCTCTGCAAACTCTCCAGGACAACAGCAAATCTGGGGCTCTGTGCTTTCTTTCATTCTGAACAAGTGTTACCTTTTTCTGCACAAAAGTGATTCTGCGAAGCAATGTGAACACTTCTGCTTCCCAGGCACAGAGAAGGTGCTAGCAGGGAATTCTCTGCCTGCCTTTCCCCAGTGCTCTGCAAGCTCTCCAGGACAACATAGAATCTGGGGCTCTGTGCTTTCTTTCGTTCTGAACAAGTGTTACTGTTTTCTGCACAAAAGCGATTCTGCGAAGCAATGTGAACACTTCTGCTTCCCAGGCACAGAGAAGGTGCTAGCAGGGAATTCTCTGCCTGCCTTTCCCCAGTGCTCTGCAAGCTCTCCAGGACAACAGCAAATCTGGGGCTCTGTGCTTTCTTTCGTTCTGAACAAGTGTTAGTGTTTTCTGCACAAAAGCGATTCTGCGAAGCAATGTGAACACTTCTGCTTCCCAGGCACAGAGAAGGTGCTAGCAGGGAATTCTCTGCCTGCCTTTCCACAGTGCTCTGCAAGCTCTCCAGGACAACATAGAATCTGGGGCTCTGTGCTTTCTTTCGTTCTGAACAAGTGTTAGTGTTTTCTGCACAAAAGCGATTCTGCGAAGCAATGTGAACACTTCTGCTTCCCAGGCACAGAGAAGGTGCTAGCAGGGAATTCTCTGCCTGCCTTTCCCCAGTGCTCTGCAAGCTCTCCAGGACAACATAGAATCTGGGGCTCTGTGCTTTCTTTCGTTCTGAACAAGTGTTACTGTTTTCTGCACAAAAGCGATTCTGCGAAGCAATGTGAACACTTCTGCTTCCCAGGCACAGAGAAGGTGCTAGCAGGGAATTCTCTGCCTGCCTTTCCCCAGTGCTCTGCAAGCTCTCCAGGACAACATAAAATCTGGGGCTCTGTGCTTTCTTTCGTTCTGAACAAGTGTTAGTGTTTTCTGCACAAAAGCGCTTCTGTGAGGCAATGTGAACACTTCTGCTTCCCAGGCACAGAGAAGGTGCTAGCAGGGAATTCTCTGCCTGCCTTTCCCCAGTGCTCTGCAAGCTCTCCAGGACAACATAGAATCTGGGGCTCTGTGCTTTCTTTCCTTCTGAACAAGTGTTACTGTTTTCTGCACAAAAGCGATTCTGCGAAGCAATGTGAACACTTCTGCTTCCCAGGCACAGAGAAGGTGCTAGCAGGGAATTCTCTGCCTGCCTTTCACCAGTGCTCTGCAAGCTCTCCAGGACAACATAAAATCTGGGGCTCTGTGCTTTCTTTCCTTCTGAACAAGTGTTGCTGTTTTCTGCACAAAAACGATTCTGAGAAGCAATGAGAACACTCTGCTTCCCAGGCACAGAGAAGGTGCTAGCAGGGAATTCTCTGCCTGCCTTTCCCCAGTGCTCTGCAAGCTCTCCAGGACAACATAAAATCTGGGGCTCTGTGCTTTCTTTCGTTCTGAACGAGTGTTAGTGTTTTCTGCACAAAAGCGATTCTGCGAAGCAATGTGAACACTTCTGCTTCCCAGGCACAGAGAAGGTGCTAGCAGGGAATTCTCTGCCTGCCTTTCCCCACTGCTCTGCAAGCTCTCCAGGACAACAGCAAATCTGGGGCTCTGTGCTTTCTTTCGTTCTGAACAAGTGTTAGTGTTTTCTGCACAAAAGCGATTCTGCGAAGCAATGTGAACACTTCTGCTTCCCAGGCACAGAGAAGGTGCTAGCAGGGAATTCTCTACCTGCCTTTCCCCAGTGCTCTGCAAGCTCTCCAGGGCAACATAAAATCTGGGGCTCTGTGCTTTCTTTCCTTCTGAACAAGTGTTACTGTTTTCTGCACAAAAGCGATTCTGCGAAGCAATGTGAACACTTCTGCTTCCCAGGCACAGAGAAGGTGCTAGCAGGGAATTCTCTGCCTGCCTTTCCCCAGTGCTCTGCAAGCTCTCCAGGACAACATAAAATCTGGGGCTCTGTGCTTTCTTTCGTTCTGAACAAGTGTTAGTGTTTTCTGCACAAAAGCGCTTCTGTGAGGCAATGTGAACACTTCTGCTTCCCAGGCACAGAGAAGGTGCTAGCAGGGAATTCTCTGCCTGCCTTTCCCCAGTGCTCTGCAAGCTCTCCAGGACAACATAGAATCTGGGGCTCTGTGCTTTCTTTCGTTCTGAACAAGTGTTACTGTTTTCTGCACAAAAGCGATTCTGCGAAGCAATGTGAACACTTCTGCTTCCCAGTCACAGAGAAGGTGCTTGCAGGGAATTCTCTGCCTGCCTTTCCCCAGTGCTCTGCAAGCACTCCAGGACAACAGCAAATCTGGGGCTGTGTGCTTTCTTTCGTTCTGAACAAGTGTTACTGTTTTCTGCACAAAAGCGATTCTGCGAAGCAATGTGAACACTTCTGCTTCCCAGGCACAGAGAAGGTGCTAGCAGGGAATTCTCTGCCTGCCTTTCCCCAGTGCTCTGCAAGCTCTCCAGGACAACATCAAATTTGGGGCTCTGTGCTTTCTTTCGTTCTGAACAAGTGTTACTGTTTTCTGCACAAAAGCGATTCTGCGAAGCAATGTGAACACTTCTGCTTCCCAGGCACAGAGAAGGTGCTAGCAGGGAATTCTCTGCCTGCCTTTCCCCAGTGCTCTGCAAGCTCTCCAGGACAACATCAAATTTGGGGCTCTGTGCTTTCTTTCGTTCTGAACAAGTGTTACTGTTTTCTGCACAAAAGCGATTCTGCGAAGCAATGTGAACACTTCTGCTTCCCAGGCACAGAGAAGGTGCTAGCAGGGAATTCTCTGCCTGCCTTTCACCAGTGCTCTGCAAGCTCTCCAGGACAACATAAAATCTGGGGCTCTGTGCTTTCTTTCCTTCTGAACAAGTGTTGCTGTTTTCTGCACAAAAACGATTCTGAGAAGCAATGAGAACACTCTGCTTCCCAGGCACAGAGAAGGTGCTAGCAGGGAATTCTCTGCCTGCCTTTCCCCAGTGCTCTGCAAGCTCTCCAGGACAACATAAAATCTGGGGCTCTGTGCTTTCTTTCGTTCTGAACGAGTGTTAGTGTTTTCTGCACAAAAGCGATTCTGCGAAGCAATGTGAACACTTCTGCTTCCCAGGCACAGAGAAGGTGCTAGCAGGGAATTCTCTGCCTGCCTTTCCCCAGTGCTCTGCAAGCTCTCCAGGACAACATAGAATCTGGGGCTCTGTGCTTTCTTTCGTTCTGAACAAGTGTTAGTGTTTTCTGCACAAAAGCGATTCTGTGAAGCAATGTGAACACTTCTGCTTCCCAGGCACAGAGAAGGTGCTAGCAGGGAATTCTCTGCCTGCCTTTCCCCAGTGCTCTGCAAGCTCTCCAGGACAACATCAAATTTGGGGCTCTCTGCTTTCTTTCGTTCTGAACAAGTGTTAGTGTTTTCTGCACAAAAGCGATTCTGCGAAGCAATGTGAACACTTCTGCTTCCCAGGCACAGAGAAGGTGCTAGCAGGGAATTCTCTGCCTGCCTTTCCCCAGTGCTCTGCAAGCTCTCCAGGACAACAGCAAATCTGGGGCTCTGTGCTTTCTTTCGTTCTGAACGAGTGTTAGTGTTTTCTGCACAAAAGCGATTCTGCGAAGCAATGTGAACACTTCTGCCTCCCAGGCACAGAGAAGGTGCTAGCAGGGAATTCTCTACCTGCCTTTCCCCAGTGCTCTGCAAGCTCTCCAGGGCAACATAAAATCTGGGGCTCTGTGCTTTCTTTCCTTCTGAACAAGTGTTACTGTTTTCTGCACAAAAGCGATTCTGCGAAGCAATGTGAACACTTCTGCTTCCCAGGCACAGAGAAGGTGCTAGCAGGGAATTCTCTGCCTGCCTTTCCCCAGTGCTCTGCAAGCTCTCCAGGACAACATAAAATCTGGGGCTCTGTGCTTTCTTTCGTTCTGAACAAGTGTTAGTGTTTTCTGCACAAAAGCGCTTCTGTGAGGCAATGTGAACACTTCTGCTTCCCAGGCACAGAGAAGGTGCTAGCAGGGAATTCTCTGCCTGCCTTTCCCCAGTGCTCTGCAAGCTCTCCAGGACAACATAGAATCTGGGGCTCTGTGCTTTCTTTCGTTCTGAACAAGTGTTACTGTTTTCTGCACAAAAGCGATTCTGCGAAGCAATGTGAACACTTCTGCTTCCCAGTCACAGAGAAGGTGCTTGCAGGGAATTCTCTGCCTGCCTTTCCCCAGTGCTCTGCAAGCACTCCAGGACAACAGCAAATCTGGGGCTGTGTGCTTTCTTTCGTTCTGAACAAGTGTTACTGTTTTCTGCACAAAAGCGATTCTGCGAAGCAATGTGAACACTTCTGCTTCCCAGGCACAGAGAAGGTGCTAGCAGGGAATTCTCTGCCTGCCTTTCCCCAGTGCTCTGCAAACTCTCCAGGACAACAGCAAATCTGGGGCTCTGTGCTTTCTTTCGTTCTGAACAAGTGTTACTGTTTTCTGCACAAAAGCGATTCTGCGAAGCAATGTGAACACTTCTGCTTCCCAGGCACAGAGAAGGTGCTAGCAGGGAATTCTCTGCCTGCCTTTCCCCAGTGCTCTGCAAGCTCTCCAGGACAACATCAAATTTGGGGCTCTGTGCTTTCTTTCGTTCTGAACAAGTGTTACTGTTTTCTGCACAAAAGCGATTCTGCGAAGCAATGTGAACACTTCTGCTTCCCAGGCACAGAGAAGGTGCTAGCAGGGAATTCTCTGCCTGCCTTTCACCAGTGCTCTGCAAGCTCTCCAGGACAACAAAGAATCTGGGGCTCTGTGCTTTCTTTCCTTCTGAACAAGTGTTGCTGTTTTCTGCACAAAAACGATTCTGAGAAGCAATGAGAACACTCTGCTTCCCAGGCACAGAGAAGGTGCTAGCAGGGAATTCTCTGCCTGCCTTTCCCCAGTGCTCTGCAAGCTCTCCAGGACAACAGCAAATCTGGGGCTCTGTGCTTTCTTTCGTTCTGAACGAGTGTTAGTGTTTTCTGCACAAAAGCGATTCTGCGAAGCAATGTGAACACTTCTGCTTCCCAGGCACAGAGAAGGTGCTATCAGGGAATTCTCTGCCTGCCTTTCCCCAGTGCTCTGCAAGCTCTCCAGGACAACATAGAATCTGGGGCTCTGTGCTTTCTTTCGTTCTGAACAAGTGTTAGTGTTTTCTGCACAAAAGCGATTCTGCGAACCAATGTGAACACTTCTGCTTCCCAGGCACAGAGAAGGTGCTAGCAGGGAATTCTCTGCCTGCCTTTCCCCAGTGCTCTGCAAGCTCTCCAGGACAACATAGAATCTGGGGCTCTGTGCTTTCTTTCGTTCTGAACAAGTGTTACTGTTTTCTGCACAAAAGCGATTCTGCGAAGCAATGTGAACACTTCTGCTTCCCAGGCACAGAGAAGGTGCTAGCAGGGAATTCTCTGCCTGCCTTTCCCCAGTGCTCTGCAAGCTCTCCAGGAAAACAGCAAATCTGGGGCTGTGTGCTTTCTTTCGTTCTGAACAAGTGTTAGTGTTTTCTGCACAAAAGCGCTTCTGTGAGGCAATGTGAACACTTCTGCTTCCCAGGCACAGAGAAGGTGCTAGCAGGGAATTCTCTGCCTGCCTTTCCCCAGTGCTCTGCAAGCTCTCCAGGACAACATAGAATCTGGGGCTCTGTGCTTTCTTTCGTTCTGAACAAGTGTTACTGTTTTCTGCACAAAAGCGATTCTGCGAAGCAATGTGAACACTTCTGCTTCCCAGTCACAGAGAAGGTGCTTGCAGGGAATTCTCTGCCTGCCTTTCCCCAGTGCTCTGCAAGCACTCCAGGACAACAGCAAATCTGGGACTGTGTGCTTTCTTTCCTTCTGAACAAGTGTTGCTGTTTTCTGCACAAAAACGATTCTGAGAAGCAATGAGAACACTCTGCTTCCCAGGCACAGAGAAGGTGCTAGCAGGGAATTCTCTGCCTGCCTTTCCCCAGTGCTCTGCAAGCTCTCCAGGACAACAGCAAATCTGGGGCTCTGTGCTTTCTTTCGTTCTGAACAAGTGTTAGTGTTTTCTGCACAAAAGCGATTCTGCGAAGCAATGTGAACACTTCTGCTTCCCAGGCACAGAGAAGGTGCTAGCAGGGAATTCTCTGCCTGCCTTTCCCCAGTGCTCTGCAAGCTCTCCAGGACAACATAGAATCTGGGGCTCTGTGCTTTCTTTCGTTCTGAACAAGTGTTACTGTTTTCTGCACAAAAGCGATTCTGCGAAGCAATGTGAACACTTCTGCTTCCCAGGCACAGAGAAGGTGCTAGCAGGGAATTCTCTGCCTGCCTTTCCCCAGTGCTCTGCAAGCTCTCCAGGACAACATCAAATTTGGGGCTCTGTGCTTTCTTTCGTTCTGAACAAGTGTTACTGTTTTCTGCACAAAAGCGATTCTGCGAAGCAATGTGAACACTTCTGCTTCCCAGGCACAGAGAAGGTGCTAGCAGGGAATTCTCTGCCTGCCTTTCACCAGTGCTCTGCAAGCTCTCCAGGACAACATAAAATCTGGGGCTCTGTGCTTTCTTTCCTTCTGAACAAGTGTTGCTGTTTTCTGCACAAAAACGATTCTGAGAAGCAATGAGAACACTCTGCTTCCCAGGCACAGAGAAGGTGCTAGCAGGGAATTCTCTGCCTGCCTTTCCCCAGTGCTCTGCAAGCTCTCCAGGACAACATAAAATCTGGGGCTCTGTGCTTTCTTTCGTTCTGAACGAGTGTTAGTGTTTTCTGCACAAAAGCGATTCTGCGAAGCAATGTGAACACTTCTGCTTCCCAGGCACAGAGAAGGTGCTAGCAGGGAATTCTCTGCCTGCCTTTCCCCAGTGCTCTGCAAGCTCTCCAGGACAACATAGAATCTGGGGCTCTGTGCTTTCTTTCGTTCTGAACAAGTGTTAGTGTTTTCTGCACAAAAGCGATTCTGTGAAGCAATGTGAACACTTCTGCTTCCCAGGCACAGAGAAGGTGCTAGCAGGGAATTCTCTGCCTGCCTTTCCCCAGTGCTCTGCAAGCTCTCCAGGACAACATCAAATTTGGGGCTCTCTGCTTTCTTTCGTTCTGAACAAGTGTTAGTGTTTTCTGCACAAAAGCGATTCTGCGAAGCAATGTGAACACTTCTGCTTCCCAGGCACAGAGAAGGTGCTAGCAGGGAATTCTCTGCCTGCCTTTCCCCAGTGCTCTGCAAGCTCTCCAGGACAACAGCAAATCTGGGGCTCTGTGCTTTCTTTCGTTCTGAACGAGTGTTAGTGTTTTCTGCACAAAAGCGATTCTGCGAAGCAATGTGAACACTTCTGCCTCCCAGGCACAGAGAAGGTGCTAGCAGGGAATTCTCTGCCTGCCTTTCCCCAGTGCTCTGCAAGCTCTCCAGGGCAACATAAAATCTGGGGCTCTGTGCTTTCTTTCCTTCTGAACAAGTGTTACTGTTTTCTGCACAAAAGCGATTCTGCGAAGCAATGTGAACACTTCTGCTTCCCAGGCACAGAGAAGGTGCTAGCAGGGAATTCTCTGCCTGCCTTTCCCCAGTGCTCTGCAAGCTCTCCAGGACAACATAAAATCTGGGGCTCTGTGCTTTCTTTCGTTCTGAACGAGTGTTAGTGTTTTCTGCACAAAAGCGATTCTGCGAAGCAATGTGAACACTTCTGCTTCCCAGGCACAGAGAAGGTGCTATCAGGGAATTCTCTGCCTGCCTTTCCCCAGTGCTCTGCAAGCTCTCCAGGACAACATAGAATCTGGGGCTCTGTGCTTTCTTTCGTTCTGAACAAGTGTTAGTGTTTTCTGCACAAAAGCGATTCTGCGAACCAATGTGAACACTTCTGCTTCCCAGGCACAGAGAAGGTGCTAGCAGGGAATTCTCTGCCTGCCTTTCCCCAGTGCTCTGCAAGCTCTCCAGGACAACATAGAATCTGGGGCTCTGTGCTTTCTTTCGTTCTGAACAAGTGTTACTGTTTTCTGCACAAAAGCGATTCTGCGAAGCAATGTGAACACTTCTGCTTCCCAGGCACAGAGAAGGTGCTAGCAGGGAATTCTCTGCCTGCCTTTCCCCAGTGCTCTGCAAGCTCTCCAGGAAAACAGCAAATCTGGGGCTGTGTGCTTTCTTTCGTTCTGAACAAGTGTTAGTGTTTTCTGCACAAAAGCGCTTCTGTGAGGCAATGTGAACACTTCTGCTTCCCAGGCACAGAGAAGGTGCTAGCAGGGAATTCTCTGCCTGCCTTTCCCCAGTGCTCTGCAAGCTCTCCAGGACAACATAGAATCTGGGGCTCTGTGCTTTCTTTCGTTCTGAACAAGTGTTACTGTTTTCTGCACAAAAGCGATTCTGCGAAGCAATGTGAACACTTCTGCTTCCCAGTCACAGAGAAGGTGCTTGCAGGGAATTCTCTGCCTGCCTTTCCCCAGTGCTCTGCAAGCACTCCAGGACAACAGCAAATCTGGGACTGTGTGCTTTCTTTCCTTCTGAACAAGTGTTGCTGTTTTCTGCACAAAAACGATTCTGAGAAGCAATGAGAACACTCTGCTTCCCAGGCACAGAGAAGGTGCTAGCAGGGAATTCTCTGCCTGCCTTTCCCCAGTGCTCTGCAAGCTCTCCAGGACAACAGCAAATCTGGGGCTCTGTGCTTTCTTTCGTTCTGAACAAGTGTTAGTGTTTTCTGCACAAAAGCGATTCTGCGAAGCAATGTGAACACTTCTGCTTCCCAGGCACAGAGAAGGTGCTAGCAGGGAATTCTCTGCCTGCCTTTCCCCAGTGCTCTGCAAGCTCTCCAGGACAACATAGAATCTGGGGCTCTGTGCTTTCTTTCGTTCTGAACAAGTGTTACTGTTTTCTGCACAAAAGCGATTCTGCGAAGCAATGTGAACACTTCTGCTTCCCAGGCACAGAGAAGGTGCTAGCAGGGAATTCTCTGCCTGCCTTTCCCCAGTGCTCTGCAAGCTCTCCAGGACAACATCAAATTTGGGGCTCTGTGCTTTCTTTCGTTCTGAACAAGTGTTACTGTTTTCTGCACAAAAGCGATTCTGCGAAGCAATGTGAACACTTCTGCTTCCCAGGCACAGAGAAGGTGCTAGCAGGGAATTCTCTGCCTGCCTTTCACCAGTGCTCTGCAAGCTCTCCAGGACAACATAAAATCTGGGGCTCTGTGCTTTCTTTCCTTCTGAACAAGTGTTGCTGTTTTCTGCACAAAAACGATTCTGAGAAGCAATGAGAACACTCTGCTTCCCAGGCACAGAGAAGGTGCTAGCAGGGAATTCTCTGCCTGCCTTTCCCCAGTGCTCTGCAAGCTCTCCAGGACAACATAAAATCTGGGGCTCTGTGCTTTCTTTCGTTCTGAACGAGTGTTAGTGTTTTCTGCACAAAAGCGATTCTGCGAAGCAATGTGAACACTTCTGCTTCCCAGGCACAGAGAAGGTGCTAGCAGGGAATTCTCTGCCTGCCTTTCCCCAGTGCTCTGCAAGCTCTCCAGGACAACATAGAATCTGGGGCTCTGTGCTTTCTTTCGTTCTGAACAAGTGTTAGTGTTTTCTGCACAAAAGCGATTCTGTGAAGCAATGTGAACACTTCTGCTTCCCAGGCACAGAGAAGGTGCTAGCAGGGAATTCTCTGCCTGCCTTTCCCCAGTGCTCTGCAAGCTCTCCAGGACAACATCAAATTTGGGGCTCTCTGCTTTCTTTCGTTCTGAACAAGTGTTAGTGTTTTCTGCACAAAAGCGATTCTGCGAAGCAATGTGAACACTTCTGCTTCCCAGGCACAGAGAAGGTGCTAGCAGGGAATTCTCTGCCTGCCTTTCCCCAGTGCTCTGCAAGCTCTCCAGGACAACAGCAAATCTGGGGCTCTGTGCTTTCTTTCGTTCTGAACGAGTGTTAGTGTTTTCTGCACAAAAGCGATTCTGCGAAGCAATGTGAACACTTCTGCCTCCCAGGCACAGAGAAGGTGCTAGCAGGGAATTCTCTACCTGCCTTTCCCCAGTGCTCTGCAAGCTCTCCAGGGCAACATAAAATCTGGGGCTCTGTGCTTTCTTTCCTTCTGAACAAGTGTTACTGTTTTCTGCACAAAAGCGATTCTGCGAAGCAATGTGAACACTTCTGCTTCCCAGGCACAGAGAAGGTGCTAGCAGGGAATTCTCTGCCTGCCTTTCCCCAGTGCTCTGCAAGCTCTCCAGGACAACATAAAATCTGGGGCTCTGTGCTTTCTTTCGTTCTGAACGAGTGTTAGTGTTTTCTGCACAAAAGCGATTCTGCGAAGCAATGTGAACACTTCTGCTTCCCAGGCACAGAGAAGGTGCTAGCAGGGAATTCTCTGCCTGCCTTTCCCCAGTGCTCTGCAAGCTCTCCAGGACAACAGCAAATCTGGGGCTCTGTGCTTTCTTTCGTTCTGAACAAGTGTTAGTGTTTTCTGCACAAAAGCGATTCTGCGAAGCAATGTGAACACTTCTGCTTCCCAGGCACAGAGAAGGTGCTAGCAGGGAATTCTCTGCCTGCCTTTCCCCAGTGCTCTGCAAGCTCTCCAGGACAACATCAAATTTGGGGCTCTGTGCTTTCTTTCGTTCTGAACAAGTGTTACTGTTTTCTGCACAAAAGCGATTCTGCGAAGCAATGTGAACACTTCTGCTTCCCAGGCACAGAGAAGGTGCTAGCAGGGAATTCTCTGCCTGCCTTTCACCAGTGCTCTGCAAGCTCTCCAGGACAACAAAGAATCTGGGGCTCTGTGCTTTCTTTCCTTCTGAACAAGTGTTGCTGTTTTCTGCACAAAAACGATTCTGAGAAGCAATGAGAACACTCTGCTTCCCAGGCACAGAGAAGGTGCTAGCAGGGAATTCTCTGCCTGCCTTTCCCCAGTGCTCTGCAAGCTCTCCAGGACAACAGCAAATCTGGGGCTCTGTGCTTTCTTTCGTTCTGAACGAGTGTTAGTGTTTTCTGCACAAAAGCGATTCTGCGAAGCAATGTGAACACTTCTGCTTCCCAGGCACAGAGAAGGTGCTATCAGGGAATTCTCTGCCTGCCTTTCCCCAGTGCTCTGCAAGCTCTCCAGGACAACATAGAATCTGGGGCTCTGTGCTTTCTTTCGTTCTGAACAAGTGTTAGTGTTTTCTGCACAAAAGCGATTCTGCGAACCAATGTGAACACTTCTGCTTCCCAGGCACAGAGAAGGTGCTAGCAGGGAATTCTCTGCCTGCCTTTCCCCAGTGCTCTGCAAGCTCTCCAGGACAACATCAAATTTGGGGCTCTGTGCTTTCTTTCGTTCTGAACAAGTGTTACTGTTTTCTGCACAAAAGCGATTCTGCGAAGCAATGTGAACACTTCTGCTTCCCAGGCACAGAGAAGGTGCTAGCAGGGAATTCTCTGCCTGCCTTTCCCCAGTGCTCTGCAAGCTCTCCAGGAAAACAGCAAATCTGGGGCTGTGTGCTTTCTTTCGTTCTGAACAAGTGTTAGTGTTTTCTGCACAAAAGCGCTTCTGTGAGGCAATGTGAACACTTCTGCTTCCCAGGCACAGAGAAGGTGCTAGCAGGGAATTCTCTGCCTGCCTTTCCCCAGTGCTCTGCAAGCTCTCCAGGACAACATAGAATCTGGGGCTCTGTGCTTTCTTTCGTTCTGAACAAGTGTTACTGTTTTCTGCACAAAAGCGATTCTGCGAAGCAATGTGAACACTTCTGCTTCCCAGTCACAGAGAAGGTGCTTGCAGGGAATTCTCTGCCTGCCTTTCCCCAGTGCTCTGCAAGCACTCCAGGACAACAGCAAATCTGGGGCTGTGTGCTTTCTTTCGTTCTGAACAAGTGTTACTGTTTTCTGCACAAAAGCGATTCTGCGAAGCAATGTGAACACTTCTGCTTCCCAGGCACAGAGAAGGTGCTAGCAGGGAATTCTCTGCCTGCCTTTCCCCAGTGCTCTGCAAACTCTCCAGGACAACAGCAAATCTGGGGCTCTGTGTTTTCTTTCATTCTGAACAAGTGTTACCTTTTTCTGCACAAAAGTGATTCTGCGAAGCAATGTGAACACTTCTGCTTCCCAGGCACAGAGAAGGTGCTAGCAGGGAATTCTCTGCCTGCCTTTCCCCAGTGCTCTGCAAGCTCTCCAGGACAACATCAAATCTGGGGCTCTGTGCTTTCTTTCGTTCTGAACAAGTGTTACTGTTTTCTGCACAAAAGCGATTCTGCGAAGCAATGTGAACACTTCTGCTTCCCAGGCACAGAGAAGGTGCTAGCAGGGAATTCTCTGCCTGCCTTTCCCCAGTGCTCTGCAAGCTCTCCAGGACAACATAGAATCTGGGGCTCTGTGCTTTCTTTCGTTCTGAACAAGTGTTACTGTTTTCTGCACAAAAGCGATTCTGCGAAGCAATGTGAACACTTCTGCTTCCCAGGCACAGAGAAGGTGCTAGCAGGGAATTCTCTGCCTGCCTTTCCCCAGTGCTCTGCAAGCTCTCCAGGACAACATCAAATTTGGGGCTCTGTGCTTTCTTTCGTTCTGAACAAGTGTTACTGTTTTCTGCACAAAAGCGATTCTGCGAAGCAATGTGAACACTTCTGCTTCCCAGGCACAGAGAAGGTGCTAGCAGGGAATTCTCTGCCTGCCTTTCCACAGTGCTCTGCAAGCTCTCCAGGACAACATAGAATCTGGGGCTCTGTGCTTTCTTTCCTTCTGAACAAGTGTTGCTGTTTTCTGCACAAAAACGATTCTGAGAAGCAATGAGAACACTCTGCTTCCCAGGCACAGAGAAGGTGCTAGCAGGGAATTCTCTGCCTGCCTTTCCCCAGTGCTCTGCAAGCTCTCCAGGACAACAGCAAATCTGGGGCTCTGTGCTTTCTTTCGTTCTGAACAAGTGTTAGTGTTTTCTGCACAAAAGCGATTCTGCGAAGCAATGTGAACACTTCTGCTTCCCAGGCACAGAGAAGGTGCTAGCAGGGAATTCTCTGCCTGCCTTTCCCCAGTGCTCTGCAAGCTCTCCAGGACAACATAGAATCTGGGGCTCTGTGCTTTCTTTCGTTCTGAACAAGTGTTACTGTTTTCTGCACAAAAGCGATTCTGCGAAGCAATGTGAACACTTCTGCTTCCCAGGCACAGAGAAGGTGCTAGCAGGGAATTCTCTGCCTGCCTTTCCCCAGTGCTCTGCAAGCTCTCCAGGACAACATCAAATTTGGGGCTCTGTGCTTTCTTTCGTTCTGAACAAGTGTTACTGTTTTCTGCACAAAAGCGATTCTGCGAAGCAATGTGAACACTTCTGCTTCCCAGGCACAGAGAAGGTGCTAGCAGGGAATTCTCTGCCTGCCTTTCACCAGTGCTCTGCAAGCTCTCCAGGACAACATAAAATCTGGGGCTCTGTGCTTTCTTTCCTTCTGAACAAGTGTTGCTGTTTTCTGCACAAAAACGATTCTGAGAAGCAATGAGAACACTCTGCTTCCCAGGCACAGAGAAGGTGCTAGCAGGGAATTCTCTGCCTGCCTTTCCCCAGTGCTCTGCAAGCTCTCCAGGACAACATAAAATCTGGGGCTCTGTGCTTTCTTTCGTTCTGAACGAGTGTTAGTGTTTTCTGCACAAAAGCGATTCTGCGAAGCAATGTGAACACTTCTGCTTCCCAGGCACAGAGAAGGTGCTAGCAGGGAATTCTCTGCCTGCCTTTCCCCAGTGCTCTGCAAGCTCTCCAGGACAACATAGAATCTGGGGCTCTGTGCTTTCTTTCGTTCTGAACAAGTGTTAGTGTTTTCTGCACAAAAGCGATTCTGTGAAGCAATGTGAACACTTCTGCTTCCCAGGCACAGAGAAGGTGCTAGCAGGGAATTCTCTGCCTGCCTTTCCCCAGTGCTCTGCAAGCTCTCCAGGACAACATCAAATTTGTTGCTCCCTGCTTTCTTTCGTTCTGAACAAGTGTTAGTGTTTTCTGCACAAAAGCGATTCTGCGAAGCAATGTGAACACTTCTGCTTCCCAGGCACAGAGAAGGTGCTAGCAGGGAATTCTCTGCCTGCCTTTCCCCAGTGCTCTGCAAGCTCTCCAGGACAACATAGAATCTGGGGCTCTGTGCTTTCTTTCGTTCTGAACGAGTGTTAGTGTTTTCTGCACAAAAGCGATTCTGCGAAGCAATGTGAACACTTCTGCCTCCCAGGCACAGAGAAGGTGCTAGCAGGGAATTCTCTACCTGCCTTTCCCCAGTGCTCTGCAAGCTCTCCAGGGCAACATAAAATCTGGGGCTCTGTGCTTTCTTTCCTTCTGAACAAGTGTTACTGTTTTCTGCACAAAAGCGATTCTGCGAAGCAATGTGAACACTTCTGCTTCCCAGGCACAGAGAAGGTGCTAGCAGGGAATTCTCTGCCTGCCTTTCCCCAGTGCTCTGCAAGCTCTCCAGGACAACATAAAATCTGGGGCTCTGTGCTTTCTTTCGTTCTGAACAAGTGTTAGTGTTTTCTGCACAAAAGCGCTTCTGTGAGGCAATGTGAACACTTCTGCTTCCCAGGCACAGAGAAGGTGCTAGCAGGGAATTCTCTGCCTGCCTTTCCCCAGTGCTCTGCAAGCTCTCCAGGACAACATAGAATCTGGGGCTCTGTGCTTTCTTTCATTCTGAACAAGTGTTACTGTTTTCTGCACAAAAGCGATTCTGCGAAGCAATGTGAACACTTGTGCTTCCCAGTCACAGAGAAGGTGCTTGCAGGGAATTCTCTGCCTGCCTTTCCCCAGTGCTCTGCAAGCACTCCAGGACAACAGCAAATCTGGGGCTGTGTGCTTTCTTTCGTTCTGAACAAGTGTTACTGTTTTCTGCACAAAAGCGATTCTGCGAAGCAATGTGAACACTTCTGCTTCCCAGGCACAGAGAAGGTGCTAGCAGGGAATTCTCTGCCTGCCTTTCCCCAGTGCTCTGCAAGCTCTCCAGGACAACATAGAATCTGGGGCTCTGTGCTTTCTTTCGTTCTGAACAAGTGTTACTGTTTTCTGCACAAAAGCGATTCTGCGAAGCAATGTGAACACTTCTGCTTCCCAGGCACAGAGAAGGTGCTAGCAGGGAATTCTCTGCCTGCCTTTCGCCAGTGCTCTGCAAGCTCTCCAGGACAACATAGAATCTGGGGCTCTGTGCTTTCTTTCGTTCTGAACAAGTGTTACTGTTTTCTGCACAAAAGCGATTCTGCGAAGCAATGTGAACACTTCTGCTTCCCAGGCACAGAGAAGGTGCTAGCAGGGAATTCTCTGCCTGCCTTTCACCAGTGCTCTGCAAGCTCTCCAGGACAACAAAGAATCTGGGGCTCTGTGCTTTCTTTCCTTCTGAACAAGTGTTGCTGTTTTCTGCACAAAAACGATTCTGAGAACCAATGAGAACACTCTGCTTCCCAGGCACAGAGAAGGTGCTAGCAGGGAATTCTCTGCCTGCCTTTCCCCAGTGCTCTGCAAGCTCTCCAGGACAACAGCAAATCTGGGGCTCTGTGCTTTCTTTCGTTCTGAACAAGTGTTACTGTTTTCTGCACAAAAGCGATTCTGCGAAGCAATGTGAACACTTCTGCTTCCCAGGCACAGAGAAGGTGCTATCAGGGAATTCTCTGCCTGCCTTTCCCCAGTGCTCTGCAAGCTCTCCAGGACAACATAGAATCTGGGGCTCTGTGCTTTCTTTCGTTCTGAACAAGTGTTAGTGTTTTCTGCACAAAAGCGATTCTGCGAACCAATGTGAACACTTCTGCTTCCCAGGCACAGAGAAGGTGCTAGCAGGGAATTCTCTGCCTGCCTTTCTCCAGTGCTCTGCAAGCTCTCCAGGACAACATAGAATCTGGGGCTCTGTGCTTTCTTTCGTTCTGAACAAGTGTTACTGTTTTCTGCACAAAAGCGATTCTGCGAAGCAATGTCAACACTTCTGCTTCCCAGGCACAGAGAAGGTGCTAGCAGGGAATTCTCTGCCTGCCTTTCCCCAGTGCTCTGCAAGCTCTCCAGGACAACATAGAATCTGGGGCTCTGTGCTTTCTTTCGTTCTGAACAAGTGTTACTGTTTTCTGCACAAAAGCGATTCTGCGAAGCAATGTGAACACTTCTGCTTCCCAGGCACAGAGAAGGTGCTAGCAGGGAATTCTCTGCCTGCCTTTCCCCAGTGCTCTGCAAGCTCTCCAGGACAACATCAAATTTGGGGCTCTCTGCTTTCTTTCGTTCTGAACAAGTGTTAGTGTTTTCTGCACAAAAGCGATTCTGCGAAGCAATGTGAACACTTCTGCTTCCCAGGCACAGAGAAGGTGCTAGCAGGGAATTCTCTGCCTGCCTTTCCCCAGTGCTCTGCAAGCTCTCCAGGACAACATAGAATCTGGGGCTCTCTGCTTTCTTTCGTTCTGAACAAGTGTTACTGTTTTCTGCACAAAAGCGATTCTGTGAGGCAATGTGAACACTTCTGCTTCCCAGGCACAGAGAAGGTGCTAGCAGGGAATTCTCTGCCTGCCTTTCCCCAGTGCTCTGCAAGCTCTCCAGGACAACATAGAATCTGGGGCTCTGTGCTTTCTTTCCTTCTGAACAAGTGTTACTGTTTTCTGCACAAAAGCGATTCTGCGAAGCAATGTGAACACTTCTGCTTCCCAGGCACAGAGAAGGTGCTAGCAGGGAATTCTCTGCCTGCCTTTCCCCAGTGCTCTGCAAGCTCTCCAGGACAACATAGAATCTGGGGCTCTGTGCTTTCTTTCGTTCTGAACAAGTGTTACTGTTTTCTGCACAAAAGCGATTCTGCGAAGCAATGTGAACACTTCTGCTTCCCAGGCACAGAGAAGGTGCTAGCAGGGAATTCTCTGCCTGCCTTTCCCCAGTGCTCTGCAAGCTCTCCAGGACAACATCAAATTTGGGGCTCTCTGCTTTCTTTCGTTCTGAACAAGTGTTACTGTTTTCTGCACAAAAGCGATTCTGCGAAGCAATGTGAACACTTCTGCTTCCCAGGCACAGAGAAGGTGCTAGCAGGGAATTCTCTGCCTGCCTTTCCCCAGTGCTCTGCAAGCTCTCCAGGACAACATCAAATCTGGGGCTCTGTGCTTTCTTTCGTTCTGAACAAGTGTTACTGTTTTCTGCACAAAAGCGATTCTGCGAAGCAATGTGAACACTTCTGCTTCCCAGGCACAGAGAAGGTGCTAGCACGGAATTCTCTGCCTGCCTTTCCCCAGTGCTCTGCAAGCTCTCCAGGACAACATAGAATCTGGGGCTCTGTGCTTTCTTTCGTTCTGAACAAGTGTTACTGTTTTCTGCACAAAAGCGATTCTGCGAAGCAATGTGAACACTTCTGCTTCCCAGGCACAGAGAAGGTGCTAGCAGGGAATTCTCTGCCTGCCTTTCCCCAGTGCTCTGCAAGCTCTCCAGGACAACATCAAATTTGGGGCTCTCTGCTTTCTTTTGTTCTGAACAAGTGTTACTGTTTTCTGCACAAAAGCGATTCTGCGAAGCAATGTGAACACTTCTGCTTCCCAGGCACAGAGAAGGTGCTAGCAGGGAATTCTCTGCCTGCCTTTCCCCAGTGCTCTGCAAGCTCTCCAGGACAACATAGAATCTGGGGCTCTGTGCTTTCTTTCGTTCTGAACAAGTGTTACTGTTTTCTGCACAAAAGCGATTCTGCGAAGCAATGTGAACACTTCTGCTTCCCAGGCACAGAGAAGGTGCTAGCAGGGAATTCTCTGCCTGCCTTTCCCCAGTGCTCTGCAAGCTCTCCAGGACAACATAGAATCTGGGGCTCTGTGCTTTCTTTCCTTCTGAACAAGTGTTACTGTTTTCTGCACAAAAGCGATTCTGCGAAGCAATGTGAACACTTCTGCTTCCCAGGCACAGAGAAGGTGCTAGCAGGGAATTCTCTGCCTGCCTTTCCCCAGTGCTCTGCAAGCTCTCCAGGACAACATAGAATCTGGGGCTCTGTGCTTTCTTTCGTTCTGAACAAGTGTTACTGTTTTCTGCACAAAAGCGATTCTGCGAAGCAATGTGAACACTTCTGCTTCCCAGGCACAGAGAAGGTGCTAGCAGGGAATTCTCTGCCTGCCTTTCCCCAGTGCTCTGCAAGCTCTCCAGGACAACATAGAATCTGGGGCTCTGTGCTTTCTTTCCTTCTGAACAAGTGTTACTGTTTTCTGCACAAAAGCGATTCTGCGAAGCAATGTGAACACTTCTGCTTCCCAGGCACAGAGAAGGTGCTAGCAGGGAATTCTCTGCCTGCCTTTCCCCAGTGCTCTGCAAGCTCTCCAGGACAACATAGAATCTGGGGCTCTGTGCTTTCTTTCCTTCTGAACAAGTGTTACTGTTTTCTGCACAAAAGCGATTCTGCGAAGCAATGTGAACACTTCTGCTTCCCAGGCACAGAGAAGGTGCTAGCAGGGAATTCTCTGCCTGCCTTTCCCCAGTGCTCTGCAAGCTCTCCAGGACAACATAAAATCTGGGGCTCTGTGCTTTCTTTCGTTCTGAACAAGTGTTAGTGTTTTCTGCACAAAAGCGATTCTGCGAAGCAATGTGAACACTTCTGCTTCCCAGGCACAGAGAAGGTGCTAGCAGGGAATTCTCTGCCTGCCTTTCCCCAGTGCTCTGCAAGCTCTCCAGGACAACATAGAATCTGGGGCTCTGTGCTTTCTTTCGTTCTGAACAAGTGTTACTGTTTTCTGCACAAAAGCGATTCTGCGAAGCAATGTGAACACTCTGCTTCCCAGGCACAGAGAAGGTGCTAGCAGGGAATTCTCTGCCTGCCTTTCCCCAGTGCTCTGCAAGCTCTCCAGGACAACATCAAATTTGGGGCTCTCTGCTTTCTTTCGTTCTGAACAAGTGTTACTGTTTTCTGCACAAAAGCGATTCTGCGAAGCAATGTGAACACTTCTGCTTCCCAGGCACAGAGAAGGTGCTAGCAGGGAATTCTCTGCCTGCCTTTCCCCAGTGCTCTGCAAGCTCTCCAGGACAACAGCAAATCTGGGGCTCTGTGCTTTCTTTCGTTCTGAACAAGTGTTACTGTTTTCTGCACAAAAGCGATTCTGCGAAGCAATGTGAACACTTCTGCCTCCCAGGCACAGAGAAGGTGCTAGCAGGGAATTCTCTACCTGCCTTTCCCCAGTGCTCTGCAAGCTCTCCAGGGCAACATAAAATCTGGGGCTCTGTGCTTTCTTTCCTTCTGAACAAGTGTTACTGTTTTCTGCACAAAAGCGATTCTGCGAAGCAATGTGAACACTTCTGCTTCCCAGGCACAGAGAAGGTGCTAGCAGGGAATTCTCTGCCTGCCTTTCCCCAGTGCTCTGCAAGCTCTCCAGGACAACATAAAATCTGGGGCTCTGTGCTTTCTTTCGTTCTGAACAAGTGTTAGTGTTTTCTGCACAAAAGCGCTTCTGTGAGGCAATGTGAACACTTCTGCTTCCCAGGCACAGAGAAGGTGCTAGCAGGGAATTCTCTGCCTGCCTTTCCCCAGTGCTCTGCAAGCTCTCCAGGACAACATAGAATCTGGGGCTCTGTGCTTTCTTTCGTTCTGAACAAGTGTTACTGTTTTCTGCACAAAAGCGATTCTGCGAAGCAATGTGAACACTTCTGCTTCCCAGTCACAGAGAAGGTGCTTGCAGGGAATTCTCTGCCTGCCTTTCCCCAGTGCTCTGCAAGCTCTCCAGGACAACATAGAATCTGGGGCTCTGTGCTTTCTTTCGTTCTGAACAAGTGTTACTGTTTTCTGCACAAAAGCGATTCTGCGAAGCAATGTGAACACTTCTGCTTCCCAGGCACAGAGAAGGTGCTAGCAGGGAATTCTCTGCCTGCCTTTCCCCAGTGCTCTGCAAGCTCTCCAGGACAACATAGAATCTGGGGCTCTGTGCTTTCTTTCGTTCTGAACAAGTGTTACTGTTTTCTGCACAAAAGCGATTCTGCGAAGCAATGTGAACACTTCTGCTTCCCAGGCACAGAGAAGGTGCTAGCAGGGAATTCTCTGCCTGCCTTTCCCCAGTGCTCTGCAAGCTCTCCAGGACAACATAGAATCTGGGGCTCTGTGCTTTCTTTCCTTCTGAACAAGTGTTACTGTTTTCTGCACAAAAGCGATTCTTGCGAAGCAATGTGAACACTTCTGCTTCGCAGGCACAGAGAAGGTGCTAGCAGGGAATTCTCTGCCTGCCTTTCCCCAGTGCTCTGCAAGCTCTCCAGGACAACATAAAATCTGGGGCTCTGTGCTTTCTTTCCTTCTGAACAAGTGTTACTGTTTTCTGCACAAAAGCGATTCTGCGAAGCAATGTGAACACTTCTGCTTCCCAGGCACAGAGAAGGTGCTAGCAGGGAATTCTCTGCCTGCCTTTCCCCAGTGCTCTGCAAGCTCTCCAGGACAACATAGAATCTGGGGCTCTGTGCTTTCTTTCGTTCTGAACAAGTGTTACTGTTTTCTGCACAAAAGCGATTCTGCGAAGCAATGTGAACACTTCTGCTTCCCAGGCACAGAGAAGGTGCTAGCAGGGAATTCTCTGCCTGCCTTTCCCCAGTGCTCTGCAAGCTCTCCAGGACAACATCAAATTTGGGGCTCTCTGCTTTCTTTCGTTCTGAACAAGTGTTACTGTTTTCTGCACAAAAGCGATTCTGCGAAGCAATGTGAACACTTCTGCTTCCCAGGCACAGAGAAGGTGCTAGCAGGGAATTCTCTGCCTGCCTTTCCCCAGTGCTCTGCAAGCTCTCCAGGACAACAGCAAATCTGGGGCTCTGTGCTTTCTTTCGTTCTGAACAAGTGTTACTGTTTTCTGCACAAAAGCGATTCTGCGAAGCAATGTGAACACTTCTGCTTCCCAGGCACAGAGAAGGTGCTAGCAGGGAATTCTCTGCCTGCCTTTCCCCAGTGCTCTGCAAGCTCTCCAGGACAACATAGAATCTGGGGCTCTGTGCTTTCTTTCGTTCTGAACAAGTGTTACTGTTTTCTGCACAAAAGCGATTCTGCGAAGCAATGTGAACACTTCTGCTTCCCAGGCACAGAGAAGGTGCTAGCAGGGAATTCTCTGCCTGCCTTTCCCCAGTGCTCTGCAAGCTCTCCAGGACAACATCAAATTTGGGGCTCTCTGCTTTCTTTCGTTCTGAACAAGTGTTACTGTTTTCTGCACAAAAGCGATTCTGCGAAGCAATGTGAACACTTCTGCTTCCCAGGCACAGAGAAGGTGCTAGCAGGGAATTCTCTGCCTGCCTTTCCCCAGTGCTCTGCAAGCTCTCCAGGACAACATAGAATCTGGGGCTCTGTGCTTTCTTTCGTTCTGAACAAGTGTTACTGTTTTCTGCACAAAAGCGATTCTGCGAAGCAATGTGAACACTTCTGCTTCCCAGGCACAGAGAAGGTGCTAGCAGGGAATTCTCTGCCTGCCTTTCCCCAGTGCTCTGCAAGCTCTCCAGGACAACATCAAATTTGGGGCTCTGTGCTTTCTTTCGTTCTGAACAAGTGTTACTGTTTTCTGCACAAAAGCGATTCTGCGAAGCAATGTGAACACTTCTGCTTCCCAGGCACAGAGAAGGTGCTAGCAGGGAATTCTCTGCCTGCTTTTCACCAGTGCTCTGCAAGCTCTCCAGGACAACATAAAATCTGGGGCTCTGTGCTTTCTTTCCTTCTGAACAAGTGTTGCTGTTTTCTGCACAAAAACGATTCTGAGAAGCAATGAGAACACTCTGCTTCCCAGGCACAGAGAAGGTGCTAGCAGGGAATTATCTGCCTGCCTTTCTCCAGTGCTCTGCAAGCTCTCCAGGACAACAGCAAATCTGGGGCTCTGTGCTTTCTTTCGTTCTGTACGAGTGTTACTGTTTTCTGCACAAAAGCGATTCTGCGAAGCAATGTGAACACTTCTGCTTCCCAGGCACAGAGAAGGTGCTAGCAGGGAATACTCTGCCTGCCTTTCCCCAGTGCTCTGCAAGCTCTCCAGGACAACATAAAATCTGGGGCTCTGTGCTTTCTTTCGTTCTGAACAAGTGTTAGTGTTTTCTGCACAAAAGCGCTTCTGTGAGGCAATGTGAACACTTCTGCTTCCCAGGCACAGAGAAGGTGCTAGCAGGGAATTCTCTGCCTGCCTTTCCCCAGTGCTCTGCAAGCTCTCCAGGACAACATAGAATCTGGGGCTCTGTGCTTTCTTTCATTCTGAACAAGTGTTACTGTTTTCTGCACAAAAGCGATTCTGCGAAGCAATGTGAACACTTGTGCTTCCCAGTCACAGAGAAGGTGCTAGCAGGGAATTCTCTGCCTGCCTTTCCCCAGTGCTCTGCAAGCACTCCAGGACAACAGCAAATCTGGGGCTGTGTGCTTTCTTTCGTTCTGAACAAGTGTTACTGTTTTCTGCACAAAAGCGATTCTGCGAAGCAATGTGAACACTTCTGCTTCCCAGGCACAGAGAAGGTGCTAGCAGGGAATTCTCTGCCTGCCTTTCCCCAGTGCTCTGCAAGCTCTCCAGGACAACATAGAATCTGGGGCTCTGTGCTTTCTTTCGTTCTGAACAAGTGTTACTGTTTTCTGCACAAAAGCGATTCTGCGAAGCAATGTGAACACTTCTGCTTCCCAGGCACAGAGAAGGTGCTAGCAGGGAATTCTCTGCCTGCCTTTCGCCAGTGCTCTGCAAGCTCTCCAGGACAACATCAAATTTGGGGCTCTGTGCTTTCTTTCGTTCTGAACAAGTGTTACTGTTTTCTGCACAAAAGCGATTCTGCGAAGCAATGTGAACACTTCTGCTTCCCAGGCACAGAGAAGGTGCTAGCAGGGAATTCTCTGCCTGCCTTTCACCAGTGCTCTGCAAGCTCTCCAGGACAACAAAGAATCTGGGGCTCTGTGCTTTCTTTCCTTCTGAACAAGTGTTGCTGTTTTCTGCACAAAAACGATTCTGAGAACCAATGAGAACACTCTGCTTCCCAGGCACAGAGAAGGTGCTAGCAGGGAATTCTCTGCCTGCCTTTCCCCAGTGCTCTGCAAGCTCTCCAGGACAACAGCAAATCTGGGGCTCTGTGCTTTCTTTCGTTCTGAACAAGTGTTACTGTTTTCTGCACAAAAGCGATTCTGCGAAGCAATGTGAACACTTCTGCTTCCCAGGCACAGAGAAGGTGCTATCAGGGAATTCTCTGCCTGCCTTTCCCCAGTGCTCTGCAAGCTCTCCAGGACAACATAGAATCTGGGGCTCTGTGCTTTCTTTCGTTCTGAACAAGTGTTAGTGTTTTCTGCACAAAAGCGATTCTGCGAACCAATGTGAACACTTCTGCTTCCCAGGCACAGAGAAGGTGCTAGCAGGGAATTCTCTGCCTGCCTTTCTCCAGTGCTCTGCAAGCTCTCCAGGACAACATAGAATCTGGGGCTCTGTGCTTTCTTTCGTTCTGAACAAGTGTTACTGTTTTCTGCACAAAAGCGATTCTGCGAAGCAATGTCAACACTTCTGCTTCCCAGGCACAGAGAAGGTGCTAGCAGGGAATTCTCTGCCTGCCTTTCCCCAGTGCTCTGCAAGCTCTCCAGGACAACATAGAATCTGGGGCTCTGTGCTTTCTTTCGTTCTGAACAAGTGTTACTGTTTTCTGCACAAAAGCGATTCTGCGAAGCAATGTGAACACTTCTGCTTCCCAGGCACAGAGAAGGTGCTAGCAGGGAATTCTCTGCCTGCCTTTCCCCAGTGCTCTGCAAGCTCTCCAGGACAACATCAAATTTGGGGCTCTCTGCTTTCTTTCGTTCTGAACAAGTGTTAGTGTTTTCTGCACAAAAGCGATTCTGCGAAGCAATGTGAACACTTCTGCTTCCCAGGCACAGAGAAGGTGCTAGCAGGGAATTCTCTGCCTGCCTTTCCCCAGTGCTCTGCAAGCTCTCCAGGACAACATAGAATCTGGGGCTCTCTGCTTTCTTTCGTTCTGAACAAGTGTTACTGTTTTCTGCACAAAAGCGATTCTGTGAGGCAATGTGAACACTTCTGCTTCCCAGGCACAGAGAAGGTGCTAGCAGGGAATTCTCTGCCTGCCTTTCCCCAGTGCTCTGCAAGCTCTCCAGGACAACATAGAATCTGGGGCTCTGTGCTTTCTTTCCTTCTGAACAAGTGTTACTGTTTTCTGCACAAAAGCGATTCTGCGAAGCAATGTGAACACTTCTGCTTCCCAGGCACAGAGAAGGTGCTAGCAGGGAATTCTCTGCCTGCCTTTCCCCAGTGCTCTGCAAGCTCTCCAGGACAACATAGAATCTGGGGCTCTGTGCTTTCTTTCGTTCTGAACAAGTGTTACTGTTTTCTGCACAAAAGCGATTCTGCGAAGCAATGTGAACACTTCTGCTTCCCAGGCACAGAGAAGGTGCTAGCAGGGAATTCTCTGCCTGCCTTTCCCCAGTGCTCTGCAAGCTCTCCAGGACAACATCAAATTTGGGGCTCTCTGCTTTCTTTCGTTCTGAACAAGTGTTACTGTTTTCTGCACAAAAGCGATTCTGCGAAGCAATGTGAACACTTCTGCTTCCCAGGCACAGAGAAGGTGCTAGCAGGGAATTCTCTGCCTGCCTTTCCCCAGTGCTCTGCAAGCTCTCCAGGACAACATCAAATCTGGGGCTCTGTGCTTTCTTTCGTTCTGAACAAGTGTTACTGTTTTCTGCACAAAAGCGATTCTGCGAAGCAATGTGAACACTTCTGCTTCCCAGGCACAGAGAAGGTGCTAGCACGGAATTCTCTGCCTGCCTTTCCCCAGTGCTCTGCAAGCTCTCCAGGACAACATAGAATCTGGGGCTCTGTGCTTTCTTTCGTTCTGAACAAGTGTTACTGTTTTCTGCACAAAAGCGATTCTGCGAAGCAATGTGAACACTTCTGCTTCCCAGGCACAGAGAAGGTGCTAGCAGGGAATTCTCTGCCTGCCTTTCCCCAGTGCTCTGCAAGCTCTCCAGGACAACATCAAATTTGGGGCTCTCTGCTTTCTTTTGTTCTGAACAAGTGTTACTGTTTTCTGCACAAAAGCGATTCTGCGAAGCAATGTGAACACTTCTGCTTCCCAGGCACAGAGAAGGTGCTAGCAGGGAATTCTCTGCCTGCCTTTCCCCAGTGCTCTGCAAGCTCTCCAGGACAACATAGAATCTGGGGCTCTGTGCTTTCTTTCGTTCTGAACAAGTGTTACTGTTTTCTGC
Source organism: Strix aluco (assembly GCF_031877795.1). NCBI lineage: Eukaryota > Metazoa > Chordata > Aves > Strigiformes > Strigidae > Strix > Strix aluco. Next base: position 2,014,429 of record NW_027436636.1, read on the forward strand.
ACAAAAGCGATTCTGCGAAGCAATGTGAACACTTCTGCTTCCCAGGCACAGAGAAGGTGCTAGCAGGGAATTCTCTGCCTGCCTTTCCCCAGTGCTCTGCAAGCTCTCCAGGACAACATAGAATCTGGGGCTCTGTGCTTTCTTTCCTTCTGAACAAGTGTTACTGTTTTCTGCACAAAAGCGATTCTGCGAAGCAATGTGAACACTTCTGCTTCCCAGGCACAGAGAAGGTGCTAGCAGGGAATTCTCTGCCTGCCTTTCCCCAGTGCTCTGCAAGCTCTCCAGGACAACATAGAATCTGGGGCTCTGTGCTTTCTTTCCTTCTGAACAAGTGTTACTGTTTTCTGCACAAAAGCGATTCTGCGAAGCAATGTGAACACTTCTGCTTCCCAGGCACAGAGAAGGTGCTAGCAGGGAATTCTCTGCCTGCCTTTCCCCAGTGCTCTGCAAGCTCTCCAGGACAACATAAAATCTGGGGCTCTGTGCTTTCTTTCGTTCTGAACAAGTGTTAGTGTTTTCTGCACAAAAGCGATTCTGCGAAGCAATGTGAACACTTCTGCTTCCCAGGCACAGAGAAGGTGCTAGCAGGGAATTCTCTGCCTGCCTTTCCCCAGTGCTCTGCAAGCTCTCCAGGACAACATAGAATCTGGGGCTCTGTGCTTTCTTTCGTTCTGAACAAGTGTTACTGTTTTCTGCACAAAAGCGATTCTGCGAAGCAATGTGAACACTCTGCTTCCCAGGCACAGAGAAGGTGCTAGCAGGGAATTCTCTGCCTGCCTTTCCCCAGTGCTCTGCAAGCTCTCCAGGACAACATCAAATTTGGGGCTCTCTGCTTTCTTTCGTTCTGAACAAGTGTTACTGTTTTCTGCACAAAAGCGATTCTGCGAAGCAATGTGAACACTTCTGCTTCCCAGGCACAGAGAAGGTGCTAGCAGGGAATTCTCTGCCTGCCTTTCCCCAGTGCTCTGCAAGCTCTCCAGGACAACAGCAAATCTGGGGCTCTGTGCTTTCTTTCGTTCTGAACAAGTGTTACTGTTTTCTGCACAAAAGCGATTCTGCGAAGCAATGTGAACACTTCTGCCTCCCAGGCACAGAGAAGGTGCTAGCAGGGAATTCTCTACCTGCCTTTCCCCAGTGCTCTGCAAGCTCTCCAGGGCAACATAAAATCTGGGGCTCTGTGCTTTCTTTCCTTCTGAACAAGTGTTACTGTTTTCTGCACAAAAGCGATTCTGCGAAGCAATGTGAACACTTCTGCTTCCCAGGCACAGAGAAGGTGCTAGCAGGGAATTCTCTGCCTGCCTTTCCCCAGTGCTCTGCAAGCTCTCCAGGACAACATAAAATCTGGGGCTCTGTGCTTTCTTTCGTTCTGAACAAGTGTTAGTGTTTTCTGCACAAAAGCGCTTCTGTGAGGCAATGTGAACACTTCTGCTTCCCAGGCACAGAGAAGGTGCTAGCAGGGAATTCTCTGCCTGCCTTTCCCCAGTGCTCTGCAAGCTCTCCAGGACAACATAGAATCTGGGGCTCTGTGCTTTCTTTCGTTCTGAACAAGTGTTACTGTTTTCTGCACAAAAGCGATTCTGCGAAGCAATGTGAACACTTCTGCTTCCCAGTCACAGAGAAGGTGCTTGCAGGGAATTCTCTGCCTGCCTTTCCCCAGTGCTCTGCAAGCTCTCCAGGACAACATAGAATCTGGGGCTCTGTGCTTTCTTTCGTTCTGAACAAGTGTTACTGTTTTCTGCACAAAAGCGATTCTGCGAAGCAATGTGAACACTTCTGCTTCCCAGGCACAGAGAAGGTGCTAGCAGGGAATTCTCTGCCTGCCTTTCCCCAGTGCTCTGCAAGCTCTCCAGGACAACATAGAATCTGGGGCTCTGTGCTTTCTTTCGTTCTGAACAAGTGTTACTGTTTTCTGCACAAAAGCGATTCTGCGAAGCAATGTGAACACTTCTGCTTCCCAGGCACAGAGAAGGTGCTAGCAGGGAATTCTCTGCCTGCCTTTCCCCAGTGCTCTGCAAGCTCTCCAGGACAACATAGAATCTGGGGCTCTGTGCTTTCTTTCCTTCTGAACAAGTGTTACTGTTTTCTGCACAAAAGCGATTCTTGCGAAGCAATGTGAACACTTCTGCTTCGCAGGCACAGAGAAGGTGCTAGCAGGGAATTCTCTGCCTGCCTTTCCCCAGTGCTCTGCAAGCTCTCCAGGACAACATAAAATCTGGGGCTCTGTGCTTTCTTTCGTTCTGAACAAGTGTTACTGTTTTCTGCACAAAAGCGATTCTGCGAAGCAATGTGAACACTTCTGCTTCCCAGGCACAGAGAAGGTGCTAGCAGGGAATTCTCTGCCTGCCTTTCCCCAGTGCTCTGCAAGCTCTCCAGGACAACATAGAATCTGGGGCTCTGTGCTTTCTTTCGTTCTGAACAAGTGTTACTGTTTTCTGCACAAAAGCGATTCTGCGAAGCAATGTGAACACTTCTGCTTCCCAGGCACAGAGAAGGTGCTAGCAGGGAATTCTCTGCCTGCCTTTCCCCAGTGCTCTGCAAGCTCTCCAGGACAACATCAAATTTGGGGCTCTCTGCTTTCTTTCGTTCTGAACAAGTGTTACTGTTTTCTGCACAAAAGCGATTCTGCGAAGCAATGTGAACACTTCTGCTTCCCAGGCACAGAGAAGGTGCTAGCAGGGAATTCTCTGCCTGCCTTTCCCCAGTGCTCTGCAAGCTCTCCAGGACAACAGCAAATCTGGGGCTCTGTGCTTTCTTTCGTTCTGAACAAGTGTTACTGTTTTCTGCACAAAAGCGATTCTGCGAAGCAATGTGAACACTTCTGCTTCCCAGGCACAGAGAAGGTGCTAGCAGGGAATTCTCTGCCTGCCTTTCCCCAGTGCTCTGCAAGCTCTCCAGGACAACATAGAATCTGGGGCTCTGTGCTTTCTTTCGTTCTGAACAAGTGTTACTGTTTTCTGCACAAAAGCGATTCTGCGAAGCAATGTGAACACTTCTGCTTCCCAGGCACAGAGAAGGTGCTAGCAGGGAATTCTCTGCCTGCCTTTCCCCAGTGCTCTGCAAGCTCTCCAGGACAACATAGAATCTGGGGCTCTGTGCTTTCTTTCGTTCTGAACAAGTGTTACTGTTTTCTGCACAAAAGCGATTCTGCGAAGCAATGTGAACACTTCTGCTTCCCAGGCACAGAGAAGGTGCTAGCAGGGAATTCTCTGCCTGCCTTTCCCCAGTGCTCTGCAAGCTCTCCAGGACAACATAGAATCTGGGGCTCTGTGCTTTCTTTCCTTCTGAACAAGTGTTACTGTTTTCTGCACAAAAGCGATTCTTGCGAAGCAATGTGAACACTTCTGCTTCGCAGGCACAGAGAAGGTGCTAGCAGGGAATTCTCTGCCTGCCTTTCCCCAGTGCTCTGCAAGCTCTCCAGGACAACATAAAATCTGGGGCTCTGTGCTTTCTTTCCTTCTGAACAAGTGTTACTGTTTTCTGCACAAAAGCGATTCTGCGAAGCAATGTGAACACTTCTGCTTCCCAGGCACAGAGAAGGTGCTAGCAGGGAATTCTCTGCCTGCCTTTCCCCAGTGCTCTGCAAGCTCTCCAGGACAACATAGAATCTGGGGCTCTGTGCTTTCTTTCGTTCTGAACAAGTGTTACTGTTTTCTGCACAAAAGCGATTCTGCGAAGCAATGTGAACACTTCTGCTTCCCAGGCACAGAGAAGGTGCTAGCAGGGAATTCTCTGCCTGCCTTTCCCCAGTGCTCTGCAAGCTCTCCAGGACAACATCAAATTTGGGGCTCTCTGCTTTCTTTCGTTCTGAACAAGTGTTACTGTTTTCTGCACAAAAGCGATTCTGCGAAGCAATGTGAACACTTCTGCTTCCCAGGCACAGAGAAGGTGCTAGCAGGGAATTCTCTGCCTGCCTTTCCCCAGTGCTCTGCAAGCTCTCCAGGACAACAGCAAATCTGGGGCTCTGTGCTTTCTTTCGTTCTGAACAAGTGTTACTGTTTTCTGCACAAAAGCGATTCTGCGAAGCAATGTGAACACTTCTGCTTCCCAGGCACAGAGAAGGTGCTAGCAGGGAATTCTCTGCCTGCCTTTCCCCAGTGCTCTGCAAGCTCTCCAGGACAACATAGAATCTGGGGCTCTGTGCTTTCTTTCCTTCTGAACAAGTGTTACTGTTTTCTGCACAAAAGCGATTCTGCGAAGCAATGTGAACACTTCTGCTTCCCAGGCACAGAGAAGGTGCTAGCAGGGAATTCTCTGCCTGCCTTTCCCCAGTGCTCTGCAAGCTCTCCAGGACAACATCAAATTTGGGGCTCTCTGCTTTCTTTCGTTCTGAACAAGTGTTACTGTTTTCTGCACAAAAGCGATTCTGCGAAGCAATGTGAACACTTCTGCTTCCCAGGCACAGAGAAGGTGCTAGCAGGGAATTCTCTGCCTGCCTTTCCCCAGTGCTCTGCAAGCTCTCCAGGACAACATCAAATTTGGGGCTCTGTGCTTTCTTTCGTTCTGAACAAGTGTTACTGTTTTCTGCACAAAAGCGATTCTGCGAAGCAATGTGAACACTTCTGCTTCCCAGGCACAGAGAAGGTGCTAGCAGGGAATTCTCTGCCTGCTTTTCACCAGTGCTCTGCAAGCTCTCCAGGACAACATAAAATCTGGGGCTCTGTGCTTTCTTTCCTTCTGAACAAGTGTTGCTGTTTTCTGCACAAAAACGATTCTGAGAAGCAATGAGAACACTCTGCTTCCCAGGCACAGAGAAGGTGCTAGCAGGGAATTATCTGCCTGCCTTTCTCCAGTGCTCTGCAAGCTCTCCAGGACAACAGCAAATCTGGGGCTCTGTGCTTTCTTTCGTTCTGTACGAGTGTTACTGTTTTCTGCACAAAAGCGATTCTGCGAAGCAATGTGAACACTTCTGCTTCCCAGGCACAGAGAAGGTGCTAGCAGGGAATACTCTGCCTGCCTTTCCCCAGTGCTCTGCAAGCTCTCCAGGACAACATAGAATCTGGGGCTCTGTGCTTTCTTTCGTTCTGAACAAGTGTTAGTGTTTTCTGCACAAAAGCGATTCTGTGAGGCAATGTGAACACTTCTGCTTCCCAGGCACAGAGAAGGTGCTAGCAGGGAATTCTCTGCCTGCCTTTCCCCAGTGCTCTGCAAGCTCTCCAGGACAACATAGAATCTGGGGCTCTGTGCTTTCTTTCATTCTGAACAAGTGTTACTGTTTTCTGCACAAAAGCGATTCTGCGAAGCAATGTGAACACTTCTGCCTCCCAGGCACAGAGAAGGTGCTAGCAGGGAATTCTCTGCCTGCCTTTCCCCAGTGCTCTGCAAGCTCTCCAGGGCAACATAAAATCTGGGGCTCTGTGCTTTCTTTCCTTCTGAACAAGTGTTACTGTTTTCTGCACAAAAGCGATTCTGCGAAGCAATGTGAACACTTCTGCTTCCCAGGCACAGAGAAGGTGCTAGCAGGGAATTCTCTGCCTGCCTTTCCACAGTGCTCTGCAAGCTCTCCAGGACAACATAAAATCTGGGGCTCTGTGCTTTCTTTCGTTCTGAACAAGTGTTAGTGTTTTCTGCACAAAAGCGCTTCTGTGAGGCAATGTGAACACTTCTGCTTCCCAGGCACAGAGAAGGTGCTAGCAGGGAATTCTCTGCCTGCCTTTCCCCAGTGCTCTGCAAGCTCTCCAGGACAACATAAAATCTGGGGCTCTGTGCTTTCTTTCGTTCTGAACAAGTGTTACTGTTTTCTGCACAAAAGCGATTCTGCGAAGCAATGTGAACACTTCTGCTTCCCAGGCACAGAGAAGGTGCTAGCAGGGAATTCTCTGCCTGCCTTTCCCCAGTGCTCTGCAAGCTCTCCAGGACAACATAAAATCTGGTGCTCTGTGCTTTCTTTCCTTCTGAACAAGTGTTAGTGTTTTCTGCACAAAAGCGATTCTGCGAAGCAATGTGAACACTTCTGCTTCCCAGGCACAGAGAAGGTGCTAGCAGGGAATTCTCTGCCTGCCTTTCCCCAGTGCTCTGCAAGCTCTCCAGGACAACATAGAATCTGGGGCTCTGTGCTTTCTTTCGTTCTGAACAAGTGTTACTGTTTTCTGCACAAAAGCGATTCTGCGAAGCAATGTGAACACTCTGCTTCCCAGGCACAGAGAAGGTGCTAGCAGGGAATTCTCTGCCTGCCTTTCCCCAGTGCTCTGCAAGCTCTCCAGGACAACATCAAATTTGGGGCTCTGTGCTTTCTTTTGTTCTGAACAAGTGTTAGTGTTTTCTGCACAAAAGCGATTCTGCGAAGCAATGTGAACACTTCTGCTTCCCAGGCACAGAGAAGGTGCTAGCAGGGAATTCTCTGCCTGCCTTTCCCCAGTGCTCTGCAAGCTCTCCAGGACAACATAGAATCTGGGGCTCTGTGCTTTCTTTCGTTCTGAACAAGTGTTAGTGTTTTCTGCACAAAAGCGATTCTGTGAGGCAATGTGAACACTTCTGCTTCCCAGGCACAGAGAAGGTGCTAGCAGGGAATTCTCTGCCTGCCTTTCCCCAGTGCTCTGCAAGCTCTCCAGGACAACATAGAATCTGGGGCTCTGTGCTTTCTTTCGTTCTGTACGAGTGTTAGTGTTTTCTGCACAAAAGCGATTCTGCGAAGCAATGTGAACACTTCTGCCTCCCAGGCACAGAGAAGGTGCTAGCAGGGAATTCTCTGCCTGCCTTTCCCCAGTGCTCTGCAAGCTCTCCAGGACAACAGCAAATCTGGGGCTCTGTGCTTTCTTTCCTTCTGAACAAGTGTTACTGTTTTCTGCACAAAAGCGATTCTGCGAAGCAATGTGAACACTTCTGCTTCCCAGGCACAGAGAAGGTGCTAGCAGGGAATTATCTGCCTGCCTTTCCCCAGTGCTCTGCAAGCTCTCCAGGACAACATAAAATCTGGGGCTCTGTGCTTTCTTTCGTTCTGAACAAGTGTTAGTGTTTTCTGCACAAAAGCGCTTCTGTGAGGCAATGTGAACACTTCTGCTTCCCAGGCACAGAGAAGGTGCTTGCAGGGAATTCTCTGCCTGCCTTTCCCCAGTGCTCTGCAAGCACTCCAGGACAACAGCAAATCTGGGGCTGTGTGCTTTCTTTCGTTCTGAACAAGTGTTACTGTTTTCTGCACAAAAGCGATTCTGCGAAGCAATGTGAACACTTCTGCTTCCCAGGCACAGAGAAGGTGCTAGCAGGGAATTCTCTGCCTGCCTTTCCCCAGTGCTCTGCAAACTCTCCAGGACAACAGCAAATCTGGGGCTCTGTGCTTTCTTTCATTCTGAACAAGTGTTACCGTTTTCTGCACAAAAGTGATTCTGCGAAGCAATGTGAACACTTCTGCTTCCCAGGCACAGAGAAGGTGCTAGCAGGGAATTCTCTGCCTGCCTTTCCCCAGTGCTCTGCAAGCTCTCCAGGACAACATAAAATCTGGGGCTCTGTGCTTTCTTTCGTTCTGAACAAGTGTTACTGTTTTCTGCACAAAAGCGATTCTGCGAAGCAATGTGAACACTCTGCTTCCCAGGCACAGAGAAGGTGCTAGCAGGGAATTCTCTGCCTGCCTTTCCCCAGTGCTCTGCAAGCTCTCCAGGACAACATAAAATCTGGGGCTCTGTGCTTTCTTTCCTTCTGAACAAGTGTTAGTGTTTTCTGCACAAAAGCGATTCTGCGAAGCAATGTGAACACTTCTGCTTCCCAGGCACAGAGAAGGTGCTAGCAGGGAATTCTCTGCCTGCCTTTCCCCAGTGCTCTGCAAGCTCTCCAGGACAACATAGAATCTGGGGCTCTGTGCTTTCTTTCGTTCTGAACAAGTGTTACTGTTTTCTGCACAAAAGCGATTCTGCGAAGCAATGTGAACACTCTGCTTCCCAGGCACAGAGAAGGTGCTAGCAGGGAATTCTCTGCCTGCCTTTCCCCAGTGCTCTGCAAGCTCTCCAGGACAACATCAAATTTGGGGCTCTCTGCTTTCTTTCGTTCTGAACAAGTGTTACTGTTTTCTGCACAAAAGCGATTCTGCGAAGCAATGTGAACACTTCTGCTTCCCAGGCACAGAGAAGGTGCTAGCAGGGAATTCTCTGCCTGCCTTTCCCCAGTGCTCTGCAAGCTCTCCAGGACAACATCAAATTTGGGGCTGTGTGCTTTCTTTCGTTCTGTACGAGTGTTAGTGTTTTCTGCACAAAAGCGATTCTGCGAAGCAATGTGAACACTTCTGCTTCCCAGGCACAGAGAAGGTGCTAGCAGGGAATTCTCTGCCTGCCTTTCCCCAGTGCTCTGCAAGCTCTCCAGGACAACATAGAATCTGGGGCTCTGTGCTTTCTTTCATTCTGAACAAGTGTTAGTGTTTTCTGCACAAAAGCGATTCTGTGAGGCAATGTAAACACTTCTGCTTCCCAGGCACAGAGAAGGTGCTAGCAGGGAATTCTCTGCCTGCCTTTCCCCAGTGCTCTGCAAGCTCTCCAGGACAACATAGAATCTGGGGCTCTGTGCTTTCTTTCATTCTGAACAAGTGTTACTGTTTTCTGCACAAAAGCGATTCTGCGAAGCAATGTGAACACTTCTGCCTCCCAGGCACAGAGAAGGTGCTAGCAGGGAATTCTCTGCCTGCCTTTCCCCAGTGCTCTGCAAACTCTCCAGGACAACAGCAAATCTGGGGCTCTGTGCTTTCTTTCATTCTGAACAAGTGTTACCGTTTTCTGCACAAAAGTGATTCTGCGAAGCAATGTGAACACTTCTGCTTCCCAGGCACAGAGAAGGTGCTAGCAGGGAATTCTCTGCCTGCCTTTCCCCAGTGCTCTGCAAGCTCTCCAGGACAACATAAAATCTGGGGCTCTGTGCTTTCTTTCGTTCTGAACAAGTGTTACTGTTTTCTGCACAAAAGCGATTCTGCGAAGCAATGTGAACACTTCTGCTTCCCAGGCACAGAGAAGGTGCTAGCAGGGAATTCTCTGCCTGCCTTTCCCCAGTGCTCTGCAAGCTCTCCAGGACAACATAAAATCTGGGGCTCTGTGCTTTCTTTCGTTCTGAACAAGTGTTAGTGTTTTCTGCACAAAAGCGATTCTGCGAAGCAATGTGAACACTTCTGCTTCCCAGGCACAGAGAAGGTGCTAGCAGGGAATTCTCTGCCTGCCTTTCCCCAGTGCTCTGCAAGCTCTCCAGGACAACATAGAATCTGGGGCTCTGTGCTTTCTTTCCTTCTGAACAAGTGTTACTGTTTTCTGCACAAAAGCGATTCTGCGAAGCAATGTGAACACTCTGCTTCCCAGGCACAGAGAAGGTGCTAGCAGGGAATTCTCTGCCTGCCTTTCCCCAGTGCTCTGCAAGCTCTCCAGGACAACATAGAATCTGGGGCTCTGTGCTTTCTTTCGTTCTGAACAAGTGTTAGTGTTTTCTGCACAAAAGCGCTTCTGTGAGGCAATGTGAACACTTCTGCTTCCCAGGCACAGAGAAGGTGCTAGCAGGGAATTCTCTGCCTGCCTTTCCCCAGTGCTCTGCAAGCTCTCCAGGACAACAGCAAACCTGGGGCTCTGTGCTTTCTTTCCTTCTGAACAAGTGTTGCTGTTTTCTGCACAAAAGCGATTCTGCGAAGCAATGTGAACACTTCTGCTTCCCAGGCACAGAGAAGGTGCTAGCAGGGAATTCTCTGCCTGCCTTTCCCCAGTGCTCTGCAAGCTCTCCAGGACAACAGCAAATCTGGGGCTGTGTGCTTTCTTTCGTTCTGAACAAGTGTTACTGTTTTCTGCACAAAAGCGATTCTGCGAAGCAATGTGAACACTTCTGCTTCCCAGGCACAGAGAAGGTGCTAGCAGGGAATTCTCTGCCTGCCTTTCCCCAGTGCTCTGCAAACTCTCCAGGACAACAGCAAATCTGGGGCTCTGTGCTTTCTTTCATTCTGAACAAGTGTTACTGTTTTCTGCACAAAAGCGATTCTGCGAAGCAATGTGAACACTTCTGCTTCCCAGGCACAGAGAAGGTGCTAGCAGGGAATTCTCTGCCTGCCTTTCCCCAGTGCTCTGCAAGCTCTCCAGGACAACATAGAATCTGGGGCTCTGTGCTTTCTTTCGTTCTGAACAAGTGTTACTGTTTCCTGCACAAAAGCGATTCTGAGAAGCAATATGAACACTTCTGCTTCCCAGGCACAGAGAAGGTGCTTGCAGGGAATTCTCTGCCTGCCTTTCTCCAGTGCTCTGCAAGCTCTCCAGGACAACATAGAATCTGGGGCTCTGTGCTTTCTTTCGTTCTGAACAAGTGTTAGTGTTTTCTGCACAAAAGCGATTCTGTGAGGCAATGTGAACACTTCTGCTTCCCAGGCACAGAGAAGGTGCTTGCAGGGAATTCTCTGCCTGCCTTTCCCCAGTGCTCTGCAAGCACTCCAGGACAACAGCAAATCTGGGGCTGTGTGCTTTCTTTCGTTCTGAACAAGTGTTACTGTTTTCTGCACAAAAGCGATTCTGCGAAGCAATGTGAACACTTCTGCTTCCCAGGCACAGAGAAGGTGCTAGCAGGGAATTCTCTGCCTGCCTTTCCCCAGTGCTCTGCAAGCTCTCCAGGACAACATAGAATCTGGGGCTCTGTGCTTTCTTTCGTTCTGAACAAGTGTTACTGTTTTCTGCACAAAAGCGATTCTGCGAAGCAATGTGAACACTTCTGCTTCCCAGGCACAGAGAAGGTGCTAGCAGGGAATTCTCTGCCTGCCTTTCCCCAGTGCTCTGCAAGCTCTCCAGGACAACATAGAATCTGGGGCTCTGTGCTTTCTTTCCTTCTGAACAAGTGTTACTGTTTTCTGCACAAAAGCGATTCTTGCGAAGCAATGTGAACACTTCTGCTTCGCAGGCACAGAGAAGGTGCTAGCAGGGAATTCTCTGCCTGCCTTTCCCCAGTGCTCTGCAAGCTCTCCAGGACAACATAAAATCTGGGGCTCTGTGCTTTCTTTCCTTCTGAACAAGTGTTACTGTTTTCTGCACAAAAGCAATTCTGCGAAGCAATGTGAACACTTCTGCTTCCCAGGCACAGAGAAGGTGCTAGCAGGGAATTCTCTGCCTGCCTTTCCCCAGTGCTCTGCAAGCTCTCCAGGACAACATAGAATCTGGGGCTCTCTGCTTTCTTTCGTTCTGAACAAGTGTTACTGTTTTCTGCACAAAAGCGATTCTGCGAAGCAATGTGAACACTTCTGCTTCCCAGGCACAGAGAAGGTGCTAGCAGGGAATTCTCTGCCTGCCTTTCCCCAGTGCTCTGCAAGCTCTCCAGGACAACATCAAATTTGGGGCTCTCTGCTTTCTTTCGTTCTGAACAAGTGTTACTGTTTTCTGCACAAAAGCGATTCTGCGAAGCAATGTGAACACTTCTGCTTCCCAGGCACAGAGAAGGTGCTAGCAGGGAATTCTCTGCCTGCCTTTCCCCAGTGCTCTGCAAGCTCTCCAGGACAACAGCAAATCTGGGGCTCTGTGCTTTCTTTCGTTCTGAACAAGTGTTACTGTTTTCTGCACAAAAGCGATTCTGCGAAGCAATGTGAACACTTCTGCTTCCCAGGCACAGAGAAGGTGCTAGCAGGGAATTCTCTGCCTGCCTTTCCCCAGTGCTCTGCAAGCTCTCCAGGACAACATAGAATCTGGGGCTCTGTGCTTTCTTTCGTTCTGAACAAGTGTTACTGTTTTCTGCACAAAAGCGATTCTGCGAAGCAATGTGAACACTTCTGCTTCCCAGGCACAGAGAAGGTGCTAGCAGGGAATTCTCTGCCTGCCTTTCCCCAGTGCTCTGCAAGCTCTCCAGGACAACATCAAATTTGGGGCTCTCTGCTTTCTTTCGTTCTGAACAAGTGTTACTGTTTTCTGCACAAAAGCGATTCTGCGAAGCAATGTGAACACTTCTGCTTCCCAGGCACAGAGAAGGTGCTAGCAGGGAATTCTCTGCCTGCCTTTCCCCAGTGCTCTGCAAGCTCTCCAGGACAACATAGAATCTGGGGCTCTGTGCTTTCTTTCGTTCTGAACAAGTGTTACTGTTTTCTGCACAAAAGCGATTCTGCGAAGCAATGTGAACACTTCTGCTTCCCAGGCACAGAGAAGGTGCTAGCAGGGAATTCTCTGCCTGCCTTTCCCCAGTGCTCTGCAAGCTCTCCAGGACAACATCAAATTTGGGGCTCTGTGCTTTCTTTCGTTCTGAACAAGTGTTACTGTTTTCTGCACAAAAGCGATTCTGCGAAGCAATGTGAACACTTCTGCTTCCCAGGCACAGAGAAGGTGCTAGCAGGGAATTCTCTGCCTGCTTTTCACCAGTGCTCTGCAAGCTCTCCAGGACAACATAAAATCTGGGGCTCTGTGCTTTCTTTCCTTCTGAACAAGTGTTGCTGTTTTCTGCACAAAAACGATTCTGAGAAGCAATGAGAACACTCTGCTTCCCAGGCACAGAGAAGGTGCTAGCAGGGAATTATCTGCCTGCCTTTCTCCAGTGCTCTGCAAGCTCTCCAGGACAACAGCAAATCTGGGGCTCTGTGCTTTCTTTCGTTCTGTACGAGTGTTACTGTTTTCTGCACAAAAGCGATTCTGTGAGGCAATGTGAACACTTCTGCTTCCCAGGCACAGAGAAGGTGCTAGCAGGGAATTCTCTGCCTGCCTTTCCCCAGTGCTCTGCAAGCTCTCCAGGACAACATAGAATCTGGGGCTCTGTGCTTTCTTTCATTCTGAACAAGTGTTACTGTTTTCTGCACAAAAGCGATTCTGCGAAGCAATGTGAACACTTCTGCCTCCCAGGCACAGAGAAGGTGCTAGCAGGGAATTCTCTGCCTGCCTTTCCCCAGTGCTCTGCAAGCTCTCCAGGGCAACATAAAATCTGGGGCTCTGTGCTTTCTTTCCTTCTGAACAAGTGTTACTGTTTTCTGCACAAAAGCGATTCTGCGAAGCAATGTGAACACTTCTGCTTCCCAGGCACAGAGAAGGTGCTAGCAGGGAATTCTCTGCCTGCCTTTCCACAGTGCTCTGCAAGCTCTCCAGGACAACATAAAATCTGGGGCTCTGTGCTTTCTTTCGTTCTGAACAAGTGTTAGTGTTTTCTGCACAAAAGCGCTTCTGTGAGGCAATGTGAACACTTCTGCTTCCCAGGCACAGAGAAGGTGCTAGCAGGGAATTCTCTGCCTGCCTTTCCCCAGTGCTCTGCAAGCTCTCCAGGACAACATAAAATCTGGGGCTCTGTGCTTTCTTTCGTTCTGAACAAGTGTTACTGTTTTCTGCACAAAAGCGATTCTGCGAAGCAATGTGAACACTTCTGCTTCCCAGGCACAGAGAAGGTGCTAGCAGGGAATTCTCTGCCTGCCTTTCCCCAGTGCTCTGCAAGCTCTCCAGGACAACATAAAATCTGGTGCTCTGTGCTTTCCTTCCTTCTGAACAAGTGTTAGTGTTTTCTGCACAAAAGCGATTCTGCGAAGCAATGTGAACACTTCTGCTTCCCAGGCACAGAGAAGGTGCTAGCAGGGAATTCTCTGCCTGCCTTTCCCCAGTGCTCTGCAAGCTCTCCAGGACAACATAGAATCTGGGGCTCTGTGCTTTCTTTCGTTCTGAACAAGTGTTACTGTTTTCTGCACAAAAGCGATTCTGCGAAGCAATGTGAACACTCTGCTTCCCAGGCACAGAGAAGGTGCTAGCAGGGAATTCTCTGCCTGCCTTTCCCCAGTGCTCTGCAAGCTCTCCAGGACAACATCAAATTTGGGGCTCTGTGCTTTCTTTTGTTCTGAACAAGTGTTAGTGTTTTCTGCACAAAAGCGATTCTGCGAAGCAATGTGAACACTTCTGCTTCCCAGGCACAGAGAAGGTGCTAGCAGGGAATTCTCTGCCTGCCTTTCCCCAGTGCTCTGCAAGCTCTCCAGGACAACATAGAATCTGGGGCTCTGTGCTTTCTTTCGTTCTGAACAAGTGTTAGTGTTTTCTGCACAAAAGCGATTCTGTGAGGCAATGTGAACACTTCTGCTTCCCAGGCACAGAGAAGGTGCTAGCAGGGAATTCTCTGCCTGCCTTTCCCCAGTGCTCTGCAAGCTCTCCAGGACAACATAGAATCTGGGGCTCTGTGCTTTCTTTCGTTCTGAACAAGTGTTACTGTTTTCTGCACAAAAGCGATTCTGCGAAGCAATGTGAACACTTCTGCCTCCCAGGCACAGAGAAGGTGCTAGCAGGGAATTATCTGCCTGCCTTTCCCCAGTGCTCTGCAAGCTCTCCAGGACAACAGCAAATCTGGGGCTCTGTGCTTTCTTTCCTTCTGAACAAGTGTTACTGTTTTCTGCACAAAAGCGATTCTGCGAAGCAATGTGAACACTTCTGCTTCCCAGGCACAGAGAAGGTGCTAGCAGGGAATTATCTGCCTGCCTTTCCCCAGTGCTCTGCAAGCTCTCCAGGACAACATAAAATCTGGGGCTCTGTGCTTTCTTTCGTTCTGAACAAGTGTTAGTGTTTTCTGCACAAAAGCGCTTCTGTGAGGCAATGTGAACACTTCTGCTTCCCAGGCACAGAGAAGGTGCTTGCAGGGAATTCTCTGCCTGCCTTTCCCCAGTGCTCTGCAAGCACTCCAGGACAACAGCAAATCTGGGGCTGTGTGCTTTCTTTCGTTCTGAACAAGTGTTACTGTTTTCTGCACAAAAGCGATTCTGCGAAGCAATGTGAACACTTCTGCTTCCCAGGCACAGAGAAGGTGCTAGCAGGGAATTCTCTGCCTGCCTTTCCCCAGTGCTCTGCAAACTCTCCAGGACAACAGCAAATCTGGGGCTCTGTGCTTTCTTTCATTCTGAACAAGTGTTACCGTTTTCTGCACAAAAGTGATTCTGCGAAGCAATGTGAACACTTCTGCTTCCCAGGCACAGAGAAGGTGCTAGCAGGGAATTCTCTGCCTGCCTTTCCCCAGTGCTCTGCAAGCTCTCCAGGACAACATAAAATCTGGGGCTCTGTGCTTTCTTTCGTTCTGAACAAGTGTTACTGTTTTCTGCACAAAAGCGATTCTGCGAAGCAATGTGAACACTCTGCTTCCCAGGCACAGAGAAGGTGCTAGCAGGGAATTCTCTGCCTGCCTTTCCCCAGTGCTCTGCAAGCTCTCCAGGACAACATAAAATCTGGGGCTCTGTGCTTTCTTTCCTTCTGAACAAGTGTTAGTGTTTTCTGCACAAAAGCGATTCTGCGAAGCAATGTGAACACTTCTGCTTCCCAGGCACAGAGAAGGTGCTAGCAGGGAATTCTCTGCCTGCCTTTCCCCAGTGCTCTGCAAGCTCTCCAGGACAACATAGAATCTGGGGCTCTGTGCTTTCTTTCGTTCTGAACAAGTGTTACTGTTTTCTGCACAAAAGCGATTCTGCGAAGCAATGTGAACACTCTGCTTCCCAGGCACAGAGAAGGTGCTAGCAGGGAATTCTCTGCCTGCCTTTCCCCAGTGCTCTGCAAGCTCTCCAGGACAACATCAAATTTGGGGCTCTCTGCTTTCTTTCGTTCTGAACAAGTGTTACTGTTTTCTGCACAAAAGCGATTCTGCGAAGCAATGTGAACACTTCTGCTTCCCAGGCACAGAGAAGGTGCTAGCAGGGAATTCTCTGCCTGCCTTTCCCCAGTGCTCTGCAAGCTCTCCAGGACAACATCAAATTTGGGGCTGTGTGCTTTCTTTCGTTCTGTACGAGTGTTAGTGTTTTCTGCACAAAAGCGATTCTGCGAAGCAATGTGAACACTTCTGCTTCCCAGGCACAGAGAAGGTGCTAGCAGGGAATTCTCTGCCTGCCTTTCCCCAGTGCTCTGCAAGCTCTCCAGGACAACATAGAATCTGGGGCTCTGTGCTTTCTTTCCTTCTGAACAAGTGTTAGTGTTTTCTGCACAAAAGCGATTCTGTGAGGCAATGTAAACACTTCTGCTTCCCAGGCACAGAGAAGGTGCTAGCAGGGAATTCTCTGCCTGCCTTTCCCCAGTGCTCTGCAAGCTCTCCAGGACAACATAGAATCTGGGGCTCTGTGCTTTCTTTCATTCTGAACAAGTGTTACTGTTTTCTGCACAAAAGCGATTCTGCGAAGCAATGTGAACACTTCTGCCTCCCAGGCACAGAGAAGGTGCTAGCAGGGAATTCTCTGCCTGCCTTTCCCCAGTGCTCTGCAAACTCTCCAGGACAACAGCAAATCTGGGGCTCTGTGCTTTCTTTCATTCTGAACAAGTGTTACCGTTTTCTGCACAAAAGTGATTCTGCGAAGCAATGTGAACACTTCTGCTTCCCAGGCACAGAGAAGGTGCTAGCAGGGAATTCTCTGCCTGCCTTTCCCCAGTGCTCTGCAAGCTCTCCAGGACAACATAAAATCTGGGGCTCTGTGCTTTCTTTCGTTCTGAACAAGTGTTACTGTTTTCTGCACAAAAGCGATTCTGCGAAGCAATGTGAACACTTCTGCTTCCCAGGCACAGAGAAGGTGCTAGCAGGGAATTCTCTGCCTGCCTTTCCCCAGTGCTCTGCAAGCTCTCCAGGACAACATAAAATCTGGGGCTCTGTGCTTTCTTTCCTTCTGAACAAGTGTTAGTGTTTTCTGCACAAAAGCGATTCTGCGAAGCAATGTGAACACTTCTGCTTCCCAGGCACAGAGAAGGTGCTAGCAGGGAATTCTCTGCCTGCCTTTCCCCAGTGCTCTGCAAGCTCTCCAGGACAACATAGAATCTGGGGCTCTGTGCTTTCTTTCCTTCTGAACAAGTGTTACTGTTTTCTGCACAAAAGCGATTCTGCGAAGCAATGTGAACACTCTGCTTCCCAGGCACAGAGAAGGTGCTAGCAGGGAATTCTCTGCCTGCCTTTCCCCAGTGCTCTGCAAGCTCTCCAGGACAACATAGAATCTGGGGCTCTGTGCTTTCTTTCGTTCTGAACAAGTGTTAGTGTTTTCTGCACAAAAGCGCTTCTGTGAGGCAATGTGAACACTTCTGCTTCCCAGGCACAGAGAAGGTGCTAGCAGGGAATTCTCTGCCTGCCTTTCCCCAGTGCTCTGCAAGCTCTCCAGGACAACAGCAAACCTGGGGCTCTGTGCTTTCTTTCCTTCTGAACAAGTGTTGCTGTTTTCTGCACAAAAGCGATTCTGCGAAGCAATGTGAACACTTCTGCTTCCCAGGCACAGAGAAGGTGCTAGCAGGGAATTCTCTGCCTGCCTTTCCCCAGTGCTCTGCAAGCTCTCCAGGACAACAGCAAATCTGGGGCTGTGTGCTTTCTTTCGTTCTGAACAAGTGTTACTGTTTTCTGCACAAAAGCGATTCTGCGAAGCAATGTGAACACTTCTGCTTCCCAGGCACAGAGAAGGTGCTAGCAGGGAATTCTCTGCCTGCCTTTCCCCAGTGCTCTGCAAACTCTCCAGGACAACAGCAAATCTGGGGCTCTGTGCTTTCTTTCATTCTGAACAAGTGTTACTGTTTTCTGCACAAAAGCGATTCTGCGAAGCAATGTGAACACTTCTGCTTCCCAGGCACAGAGAAGGTGCTAGCAGGGAATTCTCTGCCTGCCTTTCCCCAGTGCTCTGCAAGCTCTCCAGGACAACATAGAATCTGGGGCTCTGTGCTTTCTTTCGTTCTGAACAAGTGTTACTGTTTCCTGCACAAAAGCGATTCTGAGAAGCAATATGAACACTTCTGCTTCCCAGGCACAGAGAAGGTGCTTGCAGGGAATTCTCTGCCTGCCTTTCTCCAGTGCTCTGCAAGCTCTCCAGGACAACATAGAATCTGGGGCTCTGTGCTTTCTTTCGTTCTGAACAAGTGTTAGTGTTTTCTGCACAAAAGCGATTCTGTGAGGCAATGTGAACACTTCTGCTTCCCAGGCACAGAGAAGGTGCTTGCAGGGAATTCTCTGCCTGCCTTTCCCCAGTGCTCTGCAAGCACTCCAGGACAACAGCAAATCTGGGGCTGTGTGCTTTCTTTCGTTCTGAACAAGTGTTACTGTTTTCTGCACAAAAGCGATTCTGCGAAGCAATGTGAACACTTCTGCTTCCCAGGCACAGAGAAGGTGCTAGCAGGGAATTCTCTGCCTGCCTTTCCCCAGTGCTCTGCAAACTCTCCAGGACAACAGCAAATCTGGGGCTCTGTGCTTTCTTTCATTCTGAACAAGTGTTACCGTTTTCTGCACAAAAGTGATTCTGCGAAGCAATGTGAACACTTCTGCTTCCCAGGCACAGAGAAGGTGCTAGCAGGGAATTCTCTGCCTGCCTTTCCCCAGTGCTCTGCAAGCTCTCCAGGACAACATAGAATCTGGGGCTCTGTGCTTTCTTTCGTTCTGAACAAGTGTTACTGTTTTCTGCACAAAAGCGATTCTGCGAAGCAATGTGAACACTCTGCTTCCCAGGCACAGAGAAGGTGCTAGCAGGGAATTCTCTGCCTGCCTTTCCCCAGTGCTCTGCAAGCTCTCCAGGACAACATCAAATTTGGGGCTCTGTGCTTTCTTTCGTTCTGAACAAGTGTTACTGTTTTCTGCACAAAAGCGATTCTGCGAAGCAATGTGAACACTTCTGCTTCCCAGTCACAGAGAAGGTGCTTGCAGGGAATTCTCTGCCTGCCTTTCCCCAGTGCTCTGCAAGCACTCCAGGACAACAGCAAATCTGGGGCTGTGTGCTTTCTTTCGTTCTGAACAAGTGTTACTGTTTTCTGCACAAAAGCGATTCTGCGAAGCAATGTGAACACTTCTGCTTCCCAGGCACAGAGAAGGTGCTAGCAGGGAATTCTCTGCCTGCCTTTCCCCAGTGCTCTGCAAACTCTCCAGGACAACAGCAAATCTGGGGCTCTGTGCTTTCTTTCATTCTGAACAAGTGTTACCGTTTTCTGCACAAAAGTGATTCTGCGAAGCAATGTGAACACTTCTGCTTCCCAGGCACAGAGAAGGTGCTAGCAGGGAATTCTCTGCCTGCCTTTCCCCAGTGCTCTGCAAGCTCTCCAGGACAACATAGAATCTGGGGCTCTGTGCTTTCTTTCCTTCTGAACAAGTGTTACTGTTTTCTGCACAAAAGCGATTCTGCGAAGCAATGTGAACACTCTGCTTCCCAGGCACAGAGAAGGTGCTAGCAGGGAATTCTCTGCCTGCCTTTCCCCAGTGCTCTGCAAGCTCTCCAGGACAACATCAAATTTGGGGCTCTCTGCTTTCTTTCGTTCTGAACAAGTGTTACTGTTTTCTGCACAAAAGCGATTCTGCGAAGCAATGTGAACACTTCTGCTTCCCAGGCACAGAGAAGGTGCTAGCAGGGAATTCTCTGCCTGCCTTTCCCCAGTGCTCTGCAAGCTCTCCAGGACAACATCAAATTTGGGGCTCTGTGCTTTCTTTCGTTCTGTACGAGTGTTAGTGTTTTCTGCACAAAAGCGATTCTGCGAAGCAATGTGAACACTTCTGCTTCCCAGGCACAGAGAAGGTGCTAGCAGGGAATTCTCTGCCTGCCTTTCCCCAGTGCTCTGCAAGCTCTCCAGGACAACAGCAAATCTGGGGCTCTGTGCTTTCTTTCGTTCTGAACAAGTGTTAGTGTTTTCTGCACAAAAGCGATTCTGTGAGGCAATGTGAACACTTCTGCTTCCCAGGCACAGAGAAGGTGCTAGCAGGGAATTCTCTGCCTGCCTTTCCCCAGTGCTCTGCAAGCTCTCCAGGACAACATAGAATCTGGGGCTCTGTGCTTTCTTTCATTCTGAACAAGTGTTAGTGTTTTCTGCACAAAAGCGATTCTGCGAAGCAATGTGAACACTTCTGCCTCCCAGGCACAGAGAAGGTGCTAGCAGGGAATTCTCTGCCTGCCTTTCCCCAGTGCTCTGCAAACTCTCCAGGACAACAGCAAATCTGGTGCTCTGTGCTTTCTTTCATTCTGAACAATTGTTACCGTTTTCTGCACAAAAGTAATTCTGCGAAGCAATGTGAACACTTCTGCTTCCCAGGCACAGAGAAGGTGCTAGCAGGGAATTCTCTGCCTGCCTTTCCCCAGTGCTCTGCAAGCTCTCCAGGACAACATAAAATCTGGGGCTCTGTGCTTTCTTTCGTTCTGAACAAGTGTTACTGTTTTCTGCACAAAAGCGATTCTGCGAAGCAATGTGAACACTTCTGCTTCCCAGGCACAGAGAAGGTGCTAGCAGGGAATTCTCTGCCTGCCTTTCCCCAGTGCTCTGCAAGCTCTCCAGGACAACATAAAATCTGGGGCTCTGTGCTTTCTTTCCTTCTGAACAAGTGTTAGTGTTTTCTGCACAAAAGCGATTCTGCGAAGCAATGTGAACACTTCTGCTTCCCAGGCACAGAGAAGGTGCTAGCAGGGAATTCTCTGCCTGCCTTTCCCCAGTGCTCTGCAAGCTCTCCAGGACAACATAGAATCTGGGGCTCTGTGCTTTCTTTCGTTCTGAACAAGTGTTACTGTTTTCTGCACAAAAGCGATTCTGCGAAGCAATGTGAACACTCTGCTTCCCAGGCACAGAGAAGGTGCTAGCAGGGAATTCTCTGCCTGCCTTTCCCCAGTGCTCTGCAAGCTCTCCAGGACAACATCAAATTTGGGGCTCTCTGCTTTCTTTCGTTCTGAACAAGTGTTAGTGTTTTCTGCACAAAAGCGATTCTGCGAAGCAATGTGAACACTTCTGCTTCCCAGGCACAGAGAAGGTGCTAGCAGGGAATTCTCTGCCTGCCTTTCCCCAGTGCTCTGCAAGCTCTCCAGGACAACAGCAAACCTGGGGCTCTGTGCTTTCTTTCCTTCTGAACAAGTGTTGCTGTTTTCTGCACAAAAGCGATTCTGCGAAGCAATGTGAACACTTCTGCTTCCCAGGCACAGAGAAGGTGCTAGCAGGGAATTCTCTGCCTGCCTTTCCCCAGTGCTCTGCAAGCTCTCCAGGACAACAGCAAATCTGGGGCTGTGTGCTTTCTTTCGTTCTGAACAAGTGTTACTGTTTTCTGCACAAAAGCGATTCTGCGAAGCAATGTGAACACTTCTGCTTCCCAGGCACAGAGAAGGTGCTAGCAGGGAATTCTCTGCCTGCCTTTCCCCAGTGCTCTGCAAACTCTCCAGGACAACAGCAAATCTGGGGCTCTGTGCTTTCTTTCATTCTGAACAAGTGTTACTGTTTTCTGCACAAAAGCGATTCTGCGAAGCAATGTGAACACTTCTGCTTCCCAGGCACAGAGAAGGTGCTAGCAGGGAATTCTCTGCCTGCCTTTCCCCAGTGCTCTGCAAGCTCTCCAGGACAACATAGAATCTGGGGCTCTGTGCTTTCTTTCGTTCTGAACAAGTGTTACTGTTTTCTGCACAAAAGCGATTCTGAGAAGCAATATGAACACTTCTGCTTCCCAGGCACAGAGAAGGTGCTTGCAGGGAATTCTCTGCCTGCCTTTCTCCAGTGCTCTGCAAGCTCTCCAGGACAACATAGAATCTGGGGCTCTGTGCTTTCTTTCGTTCTGAACAAGTGTTAGTGTTTTCTGCACAAAAGCGATTCTGTGAGGCAATGTGAACACTTCTGCTTCCCAGGCACAGAGAAGGTGCTAGCAGGGAATTCTCTGCCTGCCTTTCCCCAGTGCTCTGCAAGCTCTCCAGGACAACATAGAATCTGGGGCTCTGTGCTTTCTTTCATTCTGAACAAGTGTTAGTGTTTTCTGCACAAAAGCGCTTCTGTGAGGCAATGTGAACACTTCTGCTTCCCAGGCACAGAGAAGGTGCTAGCAGGGAATTCTCTGCCTGCCTTTCCCCAGTGCTCTGCAAGCTCTCCAGGACAACAGTGAATCTGGGGCTCTGTGCTTTCTTTCGTTCTGAACAAGTGTTACTGTTTTCTGCACAAAAGCGATTCTGCGAAGCAATGTGAACACTTCTGCTTCCCAGGCACAGAGAAGGTGCTTGCAGGGAATTCTCTGCCTGCCTTTCCCCAGTGCTCTGCAAGCACTCCAGGACAACAGCAAATCTGGGGCTGTGTGCTTTCTTTCGTTCTGAACAAGTGTTACTGTTTTCTGCACAAAAGCGATTCTGCGAAGCAATGTGAACACTTCTGCTTCCCAGGCACAGAGAAGGTGCTAGCAGGGAATTCTCTGCCTGCCTTTCCCCAGTGCTCTGCAAACTCTCCAGGACAACAGCAAATCTGGGGCTCTGTGCTTTCTTTCATTCTGAACAAGTGTTACCGTTTTCTGCACAAAAGTGATTCTGCGAAGCAATGTGAACACTTCTGCTTCCCAGGCACAGAGAAGGTGCTAGCAGGGAATTCTCTGCCTGCCTTTCCCCAGTGCTCTGCAAGCTCTCCAGGACAACATAAAATCTGGGGCTCTGTGCTTTCTTTCCTTCTGAACAAGTGTTACTGTTTTCTGCACAAAAGCGATTCTGCGAAGCAATGTGAACACTTCTGCTTCCCAGGCACAGAGAAGGTGCTAGCAGGGAATTCTCTGCCTGCCTTTCCCCAGTGCTCTGCAAGCTCTCCAGGACAACATAGAATCTGGGGCTCTGTGCTTTCTTTCGTTCTGAACAAGTGTTACTGTTTTCTGCACAAAAGCGATTCTGCGAAGCAATGTGAACACTCTGCTTCCCAGGCACAGAGAAGGTGCTAGCAGGGAATTCTCTGCCTGCCTTTCCCCAGTGCTCTGCAAGCTCTCCAGGACAACATCAAATTTGGGGCTCTCTGCTTTCTTTCGTTCTGAACAAGTGTTACTGTTTTCTGCACAAAAGCGATTCTGCGAAGCAATGTGAACACTTCTGCTTCCCAGGCACAGAGAAGGTGCTAGCAGGGAATTCTCTGCCTGCCTTTCCCCAGTGCTCTGCAAGCTCTCCAGGACAACAGCAAATCTGGGGCTGTGTGCTTTCTTTCGTTCTGAACAAGTCTTAGTGTTTTCTGCACAAAAGCGATTCTGCGAAGCAATGTGAACACTTCTGCTTCCCAGGCACAGAGAAGGTGCTAGCAGGGAATTCTCTGCCTGCCTTTCCCCAGTGCTCTGCAAGCTCTCCAGGACAACAGCAAACCTGGGGCTCTGTGCTTTCTTTCCTTCTGAACAAGTGTTGCTGTTTTCTGCACAAAAGCGATTCTGCGAAGCAATGTGAACACTTCTACTTCCCAGGCACAGAGAAGGTGCTAGCAGGGAATTCTCTGCCTGCCTTTCCCCAGTGCTCTGCAAGCTCTCCAGGACAACAGCAAATCTGGGGCTGTGTGCTTTCTTTCGTTCTGAACAAGTGTTACTGTTTTCTGCACAAAAGCGATTCTGCGAAGCAATGTGAACACTTCTGCTTCCCAGGCACAGAGAAGGTGCTAGCAGGGAATTCTCTGCCTGCCTTTCCCCAGTGCTCTGCAAACTCTCCAGGACAACATAGAATCTGGGGCTCTGTGCTTTCTTTCGTTCTGAACAAGTGTTAGTGTTTTCTGCACAAAAGCGATTCTGCGAAGCAATGTGAACACTTCTGCTTCCCAGGCACAGAGAAGGTGCTAGCAGGGAATTCTCTGCCTGCCTTTCCCCAGTGCTCTGCAAGCTCTCCAGGACAACATAGAATCTGGGGCTCTGTGCTTTCTTTCGTTCTGAACAAGTGTTAGTGTTTTCTGCACAAAAGCGATTCTGCGAAGCAATGTGAACACTTCTGCTTCCCAGGCACAGAGAAGGTGCTAGCAGGGAATTCTCTGCCTGCCTTTCCCCAGTGCTCTGCAAGCTCTCCAGGACAACATCAAATCTGGGGCTCTGTGCTTTCTTTCGTTCTGAACAAGTGTTACTGTTTTCTGCACAAAAGCGATTCTGCGAAGCAATGTGAACACTTCTGCTTCCCAGGCACAGAGAAGGTGCTAGCAGGGAATTCTCTGCCTGCCTTTCCCCAGTGCTCTGCAAGCTCTCCAGGACAACATAGAATCTGGGGCTCTGTGCTTTCTTTCGTTCTGAACAAGTGTTACTGTTTTCTGCACAAAAGCGATTCTGCGAAGCAATGTGAACACTTCTGCTTCCCAGGCACAGAGAAGGTGCTAGCAGGGAATTCTCTGCCTGCCTTTCCCCAGTGCTCTGCAAGCTCTCCAGGACAACATAGAATCTGGGGCTCTGTGCTTTCTTTCATTCTGAACAAGTGTTACTGTTTTCTGCACAAAAGCGATTCTGCGAAGCAATGTGAACACTTCTGCTTCCCAGGCACAGAGAAGGTGCTAGCAGGGAATTCTCTGCCTGCCTTTCCCCAGTGCTCTGCAAGCTCTCCAGGACAACATAAAATCTGGGGCTCTGTGCTTTCTTTCGTTCTGAACAAGTGTTACTGTTTTCTGCACAAAAGCGCTTCTGAGAAGCAATATGAACACTTCTGCTTCCCAGGCACAGAGAAGGTGCTAGCAGGGAATTCTCTGCCTGCCTTTCCCCAGTGCTCTGCAAGCTCTCCAGGACAACATAGAATCTGGGGCTCTGTGCTTTCTTTCGTTCTGAACAAGTGTTACTGTTTTCTGCACAAAAGCGATTCTGCGAAGCAATGTGAACACTTCTGCTTCCCAGGCACAGAGAAGGTGCTTGCAGGGAATTCTCTACCTGCCTTTCCCCAGTGCTCTGCAAGCACTCCAGGACAACAGCAAATCTGGGGCTGTGTGCTTTCTTTCGTTCTGAACAAGTGTTACTGTTTTCTGCACAAAAGCGATTCTGAGAAGCAATATGAACACTTCTGCTTCCCAGGCACAGAGAAGGTGCTAGCAGGGAATTCTCTGCCTGCCTTTCCCCAGTGCTCTGCAAACTCTCCAGGACAACAGCAAATCTGGGGCTCTGTGCTTTCTTTCATTCTGAACAAGTGTTACCGTTTTCTGCACAAAAGTGATTCTGCGAAGCAATGTGAACACTTCTGCTTCCCAGGCACAGAGAAGGTGCTAGCAGGGAATTCTCTGCCTGCCTTTCCCCAGTGCTCTGCAAGCTCTCCAGGACAACATAAAATCTGGGGCTCTGTGCTTTCTTTCCTTCTGAACAAGTGTTACTGTTTTCTGCACAAAAGCGATTCTGCGAAGCAATGTGAACACTTCTGCTTCCCAGGCACAGAGAAGGTGCTAGCAGGGAATTCTCTGCCTGCCTTTCCCCAGTGCTCTGCAAGCTCTCCAGGACAACATAGAATCTGGGGCTCTGTGCTTTCTTTCGTTCTGATCAAGTGTTACTGTTTTCTGCACAAAAGCGATTCTGCGAAGCAATGTGAACACTCTGCTTCCCAGGCACAGAGAAGGTGCTAGCAGGGAATTCTCTGCCTGCCTTTCCCCAGTGCTCTGCAAGCTCTCCAGGACAACATCAAATTTGGGGCTCTGTGCTTTCTTTCGTTCTGAACAAGTGTTACTGTTTTCTGCACAAAAGCGATTCTGCGAAGCAATGTGAACACTTCTGCTTCCCAGGCACAGAGAAGGTGCTAGCAGGGAATTCTCTGCCTGCCTTTCCCCAGTGCTCTGCAAGCTCTCCAGGACAACATAGAATCTGGGGCTCTGTGCTTTCTTTCGTTCTGAACAAGTGTTAGTGTTTTCTGCACAAAAGCGATTCTGCGAAGCAATGTGAACACTACTGCTTCCCAGGCACAGAGAAGGTGCTAGCAGGGAATTCTCTGCCTGCCTTTCCCCAGTGCTCTGCAAGCTCTCCAGGACAACATAGAATCTGGGGCTCTGTGCTTTCTTTCGTTCTGAACAAGTGTTAGTGTTTTCTGCACAAAAGCGATTCTGCGAAGCAATGTGAACACTTCTGCTTCCCAGGCACAGAGAAGGTGCTAGCAGGGAATTCTCTGCCTGCCTTTCCCCAGTGCTCTGCAAGCTCTCCAGGACAACATCAAATCTGGGGCTCTGTGCTTTCTTTCGTTCTGAACAAGTGTTACTGTTTTCTGCACAAAAGCGATTCTGCGAAGCAATGTGAACACTTCTGCTTCCCAGGCACAGAGAAGGTGCTAGCAGGGAATTCTCTGCCTGCCTTTCCCCAGTGCTCTGCAAGCTCTCCAGGACAACATAGAATCTGGGGCTCTGTGCTTTCTTTCGTTCTGAACAAGTGTTACTGTTTTCTGCACAAAAGCGATTCTGCGAAGCAATGTGAACACTCTGCTTCCCAGGCACAGAGAAGGTGCTAGCAGGGAATTCTCTGCCTGCCTTTCCCCAGTGCTCTGCAAGCTCTCCAGGACAACATCAAATTTGGGGCTCTCTGCTTTCTTTCGTTCTGAACAAGTGTTACTGTTTTCTGCACAAAAGCGATTCTGCGAAGCAATGTGAACACTTCTGCTTCCCAGGCACAGAGAAGGTGCTAGCAGGGAATTCTCTGCCTGCCTTTCCCCAGTGCTCTGCAAGCTCTCCAGGACAACAGCAAATCTGGGGCTCTGTGCTTTCTTTCATTCTGAACAAGTGTTACTGTTTTCTGCACAAAAGCGATTCTGCGAAGCAATGTGAACACTTCTGCTTCCCAGGCACAGAGAAGGTGCTAGCAGGGAATTCTCTGCCTGCCTTTCCCCAGTGCTCTGCAAGCTCTCCAGGACAACATAGAATCTGGGGCTCTGTGCTTTCTTTCGTTCTGTACAAGTGTTACTGTTTTCTGCACAAAAGCGATTCTGCGAAGCAATGTGAACACTTCTGCTTCCCAGGCACAGAGAAGGTGCTAGCAGGGAATTCTCTGCCTGCCTTTCCCCAGTGCTCTGCAAGCTCTCCAGGACAACATAAAATCTGGGGCTGTGTGCTTTCTTTCCTTCTGAACAAGTGTTACTGTTTTCTGCACAAAAGCGATTCTGCGAAGCAATGTGAACACTTCTGCTTCCCAGGCACAGAGAAGGTGCTAGCAGGGAATTCTCTGCCTGCCTTTCCCCAGTGCTCTGCAAACTCTCCAGGACAACATAGAATCTGGGGCTCTGTGCTTTCTTTCGTTCTGAACAAGTGTTACTGTTTTCTGCACAAAAGCGATTCTGTGAGGCAATGTGAACACTTCTGCTTCCCAGGCACAGAGAAGGTGCTAGCAGGGAATTCTCTGCCTGCCTTTCCCCAGTGCTCTGCAAGCTCTCCAGGACAACATAAAATCTGGGGCTCTGTGCTTTCTTTCGTTCTGAACAAGTGTTACTGTTTTCTGCACAAAAGCGATTCTGCGAAGCAATGTGAACACTTCTGCTTCCCAGGCACAGAGAAGGTGCTAGCAGGGAATTCTCTGCCTGCCTTTCCCCAGTGCTCTGCAAGCTCTCCAGGACAACATAAAATCTGGGGCTCTGTGCTTTCTTTCCTTCTGAACAAGTGTTAGTGTTTTCTGCACAAAAGCGATTCTGCGAAGCAATGTGAACACTTCTGCTTCCCAGGCACAGAGAAGGTGCTAGCAGGGAATTCTCTGCCTGCCTTTCCCCAGTGCTCTGCAAGCTCTCCAGGACAACATAGAATCTGGGGCTCTGTGCTTTCTTTCGTTCTGAACAAGTGTTACTGTTTTCTGCACAAAAGCGATTCTGCGAAGCAATGTGAACACTCTGCTTCCCAGGCACAGAGAAGGTGCTAGCAGGGAATTCTCTGCCTGCCTTTCCCCAGTGCTCTGCAAGCTCTCCAGGACAACATCAAATTTGGGGCTCTCTGCTTTCTTTCGTTCTGAACAAGTGTTAGTGTTTTCTGCACAAAAGCGATTCTGCGAAGCAATGTGAACACTTCTGCTTCCCAGGCACAGAGAAGGTGCTAGCAGGGAATTCTCTGCCTGCCTTTCCCCAGTGCTCTGCAAGCTCTCCAGGACAACAGCAAACCTGGGGCTCTGTGCTTTCTTTCCTTCTGAACAAGTGTTGCTGTTTTCTGCACAAAAGCGATTCTGCGAAGCAATGTGAACACTTCTGCTTCCCAGGCACAGAGAAGGTGCTAGCAGGGAATTCTCTGCCTGCCTTTCCCCAGTGCTCTGCAAGCTCTCCAGGACAACAGCAAATCTGGGGCTGTGTGCTTTCTTTCGTTCTGAACAAGTGTTACTGTTTTCTGCACAAAAGCGATTCTGCGAAGCAATGTGAACACTTCTGCTTCCCAGGCACAGAGAAGGTGCTAGCAGGGAATTCTCTGCCTGCCTTTCCCCAGTGCTCTGCAAACTCTCCAGGACAACAGCAAATCTGGGGCTCTGTGCTTTCTTTCATTCTGAACAAGTGTTACTGTTTTCTGCACAAAAGCGATTCTGCGAAGCAATGTGAACACTTCTGCTTCCCAGGCACAGAGAAGGTGCTAGCAGGGAATTCTCTGCCTGCCTTTCCCCAGTGCTCTGCAAGCTCTCCAGGACAACATAGAATCTGGGGCTCTGTGCTTTCTTTCGTTCTGAACAAGTGTTACTGTTTTCTGCACAAAAGCGATTCTGAGAAGCAATATGAACACTTCTGCTTCCCAGGCACAGAGAAGGTGCTTGCAGGGAATTCTCTGCCTGCCTTTCTCCAGTGCTCTGCAAGCTCTCCAGGACAACATAGAATCTGGGGCTCTGTGCTTTCTTTCGTTCTGAACAAGTGTTAGTGTTTTCTGCACAAAAGCGATTCTGTGAGGCAATGTGAACACTTCTGCTTCCCAGGCACAGAGAAGGTGCTAGCAGGGAATTCTCTGCCTGCCTTTCCCCAGTGCTCTGCAAGCTCTCCAGGACAACATAGAATCTGGGGCTCTGTGCTTTCTTTCATTCTGAACAAGTGTTAGTGTTTTCTGCACAAAAGCGCTTCTGTGAGGCAATGTGAACACTTCTGCTTCCCAGGCACAGAGAAGGTGCTAGCAGGGAATTCTCTGCCTGCCTTTCCCCAGTGCTCTGCAAGCTCTCCAGGACAACAGTGAATCTGGGGCTCTGTGCTTTCTTTCGTTCTGAACAAGTGTTACTGTTTTCTGCACAAAAGCGATTCTGCGAAGCAATGTGAACACTTCTGCTTCCCAGGCACAGAGAAGGTGCTTGCAGGGAATTCTCTGCCTGCCTTTCCCCAGTGCTCTGCAAGCACTCCAGGACAACAGCAAATCTGGGGCTGTGTGCTTTCTTTCGTTCTGAACAAGTGTTACTGTTTTCTGCACAAAAGCGATTCTGCGAAGCAATGTGAACACTTCTGCTTCCCAGGCACAGAGAAGGTGCTAGCAGGGAATTCTCTGCCTGCCTTTCCCCAGTGCTCTGCAAACTCTCCAGGACAACAGCAAATCTGGGGCTCTGTGCTTTCTTTCATTCTGAACAAGTGTTACCGTTTTCTGCACAAAAGTGATTCTGCGAAGCAATGTGAACACTTCTGCTTCCCAGGCACAGAGAAGGTGCTAGCAGGGAATTCTCTGCCTGCCTTTCCCCAGTGCTCTGCAAGCTCTCCAGGACAACATAAAATCTGGGGCTCTGTGCTTTCTTTCCTTCTGAACAAGTGTTACTGTTTTCTGCACAAAAGCGATTCTGCGAAGCAATGTGAACACTTCTGCTTCCCAGGCACAGAGAAGGTGCTAGCAGGGAATTCTCTGCCTGCCTTTCCCCAGTGCTCTGCAAGCTCTCCAGGACAACATAGAATCTGGGGCTCTGTGCTTTCTTTCGTTCTGAACAAGTGTTACTGTTTTCTGCACAAAAGCGATTCTGCGAAGCAATGTGAACACTCTGCTTCCCAGGCACAGAGAAGGTGCTAGCAGGGAATTCTCTGCCTGCCTTTCCCCAGTGCTCTGCAAGCTCTCCAGGACAACATCAAATTTGGGGCTCTCTGCTTTCTTTCGTTCTGAACAAGTGTTACTGTTTTCTGCACAAAAGCGATTCTGCGAAGCAATGTGAACACTTCTGCTTCCCAGGCACAGAGAAGGTGCTAGCAGGGAATTCTCTGCCTGCCTTTCCCCAGTGCTCTGCAAGCTCTCCAGGACAACAGCAAATCTGGGGCTGTGTGCTTTCTTTCGTTCTGAACAAGTCTTAGTGTTTTCTGCACAAAAGCGATTCTGCGAAGCAATGTGAACACTTCTGCTTCCCAGGCACAGAGAAGGTGCTAGCAGGGAATTCTCTGCCTGCCTTTCCCCAGTGCTCTGCAAGCTCTCCAGGACAACAGCAAACCTGGGGCTCTGTGCTTTCTTTCCTTCTGAACAAGTGTTGCTGTTTTCTGCACAAAAGCGATTCTGCGAAGCAATGTGAACACTTCTACTTCCCAGGCACAGAGAAGGTGCTAGCAGGGAATTCTCTGCCTGCCTTTCCCCAGTGCTCTGCAAGCTCTCCAGGACAACAGCAAATCTGGGGCTGTGTGCTTTCTTTCGTTCTGAACAAGTGTTACTGTTTTCTGCACAAAAGCGATTCTGCGAAGCAATGTGAACACTTCTGCTTCCCAGGCACAGAGAAGGTGCTAGCAGGGAATTCTCTGCCTGCCTTTCCCCAGTGCTCTGCAAACTCTCCAGGACAACATAGAATCTGGGGCTCTGTGCTTTCTTTCGTTCTGAACAAGTGTTAGTGTTTTCTGCACAAAAGCGATTCTGCGAAGCAATGTGAACACTTCTGCTTCCCAGGCACAGAGAAGGTGCTAGCAGGGAATTCTCTGCCTGCCTTTCCCCAGTGCTCTGCAAGCTCTCCAGGACAACATAGAATCTGGGGCTCTGTGCTTTCTTTCGTTCTGAACAAGTGTTAGTGTTTTCTGCACAAAAGCGATTCTGCGAAGCAATGTGAACACTTCTGCTTCCCAGGCACAGAGAAGGTGCTAGCAGGGAATTCTCTGC
The DNA here is from genome assembly GCF_031877795.1 of Strix aluco. Taxonomy (NCBI): domain Eukaryota; kingdom Metazoa; phylum Chordata; class Aves; order Strigiformes; family Strigidae; genus Strix; species Strix aluco. The sequence goes on from NW_027436636.1 coordinate 2,044,941, forward strand.
CTGCCTTTCCCCAGTGCTCTGCAAGCTCTCCAGGACAACATCAAATCTGGGGCTCTGTGCTTTCTTTCGTTCTGAACAAGTGTTACTGTTTTCTGCACAAAAGCGATTCTGCGAAGCAATGTGAACACTTCTGCTTCCCAGGCACAGAGAAGGTGCTAGCAGGGAATTCTCTGCCTGCCTTTCCCCAGTGCTCTGCAAGCTCTCCAGGACAACATAGAATCTGGGGCTCTGTGCTTTCTTTCGTTCTGAACAAGTGTTACTGTTTTCTGCACAAAAGCGATTCTGCGAAGCAATGTGAACACTTCTGCTTCCCAGGCACAGAGAAGGTGCTAGCAGGGAATTCTCTGCCTGCCTTTCCCCAGTGCTCTGCAAGCTCTCCAGGACAACATAGAATCTGGGGCTCTGTGCTTTCTTTCATTCTGAACAAGTGTTACTGTTTTCTGCACAAAAGCGATTCTGCGAAGCAATGTGAACACTTCTGCTTCCCAGGCACAGAGAAGGTGCTAGCAGGGAATTCTCTGCCTGCCTTTCCCCAGTGCTCTGCAAGCTCTCCAGGACAACATAAAATCTGGGGCTCTGTGCTTTCTTTCGTTCTGAACAAGTGTTACTGTTTTCTGCACAAAAGCGCTTCTGAGAAGCAATATGAACACTTCTGCTTCCCAGGCACAGAGAAGGTGCTAGCAGGGAATTCTCTGCCTGCCTTTCCCCAGTGCTCTGCAAGCTCTCCAGGACAACATAGAATCTGGGGCTCTGTGCTTTCTTTCGTTCTGAACAAGTGTTACTGTTTTCTGCACAAAAGCGATTCTGCGAAGCAATGTGAACACTTCTGCTTCCCAGGCACAGAGAAGGTGCTTGCAGGGAATTCTCTACCTGCCTTTCCCCAGTGCTCTGCAAGCACTCCAGGACAACAGCAAATCTGGGGCTGTGTGCTTTCTTTCGTTCTGAACAAGTGTTACTGTTTTCTGCACAAAAGCGATTCTGAGAAGCAATATGAACACTTCTGCTTCCCAGGCACAGAGAAGGTGCTAGCAGGGAATTCTCTGCCTGCCTTTCCCCAGTGCTCTGCAAACTCTCCAGGACAACAGCAAATCTGGGGCTCTGTGCTTTCTTTCATTCTGAACAAGTGTTACCGTTTTCTGCACAAAAGTGATTCTGCGAAGCAATGTGAACACTTCTGCTTCCCAGGCACAGAGAAGGTGCTAGCAGGGAATTCTCTGCCTGCCTTTCCCCAGTGCTCTGCAAGCTCTCCAGGACAACATAAAATCTGGGGCTCTGTGCTTTCTTTCCTTCTGAACAAGTGTTACTGTTTTCTGCACAAAAGCGATTCTGCGAAGCAATGTGAACACTTCTGCTTCCCAGGCACAGAGAAGGTGCTAGCAGGGAATTCTCTGCCTGCCTTTCCCCAGTGCTCTGCAAGCTCTCCAGGACAACATAGAATCTGGGGCTCTGTGCTTTCTTTCGTTCTGATCAAGTGTTACTGTTTTCTGCACAAAAGCGATTCTGCGAAGCAATGTGAACACTCTGCTTCCCAGGCACAGAGAAGGTGCTAGCAGGGAATTCTCTGCCTGCCTTTCCCCAGTGCTCTGCAAGCTCTCCAGGACAACATCAAATTTGGGGCTCTGTGCTTTCTTTCGTTCTGAACAAGTGTTACTGTTTTCTGCACAAAAGCGATTCTGCGAAGCAATGTGAACACTTCTGCTTCCCAGGCACAGAGAAGGTGCTAGCAGGGAATTCTCTGCCTGCCTTTCCCCAGTGCTCTGCAAGCTCTCCAGGACAACATAGAATCTGGGGCTCTGTGCTTTCTTTCGTTCTGAACAAGTGTTAGTGTTTTCTGCACAAAAGCGATTCTGCGAAGCAATGTGAACACTACTGCTTCCCAGGCACAGAGAAGGTGCTAGCAGGGAATTCTCTGCCTGCCTTTCCCCAGTGCTCTGCAAGCTCTCCAGGACAACATAGAATCTGGGGCTCTGTGCTTTCTTTCGTTCTGAACAAGTGTTAGTGTTTTCTGCACAAAAGCGATTCTGCGAAGCAATGTGAACACTTCTGCTTCCCAGGCACAGAGAAGGTGCTAGCAGGGAATTCTCTGCCTGCCTTTCCCCAGTGCTCTGCAAGCTCTCCAGGACAACATCAAATCTGGGGCTCTGTGCTTTCTTTCGTTCTGAACAAGTGTTACTGTTTTCTGCACAAAAGCGATTCTGCGAAGCAATGTGAACACTTCTGCTTCCCAGGCACAGAGAAGGTGCTAGCAGGGAATTCTCTGCCTGCCTTTCCCCAGTGCTCTGCAAGCTCTCCAGGACAACATAGAATCTGGGGCTCTGTGCTTTCTTTCGTTCTGAACAAGTGTTACTGTTTTCTGCACAAAAGCGATTCTGCGAAGCAATGTGAACACTCTGCTTCCCAGGCACAGAGAAGGTGCTAGCAGGGAATTCTCTGCCTGCCTTTCCCCAGTGCTCTGCAAGCTCTCCAGGACAACATCAAATTTGGGGCTCTCTGCTTTCTTTCGTTCTGAACAAGTGTTACTGTTTTCTGCACAAAAGCGATTCTGCGAAGCAATGTGAACACTTCTGCTTCCCAGGCACAGAGAAGGTGCTAGCAGGGAATTCTCTGCCTGCCTTTCCCCAGTGCTCTGCAAGCTCTCCAGGACAACAGCAAATCTGGGGCTCTGTGCTTTCTTTCCTTCTGAACAAGTGTTACTGTTTTCTGCACAAAAGCGATTCTGCGAAGCAATGTGAACACTTCTGCTTCCCAGGCACAGAGAAGGTGCTAGCAGGGAATTCTCTGCCTGCCTTTCCCCAGTGCTCTGCAAGCTCTCCAGGACAACATAGAATCTGGGGCTCTGTGCTTTCTTTCGTTCTGTACAAGTGTTACTGTTTTCTGCACAAAAGCGATTCTGCGAAGCAATGTGAACACTTCTGCTTCCCAGGCACAGAGAAGGTGCTAGCAGGGAATTCTCTGCCTGCCTTTCCCCAGTGCTCTGCAAGCTCTCCAGGACAACATAAAATCTGGGGCTGTGTGCTTTCTTTCCTTCTGAACAAGTGTTACTGTTTTCTGCACAAAAGCGATTCTGCGAAGCAATGTGAACACTTCTGCTTCCCAGGCACAGAGAAGGTGCTAGCAGGGAATTCTCTGCCTGCCTTTCCCCAGTGCTCTGCAAACTCTCCAGGACAACATAGAATCTGGGGCTCTGTGCTTTCTTTCGTTCTGAACAAGTGTTACTGTTTTCTGCACAAAAGCGATTCTGCGAAGCAATGTGAACACTTCTGCTTCCCAGGCACAGAGAAGGTGCTAGCAGGGAATTCTCTGCCTGCCTTTCCCCAGTGCTCTGCAAGCTCTCCAGGACAACATAGAATCTGGGGCTCTGTGCTTTCTTTCGTTCTGAACAAGTGTTACTGTTTTCTGCACAAAAGCGATTCTGCGAAGCAATGTGAACACTCTGCTTCCCAGGCACAGAGAAGGTGCTAGCAGGGAATTCTCTGCCTGCCTTTCCCCAGTGCTCTGCAAGCTCTCCAGGACAACATCAAATTTGGGGCTCTGTGCTTTCTTTCGTTCTGAACAAGTGTTACTGTTTTCTGCACAAAAGCGATTCTGCGAAGCAATGTGAACACTTCTGCTTCCCAGGCACAGAGAAGGTGCTAGCAGGGAATTCTCTGCCTGCCTTTCCCCAGTGCTCTGCAAGCTCTCCAGGACAACATAGAATCTGGGGCTCTGTGCTTTCTTTCATTCTGAACAAGTGTTACTGTTTTCTGCACAAAAGCGATTCTGCGAAGCAATGTGAACACTTCTGCTTCCCAGGCACAGAGAAGGTGCTAGCAGGGAATTCTCTGCCTGCCTTTCCCCAGTGCTCTGCAAGCTCTCCAGGACAACATAAAATCTGGGGCTGTGTGCTTTCTTTCGTTCTGAACAAGTGTTACTGTTTTCTGCACAAAAGCGATTCTGCGAAGCAATGTGAACACTTCTGCTTCCCAGGCACAGAGAAGGTGCTAGCAGGGAATTCTCTGCCTGCCTTTCCCCAGTGCTCTGCAAGCTCTCCAGGGCAACATAAAATCTGGGGCTCTGTGCTTTCTTTCCTTCTGAACAAGTGTTACTGTTTTCTGCACAAAAGCGATTCTGCGAAGCAATGTGAACACTTCTGCTTCCCAGGCACAGAGAAGGTGCTAGCAGGGAATTCTCTGCCTGCCTTTCCCCAGTGCTCTGCAAGCTCTCCAGGACAACAGCAAATTTGGGGCTCTGTGCTTTCTTTCGTTCTGAACAAGTGTTACTGTTTTCTGCACAAAAGCGATTCTGCGAAGCAATGTGAACACTTCTGCTTCCCAGGCACAGAGAAGGTGCTAGCAGGGAATTCTCTGCCTGCCTTTCCCCAGTGCTCTGCAAGCTCTCCAGGAAAACAGCAAATCTGGGGCTCTGTGCTTTCTTTCGTTCTGAACAAGTGTTACTGTTTTCTGCACAAAAGCGATTCTGCGAAGCAATGTGAACACTCTGCTTCCCAGGCACAGAGAAGGTGCTAGCAGGGAATTCTCTGCCTGCCTTTCCCCAGTGCTCTGCAAGCTCTCCAGGACAACAGCAAATTTGGGGCTCTGTGCTTTCTTTCGTTCTGAACAAGTGTTACTGTTTTCTGCACAAAAGCGATTCTGCGAAGCAATGTGAACATTTCTGCTTCCCAGTCACAGAGAAGGTGCTAGCAGGGAATTCTCTGCCTGCCTTTCCCCAGTGCTCTGCAAGCACTCCAGGACAACAGCAAATCTGGGGCTGTGTGCTTTCTTTCATTCTGAACAAGTGTTACCGTTTTCTGCACAAAAGTGATTCTGCGAAGCAATGTGAACACTTCTGCTTCCCAGGCACAGAGAAGGTGCTAGCAGGGAATTCTCTGCCTGCCTTTCCCCAGTGCTCTGCAAGCTCTCCAGGACAACATCAAATTTGGGGCTCTCTGCTTTCTTTCGTTCTGAACAAGTGTTACTGTTTTCTGCACAAAAGCGATTCTGCGAAGCAATGTGAACACTTCTGCTTCCCAGGCACAGAGAAGGTGCTAGCAGGGAATTCTCTGCCTGCCTTTCCCCAGTGCTCTGCAAGCTCTCCAGGACAACAGCAAATCTGGGGCTGTGTGCTTTCTTTCGTTCTGAACAAGTGTTACTGTTTTCTGCACAAAAGCGATTCTGCGAAGCAATGTGAACACTTCTGCTTCCCAGGCACAGAGAAGGTGCTAGCAGGGAATTCTCTGCCTGCCTTTCCCCAGTGCTCTGCAAGCTCTCCAGGACAACATAGAATCTGGGGCTCTGTGCTTTCTTTCATTCTGAACAAGTGTTACTGTTTTCTGCACAAAAGCGATTCTGCGAAGCAATGTGAACACTTCTGCTTCCCAGGCACAGAGAAGGTGCTAGCAGGGAATTCTCTGCCTGCCTTTCCCCAGTGCTCTGCAAGCTCTCCAGGACAACAGCAAATCTGGGGCTCTGTGCTTTCTTTCGTTCTGAACAAGTGTTACTGTTTTCTGCACAAAAGCGATTCTGAGAAGCAATATGAACACTTCTGCTTCCCAGGCACAGAGAAGGTGCTAGCAGGGAATTCTCTGCCTGCCTTTCCCCAGTGCTCTGCAAGCTCTCCAGGACAACATAGAATCTGGGGCTCTGTGCTTTCTTTCGTTCTGAACAAGTGTTACTGTTTTCTGCACAAAAGCGATTCTGCGAAGCAATGTGAACACTTCTGCTTCCCAGGCACAGAGAAGGTGCTTGCAGGGAATTCTCTGCCTGCCTTTCCCCAGTGCTCTGCAAGCACTCCAGGACAACAGCAAATCTGGGGCTGTGTGCTTTCTTTCGTTCTGAACAAGTGTTACTGTTTTCTGCACAAAAGCGATTCTGCGAAGCAATGTGAACACTTCTGCTTCCCAGGCACAGAGAAGGTGCTAGCAGGGAATTCTCTGCCTGCCTTTCCCCAGTGCTCTGCAAACTCTCCAGGACAACAGCAAATCTGGGGCTCTGTGCTTTCTTTCATTCTGAACAAGTGTTACTGTTTTCTGCACAAAAGCGATTCTGCGAAGCAATGTGAACACTTCTGCTTCCCAGGCACAGAGAAGGTGCTAGCAGGGAATTCTCTGCCTGCCTTTCCCCAGTGCTCTGCAAGCTCTCCAGGACAACATAGAATCTGTGGCTCTGTGCTTTCTTTCGTTCTGTACAAGTGTTACTGTTTTCTACACAAAAGCGATTCTGCGAAGCAATGTGAACACTTCTGCTTCCCAGGCACAGAGAAGGTGCTAGCAGGGAATTCTCTGCCTGCCTTTCCCCAGTGCTCTGCAAGCTCTCCAGGACAACATAAAATCTGGGGCTGTGTGCTTTCTTTCCTTCTGAACAAGTGTTACTGTTTTCTGCACAAAAGCGATTCTGCGAAGCAATGTGAGCACTTCTGCTTCCCAGGCACAGAGAAGGTGCTAGCAGGGAATTCTCTGCCTGCCTTTCCCCAGTGCTCTGCAAGCTCTCCAGGACAACATAGAATCTGGGGCTCTGTGCTTTCTTTCGTTCTGAACAAGTGTTAGTGTTTTCTGCACAAAAGCGATTCTGCGAAGCAATGTGAACACTTCTGCTTCCCAGGCACAGAGAAGGTGCTAGCAGGGAATTCTCTGCCTGCCTTTCCCCAGTGCTCTGCAAGCTCTCCAGGACAACATAGAATCTGGGGCTCTGTGCTTTCTTTCGTTCTGAACAAGTGTTACTGTTTTCTGCACAAAAGCGATTCTGCGAAGCAATGTGAACACTCTGCTTCCCAGGCACAGAGAAGGTGCTAGCAGGGAATTCTCTGCCTGCCTTTCCCCAGTGCTCTGCAAGCTCTCCAGGACAACAGCAAATTTGGGGCTCTCTGCTTTCTTTCGTTCTGAACAAGTGTTACTGTTTTCTGCACAAAAGCGATTCTGCGAAGCAATGTGAACACTTCTGCTACCCAGGCACAGAGAAGGTGCTAGCAGGGAATTCTCTGCCTGCCTTTCCCCAGTGCTCTGCAAGCTCTCCAGGACAACATAGAATCTGGGGCTCTGTGCTTTCTTTCGTTCTGAACAAGTGTTACTGTTTTCTGCACAAAAGCGATTCTGCGAAGCAATGTGAACACTTCTGCTTCCCAGGCACAGAGAAGGTGCTTGCAGGGAATTCTCTGCCTGCCTTTCCCCAGTGCTCTGCAAGCACTCCAGGACAACAGCAAATCTGGGGCTGTGTGCTTTCTTTCGTTCTGAACAAGTGTTACTGTTTTCTGCACAAAAGCGATTCTGCGAAGCAATGTGAACACTTCTGCTTCCCAGGCACAGAGAAGGTGCTAGCAGGGAATTCTCTGCCTGCCTTTCCCCAGTGCTCTGCAAGCTCTCCAGGACAACATAAAATCTGGGGCTGTGTGCTTTCTTTCCTTCTGAACAAGTGTTACTGTTTTCTGCACAAAAGCGATTCTGCGAAGCAATGTGAGCACTTCTGCTTCCCAGGCACAGAGAAGGTGCTAGCAGGGAATTCTCTGCCTGCCTTTCCCCAGTGCTCTGCAAGCTCTCCAGGACAACATAGAATCTGGGGCTCTGTGCTTTCTTTCGTTCTGAACAAGTGTTAGTGTTTTCTGCACAAAAGCGATTCTGCGAAGCAATGTGAACACTTCTGCTTCCCAGGCACAGAGAAGGTGCTAGCAGGGAATTCTCTGCCTGCCTTTCCCCAGTGCTCTGCAAGCTCTCCAGGACAACATAGAATCTGGGGCTCTGTGCTTTCTTTCGTTCTGAACAAGTGTTACTGTTTTCTGCACAAAAGCGATTCTGCGAAGCAATGTGAACACTCTGCTTCCCAGGCACAGAGAAGGTGCTAGCAGGGAATTCTCTGCCTGCCTTTCCCCAGTGCTCTGCAAGCTCTCCAGGACAACAGCAAATTTGGGGCTCTCTGCTTTCTTTCGTTCTGAACAAGTGTTACTGTTTTCTGCACAAAAGCGATTCTGCGAAGCAATGTGAACACTTCTGCTTCCCAGGCACAGAGAAGGTGCTAGCAGGGAATTCTCTGCCTGCCTTTCCCCAGTGCTCTGCAAGCTCTCCAGGACAACATAGAATCTGGGGCTCTGTGCTTTCTTTCATTCTGAACAAGTGTTACTGTTTTCTGCACAAAAGCGATTCTGCGAAGCAATGTGAACACTTCTGCTTCCCAGGCACAGAGAAGGTGCTAGCAGGGAATTCTCTGCCTGCCTTTCCCCAGTGCTCTGCAAGCTCTCCAGGACAACATAAAATCTGGGGCTGTGTGCTTTCTTTCGTTCTGAACAAGTGTTACTGTTTTCTGCACAAAAGCGATTCTGCGAAGCAATGTGAACACTTCTGCTTCCCAGGCACAGAGAAGGTGCTAGCAGGGAATTCTCTGCCTGCCTTTCCCCAGTGCTCTGCAAGCTCTCCAGGACAACATAGAATCTGGGGCTCTGTGCTTTCTTTCGTTCTGAACAAGTGTTACTGTTTTCTGCACAAAAGCGATTCTGCGAAGCAATGTGAACACTTCTGCTTCCCAGGCACAGAGAAGGTGCTAGCAGGGAATTCTCTGCCTGCCTTTCCCCAGTGCTCTGCAAGCTCTCCAGGACAACAGCAAATTTGGGGCTCTGTGCTTTCTTTCGTTCTGAACAAGTGTTACTGTTTTCTGCACAAAAGCGATTCTGCGAAGCAATGTGAACACTTCTGCTTCCCAGGCACAGAGAAGGTGCTAGCAGGGAATTCTCTGCCTGCCTTTCCCCAGTGCTCTGCAAGCTCTCCAGGAAAACAGCAAATCTGGGGCTCTGTGCTTTCTTTCGTTCTGAACAAGTGTTACTGTTTTCTGCACAAAAGCGATTCTGCGAAGCAATGTGAACACTCTGCTTCCCAGGCACAGAGAAGGTGCTAGCAGGGAATTCTCTGCCTGCCTTTCCCCAGTGCTCTGCAAGCTCTCCAGGACAACAGCAAATTTGGGGCTCTGTGCTTTCTTTCGTTCTGAACAAGTGTTACTGTTTTCTGCACAAAAGCGATTCTGCGAAGCAATGTGAACACTCTGCTTCCCAGGCACAGAGAAGGTGCTAGCAGGGAATTCTCTGCCTGCCTTTCCCCAGTGCTCTGCAAGCTCTCCAGGACAACATCAAATTTGGGGCTCTCTGCTTTCTTTCGTTCTGAACAAGTGTTACTGTTTTCTGCACAAAAGCGATTCTGCGAAGCAATGTGAACACTTCTGCTTCCCAGTCACAGAGAAGGTGCTAGCAGGGAATTCTCTGCCTGCCTTTCCCCAGTGCTCTGCAAGCACTCCAGGACAACAGCAAATCTGGGGCTGTGTGCTTTCTTTCGTTCTGAACAAGTGTTACTGTTTTCTGCACAAAAGCGATTCTGCGAATCAATGTGAACACTTCTGCTTCCCAGGCACAGAGAAGGTGCTAGCAGGGAATTCTCTGCCTGCCTTTCCCCAGTGCTCTGCAAACTCTCCAGGACAACAGCAAATCTGGGGCTCTGTGCTTTCTTTCATTCTGAACAAGTGTTACCGTTTTCTGCACAAAAGTGATTCTGCGAAGCAATGTGAACACTTCTGCTTCCCAGGCACAGAGAAGGTGCTAGCAGGGAATTCTCTGCCTGCCTTTCCCCAGTGCTCTGCAAGCTCTCCAGGACAACATAAAATCTGGGGCTCTGTGCTTTCTTTCCTTCTGAAAAAGTGTTACTGTTTTCTGCACAAAAGCGATTCTGCGAAGCAATGTGAACACTTCTGCTTCCCAGGCACAGAGAAGGTGCTAGCAGGGAATTCTCTGCCTGCCTTTCCCCAGTGCTCTGCAAGCTCTCCAGGACAACATAAAATCTGGGGCTCTGTGCTTTCTTTCCTTCTGAACAAGTGTTAGTGTTTTCTGCACAAAAGCGATTCTGCGAAGCAATGTGAACACTTCTGCTTCCCAGGCACAGAGAAGGTGCTAGCAGGGAATTCTCTGCCTGCCTTTCCCCAGTGCTCTGCAAGCTCTCCAGGACAACAGCAAATCTGGGGCTGTGTGCTTTCTTTCGTTCTGAACAAGTGTTACTGTTTTCTGCACAAAAGCGATTCTGCGAAGCAATGTGAACACTTCTGCTTCCCAGGCACAGAGAAGGTGCTAGCAGGGAATTCTCTGCCTGCCTTTCCCCAGTGCTCTGCAAGCTCTCCAGGACAACAGCAAACCTGGGGCTCTGTGCTTTCTTTCCTTCTGAACAAGTGTTGCTGTTTTCTGCACAAAAGCGATTCTGCGAAGCAATGTGAACACTTCTGCTTCCCAGGCACAGACAAGGTGCTAGCAGGGAATTCTCTGCCTGCCTTTCCCCAGTGCTCTGCAAGCTCTCCAGGACAACAGCAAATCTGGGGCTGTGTGCTTTCTTTCGTTCTGAACAAGTGTTACTGTTTTCTGCACAAAAGCGATTCTGCGAAGCAATGTGAACACTTCTGCTTCCCAGGCACAGAGAAGGTGCTAGCAGGGAATTCTCTGCCTGCCTTTCCCCAGTGCTCTGCAAACTCTCCAGGACAACAGCAAATCTGGGGCTCTGTGCTTTCTTTCATTCTGAACAAGTGTTACTGTTTTCTGCACAAAAGCGATTCTGCGAAGCAATGTGAACACTTCTGCTTCCCAGGCACAGAGAAGGTGCTAGCAGGGAATTCTCTGCCTGCCTTTCCCCAGTGCTCTGCAAGCTCTCCAGGACAACATAGAATCTGGGGCTCTGTGCTTTCTTTCGTTCTGAACAAGTGTTACTGTTTTCTGCACAAAAGCGATTCTGAGAAGCAATATGAACACTTCTGCTTCCCAGGCACAGAGAAGGTGCTTGCAGGGAATTCTCTGCCTGCCTTTCTCCAGTGCTCTGCAAGCTCTCCAGGACAACATAGAATCTGGGGCTCTGTGCTTTCTTTCGTTCTGAACAAGTGTTAGTGTTTTCTGCACAAAAGCGATTCTGCGAAGCAATGTGAACACTTCTGCTTCCCAGGCACAGAGAAGGTGCTAGCAGGGAATTCTCTGCCTGCCTTTCACCAGTGCTCTGCAAGCTCTCCAGGACAACATAGAATCTGGGGCTCTGTGCTTTCTTTCGTTCTGAACAAGTGTTAGTGTTTTCTGCACAAAAGCGCTTCTGTGAGGCAATGTGAACACTTCTGCTTCCCAGGCACAGAGAAGGTGCTAGCAGGGAATTCTCTGCCTGCCTTTCCCCAGTGCTCTGCAAGCTCTCCAGGACAACATAGAATCTGGGGCTCTGTGCTTTCTTTCGTTCTGAACAAGTGTTACTGTTTTCTGCACAAAAGCGATTCTGCGAAGCAATGTGAACACTTCTGCTTCCCAGTCACAGAGAAGGTGCTTGCAGGGAATTCTCTGCCTGCCTTTCCCCAGTGCTCTGCAAGCACTCCAGGACAACAGCAAATCTGGGGCTGTGTGCTTTCTTTCGTTCTGAACAAGTGTTACTGTTTTCTGCACAAAAGCGATTCTGCGAAGCAATGTGAACACTTCTGCTTCCCAGGCACAGAGAAGGTGCTAGCAGGGAATTCTCTGCCTGCCTTTCCCCAGTGCTCTGCAAGCTCTCCAGGACAACATAAAATCTGGGGCTCTGTGCTTTCTTTCGTTCTGAACAAGTGTTACTGTTTTCTGCACAAAAGCGATTCTGCGAAGCAATGTGAACACTTCTGCTTCCCAGGCACAGAGAAGGTGCTAGCAGGGAATTCTCTGCCTGCCTTTCCCCAGTGCTCTGCAAGCTCTCCAGGACAACATAAAATCTGGGGCTCTGTGCTTTCTTTCCTTCTGAACAAGTGTTACTGTTTTCTGCACAAAAGCGATTCTGCGAAGCAATGTGAACACTTCTGCTTCCCAGGCACAGAGAAGGTGCTAGCAGGGAATTCTCTGCCTGCCTTTCCCCAGTGCTCTGCAAGCTCTCCAGGACAACAGCAAATCTGGGGCTGTGTGCTTTCTTTCGTTCTGAACAAGTGTTACTGTTTTCTGCACAAAAGCGATTCTGCGAAGCAATGTGAACACTTCTGCTTCCCAGGCACAGAGAAGGTGCTAGCAGGGAATTCTCTGCCTGCCTTTCCCCAGTGCTCTGCAAACTCTCCAGGACAACAGCAAATCTGGGGCTCTGTGCTTTCTTTCATTCTGAACAAGTGTTACTGTTTTCTGCACAAAAGCGATTCTGCGAAGCAATGTGAACACTTCTGCTTCCCAGGCACAGAGAAGGTGCTAGCAGGGAATTCTCTGCCTGCCTTTCCCCAGTGCTCTGCAAGCTCTCCAGGACAACATAGAATCTGGGGCTCTGTGCTTTCTTTCGTTCTGAACAAGTGTTACTGTTTTCTGCACAAAAGCGATTCTGAGAAGCAATATGAACACTTCTGCTTCCCAGGCACAGAGAAGGTGCTAGCAGGGAATTCTCTGCCTGCCTTTCCCCAGTGCTCTGCAAGCTCTCCAGGACAACATAGAATCTGGGGCTCTGTGCTTTCTTTCGTTCTGAACAAGTGTTACTGTTTTCTGCACAAAAGCGATTCTGAGAAGCAATGTGAACACTTCTGCTTCCCAGGCACAGAGAAGGTGCTAGCAGGGAATTCTCTGCCTGCCTTTCCCCAGTGCTCTGCAAGCTCTCCAGGACAACATAGAATCTGGGGCTCTGTGCTTTCTTTCGTTCTGAACAAGTGTTAGTGTTTTCTGCACAAAAGCGATTCTGCGAAGCAATGTGAACACTTCTGCTTCCCAGGCACAGAGAAGGTGCTAGCAGGGAATTCTCTGCCTGCCTTTCCCCAGTGCTCTGCAAGCTCTCCAGGAAAACAGCAAATCTGGGGCTGTGTGCTTTCTTTCGTTCTGAACAAGTGTTAGTGTTTTCTGCACAAAAGCGATTCTGCGAAGCAATGTGAACACTTCTGCTTCCCAGGCACAGAGAAGGTGCTAGCAGGGAATTCTCTGCCTGCCTTTCCCCAGTGCTCTGCAAGCTCTCCAGGACAACATAGAATCTGGGGCTCTGTGCTTTCTTTCGTTCTGAACAAGTGTTACTGTTTTCTGCACAAAAGCGATTCTGCGAAGCAATGTGAACACTTCTGCTTCCCAGTCACAGAGAAGGTGCTAGCAGGGAATTCTCTGCCTGCCTTTCCCCAGTGCTCTGCAAGCACTCCAGGACAACAGCAAATCTGGGGCTGTGTGCTTTCTTTCGTTCTGAACAAGTGTTACTGTTTTCTGCACAAAAGCGATTCTGCGAAGCAATGTGAACACTTCTGCTTCCCAGGCACAGAGAAGGTGCTAGCAGGGAATTCTCTGCCTGCCTTTCCCCAGTGCTCTGCAAGCTCTCCAGGACAACATAAAATCTGGGGCTCTGTGCTTTCTTTCGTTCTGAACAAGTGTTACTGTTTTCTGCACAAAAGCGATTCTGCGAAGCAATGTGAACACTTCTGCTTCCCAGGCACAGAGAAGGTGCTAGCAGGGAATTCTCTGCCTGCCTTTCCCCAGTGCTCTGCAAGCTCTCCAGGACAACATAAAATCTGGGGCTCTGTGCTTTCTTTCCTTCTGAACAAGTGTTACTGTTTTCTGCACAAAAGCGATTCTGCGAAGCAATGTGAACACTTCTGCTTCCCAGGCACAGAGAAGGTGCTAGCAGGGAATTCTCTGCCTGCCTTTCCCCAGTGCTCTGCAAGCTCTCCAGGACAACAGCAAATCTGGGGCTGTGTGCTTTCTTTCGTTCTGAACAAGTGTTACTGTTTTCTGCACAAAAGCGATTCTGCGAAGCAATGTGAACACTTCTGCTTCCCAGGCACAGAGAAGGTGCTAGCAGGGAATTCTCTGCCTGCCTTTCCCCAGTGCTCTGCAAACTCTCCAGGACAACAGCAAATCTGGGGCTCTGTGCTTTCTTTCATTCTGAACAAGTGTTACTGTTTTCTGCACAAAAGCGATTCTGCGAAGCAATGTGAACACTTCTGCTTCCCAGGCACAGAGAAGGTGCTAGCAGGGAATTCTCTGCCTGCCTTTCCCCAGTGCTCTGCAAGCTCTCCAGGACAACATAGAATCTGGGGCTCTGTGCTTTCTTTCGTTCTGAACAAGTGTTACTGTTTTCTGCACAAAAGCGATTCTGAGAAGCAATATGAACACTTCTGCTTCCCAGGCACAGAGAAGGTGCTATCAGGGAATTCTCTGCCTGCCTTTCCCCAGTGCTCTGCAAGCTCTCCAGGACAACATAGAATCTGGGGCTCTGTGCTTTCTTTCGTTCTGAACAAGTGTTAGTGTTTTCTGCACAAAAGCGATTCTGCGAAGCAATGTGAACACTTCTGCTTCCCAGGCACAGAGAAGGTGCTAGCAGGGAATTCTCTGCCTGCCTTTCCCCAGTGCTCTGCAAGCTCTCCAGGACAACATAGAATCTGGGGCTCTGTGCTTTCTTTCGTTCTGAACAAGTGTTAGTGTTTTCTGCACAAAAGCGATTCTGCGAAGCAATGTGAACACTTCTGCTTCCCAGGCACAGAGAAGGTGCTAGCAGGGAATTCTCTGCCTGCCTTTCCCCAGTGCTCTGCAAGCTCTCCAGGACAACATAGAATCTGGGGCTCTCTGCTTTCTTTCGTTCTGAACAAGTGTTACTGTTTTCTGCACAAAAGCGATTCTGCGAAGCAATGTGAACACTTCTGCTTCCCAGGCACAGAGAAGGTGCTAGCAGGGAATTCTCTGCCTGCCTTTCCCCAGTGCTCTGCAAGCTCTCCAGGACAACAGCAAATCTGGGGCTGTGTGCTTTCTTTCGTTCTGAACAAGTGTTACTGTTTTCTGCACAAAAGCGATTCTGCGAAGCAATGTGAACACTTCTGCTTCCCAGGCACAGAGAAGGTGCTAGCAGGGAATTCTCTGCCTGCCTTTCCCCAGTGCTCTGCAAGCTCTCCAGGACAACATAGAATCTGGGGCTCTGTGCTTTCTTTCATTCTGAACAAGTGTTACTGTTTTCTGCACAAAAGCGATTCTGCGAAGCAATGTGAACACTTCTGCTTCCCAGGCACAGAGAAGGTGCTAGCAGGGAATTCTCTGCCTGCCTTTCCCCAGTGCTCTGCAAGCTCTCCAGGACAACATAAAATCTGGGGCTCTGTGCTTTCTTTCGTTCTGAACAAGTGTTACTGTTTTCTGCACAAAAGCGATTCTGAGAAGCAATATGAACACTTCTGCTTCCCAGGCACAGAGAAGGTGCTAGCAGGGAATTCTCTGCCTGCCTTTCCCCAGTGCTCTGCAAGCTCTCCAGGACAACATAGAATCTGGGGCTCTGTGCTTTCTTTCCTTCTGAACAAGTGTTAGTGTTTTCTGCACAAAAGCGATTCTGCGAAGCAATGTGAACACTTCTGCTTCCCAGGCACAGAGAAGGTGCTAGCAGGGAATTCTCTGCCTGCCTTTCCCCAGTGCTCTGCAAGCACTCCAGGACAACAGCAAATCTGGGGCTGTGTGCTTTCTTTCGTTCTGAACAAGTGTTACTGTTTTCTGCACAAAAGCGATTCTGCGAAGCAATGTGAACACTTCTGCTTCCCAGGCACAGAGAAGGTGCTAGCAGGGAATTCTCTGCCTGCCTTTCCCCAGTGCTCTGCAAACTCTCCAGGACAACAGCAAATCTGGGGCTCTGTGCTTTCTTTCATTCTGAACAAGTGTTACTGTTTTCTGCACAAAAGCGATTCTGCGAAGCAATGTGAACACTTCTGCTTCCCAGGCACAGAGAAGGTGCTAGCAGGGAATTCTCTGCCTGCCTTTCCCCAGTGCTCTGCAAGCTCTCCAGGACAACATAGAATCTGGGGCTCTGTGCTTTCTTTCGTTCTGTACAAGTGTTACTGTTTTCTGCACAAAAGCGATTCTGCGAAGCAATGTGAACACTTCTGCTTCCCAGGCACAGAGAAGGTGCTAGCAGGGAATTCTCTGCCTGCCTTTCCCCAGTGCTCTGCAAGCTCTCCAGGACAACATAAAATCTGGGGCTGTGTGCTTTCTTTCCTTCTGAACAAGTGTTACTGTTTTCTGCACAAAAGCGATTCTGCGAAGCAATGTGAACACTCTGCTTCCCAGGCACAGAGAAGGTGCTAGCAGGGAATTCTCTGCCTGCCTTTCCCCAGTGCTCTGCAAGCTCTCCAGGACAACATAGAATCTGGGGCTCTGTGCTTTCTTTCGTTCTGAACAAGTGTTACTGTTTTCTGCACAAAAGCGATTCTGCGAAGCAATGTGAACACTTCTGCTTCCCAGGCACAGAGAAGGTGCTAGCAGGGAATTCTCTGCCTGCCTTTCCCCAGTGCTCTGCAAGCTCTCCAGGACAACATAGAATCTGGGGCTCTGTGCTTTCTTTCGTTCTGAACAAGTGTTACTGTTTTCTGCACAAAAGCGATTCTGCGAAGCAATGTGAACACTCTGCTTCCCAGGCACAGAGAAGGTGCTAGCAGGGAATTCTCTGCCTGCCTTTCCCCAGTGCTCTGCAAGCTCTCCAGGACAACAGCAAATTTGGGGCTCTCTGCTTTCTTTCGTTCTGAACAAGTGTTACTGTTTTCTGCACAAAAGCGATTCTGCGAAGCAATGTGAACACTTCTGCTTCCCAGGCACAGAGAAGGTGCTAGCAGGGAATTCTCTGCCTGCCTTTCCCCAGTGCTCTGCAAGCTCTCCAGGACAACATAGAATCTGGGGCTCTGTGCTTTCTTTCATTCTGAACAAGTGTTACTGTTTTCTGCACAAAAGCGATTCTGCGAAGCAATGTGAACACTTCTGCTTCCCAGGCACAGAGAAGGTGCTAGCAGGGAATTCTCTGCCTGCCTTTCCCCAGTGCTCTGCAAGCTCTCCAGGACAACATAAAATCTGGGGCTGTGTGCTTTCTTTCGTTCTGAACAAGTGTTACTGTTTTCTGCACAAAAGCGATTCTGCGAAGCAATGTGAACACTTCTGCTTCCCAGGCACAGAGAAGGTGCTAGCAGGGAATTCTCTGCCTGCCTTTCCCCAGTGCTCTGCAAGCTCTCCAGGACAACATAGAATCTGGGGCTCTGTGCTTTCTTTCGTTCTGAACAAGTGTTACTGTTTTCTGCACAAAAGCGATTCTGCGAAGCAATGTGAACACTTCTGCTTCCCAGGCACAGAGAAGGTGCTAGCAGGGAATTCTCTGCCTGCCTTTCTCCAGTGCTCTGCAAGCTCTCCAGGACAACATAGAATCTGGGGCTCTGTGCTTTCTTTCGTTCTGAACAAGTGTTACTGTTTTCTGCACAAAAGCGATTCTGCGAAGCAATGTGAACACTTCTGCTTCCCAGGCACAGAGAAGGTGCTAGCAGGGAATTCTCTGCCTGCCTTTCCCCAGTGCTCTGCAAGCTCTCCAGGACAACATAGAATCTGGGGCTCTGTGCTTTCTTTCATTCTGAACAAGTGTTACTGTTTTCTGCACAAAAGCGATTCTGCGAAGCAATGTGAACACTTCTGCTTCCCAGGCACAGAGAAGGTGCTAGCAGGGAATTCTCTGCCTGCCTTTCCCCAGTGCTCTGCAAGCTCTCCAGGACAACATAGAATCTGGGGCTCTGTGCTTTCTTTCGTTCTGAACAAGTGTTACTGTTTTCTGCACAAAAGCGATTCTGCGAAGCAATGTGAACACTTCTGCTTCCCAGGCACAGAGAAGGTGCTAGCAGGGAATTCTCTGCCTGCCTTTCCCCAGTGCTCTGCAAGCTCTCCAGGACAACATAGAATCTGGGGCTCTGTGCTTTCTTTCGTTCTGAACAAGTGTTAGTGTTTTCTGCACAAAAGCGATTCTGCGAAGCAATGTGAACACTCTGCTTCCCAGGCACAGAGAAGGTGCTAGCAGGGAATTCTCTGCCTGCCTTTCCCCAGTGCTCTGCAAGCTCTCCAGGACAACATCAAATTTGGGGCTCTGTGCTTTCTTTCGTTCTGAACAAGTGTTACTGTTTTCTGCACAAAAGCGATTCTGCGAAGCAATGTGAACACTTCTGCTTCCCAGGCACAGAGAAGGTGCTAGCAGGGAATTCTCTGCCTGCCTTTCCCCAGTGCTCTGCAAGCTCTCCAGGACAACATAGAATCTGGGGCTCTGTGCTTTCTTTCATTCTGAACAAGTGTTACTGTTTTCTGCACAAAAGCGATTCTGCGAAGCAATGTGAACACTTCTGCTTCCCAGGCACAGAGAAGGTGCTAGCAGGGAATTCTCTGCCTGCCTTTCCCCAGTGCTCTGCAAGCTCTCCAGGACAACATAAAATCTGGGGCTCTGTGCTTTCTTTCGTTCTGAACAAGTGTTACTGTTTTCTGCACAAAAGCGATTCTGCGAAGCAATGTGAACACTTCTGCTTCCCAGGCACAGAGAAGGTGCTAGCAGGGAATTCTCTGCCTGCCTTTCCCCAGTGCTCTGCAAGCTCTCCAGGACAACATAGAATCTGGGGCTCTGTGCTTTCTTTCGTTCTGAACAAGTGTTACTGTTTTCTGCACAAAAGCGATTCTGCGAAGCAATGTGAACACTTCTGCTTCCCAGGCACAGAGAAGGTGCTAGCAGGGAATTCTCTGCCTGCCTTTCCCCAGTGCTCTGCAAGCTCTCCAGGACAACATAGAATCTGGGGCTCTGTGCTTTCTTTCGTTCTGAACAAGTGTTACTGTTTTCTGCACAAAAGCGATTCTGCGAAGCAATGTGAACACTTCTGCTTCCCAGGCACAGAGAAGGTGCTAGCAGGGAATTCTCTGCCTGCCTTTCCCCAGTGCTCTGCAAGCTCTCCAGGACAACAGCAAATTTGGGGCTCTGTGCTTTCTTTCGTTCTGAACAAGTGTTACTGTTTTCTGCACAAAAGTGATTCTGCGAAGCAATGTGAACACTTCTGCTTCCCAGGCACAGAGAAGGTGCTAGCAGGGAATTCTCTGCCTGCCTTTCCCCAGTGCTCTGCAAGCTCTCCAGGAAAACAGCAAATCTGGGGCTGTGTGCTTTCTTTCGTTCTGAACAAGTGTTAGTGTTTTCTGCACAAAAGCGATTCTGCGAAGCAATGTGAACACTTCTGCTTCCCAGGCACAGAGAAGGTGCTAGCAGGGAATTCTCTGCCTGCCTTTCCCCAGTGCTCTGCAAGCTCTCCAGGAAAACAGCAAATCTGGGGCTGTGTGCTTTCTTTCGTTCTGAACAAGTGTTAGTGTTTTCTGCACAAAAGCGATTCTGCGAAGCAATGTGAACACTTCTGCTTCCCAGGCACAGAGAAGGTGCTAGCAGGGAATTCTCTGCCTGCCTTTCCCCAGTGCTCTGCAAGCTCTCCAGGACAACATAGAATCTGGGGCTCTGTGCTTTCTTTCGTTCTGAACAAGTGTTAGTGTTTTCTGCACAAAAGCGCTTCTGTGAGGCAATGTGAACACTTCTGCTTCCCAGGCACAGAGAAGGTGCTAGCAGGGAATTCTCTGCCTGCCTTTCCCCAGTGCTCTGCAAGCTCTCCAGGACAACATAGAATCTGGGGCTCTGTGCTTTCTTTCGTTCTGAACAAGTGTTACTGTTTTCTGCACAAAAGCGATTCTGCGAAGCAATGTGAACACTCTGCTTCCCAGGCACAGAGAAGGTGCTAGCAGGGAATTCTCTGCCTGCCTTTCCCCAGTGCTCTGCAAGCTCTCCAGGACAACATCAAATTTGGGGCTCTGTGCTTTCTTTCGTTCTGAACAAGTGTTACTGTTTTCTGCACAAAAGCGATTCTGCGAAGCAATGTGAACACTTCTGCTTCCCAGGCACAGAGAAGGTGCTAGCAGGGAATTCTCTGCCTGCCTTTCCCCAGTGCTCTGCAAGCTCTCCAGGACAACAGCAAATCTGGGGCTGTGTGCTTTCTTTCGTTCTGAACAAGTGTTACTGTTTTCTGCACAAAAGCGATTCTTGCGAAGCAATGTGAACACTTCTGCTTCCCAGGCACAGAGAAGGTGCTAGCAGGGAATTCTCTGCCTGCCTTTCCCCAGTGCTCTGCAAGCTCTCCAGGACAACATAGAATCTGGGGCTCTGTGCTTTCTTTCGTTCTGAACAAGTGTTACTGTTTTCTGCACAAAAGCGATTCTGCGAAGCAATGTGAACACTTCTGCTTCCCAGGCACAGAGAAGGTGCTAGCAGGGAATTCTCTGCCTGCCTTTCCCCAGTGCTCTGCAAGCTCTCCAGGACAACATAGAATCTGGGGCTCTGTGCTTTCTTTCGTTCTGAACAAGTGTTAGTGTTTTCTGCACAAAAGCGATTCTGCGAAGCAATGTGAACACTCTGCTTCCCAGGCACAGAGAAGGTGCTAGCAGGGAATTCTCTGCCTGCCTTTCCCCAGTGCTCTGCAAGCTCTCCAGGACAACATCAAATTTGGGGCTCTGTGCTTTCTTTCGTTCTGAACAAGTGTTACTGTTTTCTGCACAAAAGCGATTCTGCGAAGCAATGTGAACACTTCTGCTTCCCAGGCACAGAGAAGGTGCTAGCAGGGAATTCTCTGCCTGCCTTTCCCCAGTGCTCTGCAAGCTCTCCAGGACAACATAGAATCTGGGGCTCTGTGCTTTCTTTCATTCTGAACAAGTGTTACTGTTTTCTGCACAAAAGCGATTCTGCGAAGCAATGTGAACACTTCTGCTTCCCAGGCACAGAGAAGGTGCTAGCAGGGAATTCTCTGCCTGCCTTTCCCCAGTGCTCTGCAAGCTCTCCAGGACAACATAAAATCTGGGGCTCTGTGCTTTCTTTCGTTCTGAACAAGTGTTACTGTTTTCTGCACAAAAGCGATTCTGCGAAGCAATGTGAACACTTCTGCTTCCCAGGCACAGAGAAGGTGCTAGCAGGGAATTCTCTGCCTGCCTTTCCCCAGTGCTCTGCAAGCTCTCCAGGACAACATAGAATCTGGGGCTCTGTGCTTTCTTTCGTTCTGAACAAGTGTTACTGTTTTCTGCACAAAAGCGATTCTGCGAAGCAATGTGAACACTTCTGCTTCCCAGGCACAGAGAAGGTGCTAGCAGGGAATTCTCTGCCTGCCTTTCCCCAGTGCTCTGCAAGCTCTCCAGGACAACATAGAATCTGGGGCTCTGTGCTTTCTTTCGTTCTGAACAAGTGTTACTGTTTTCTGCACAAAAGCGATTCTGCGAAGCAATGTGAACACTTCTGCTTCCCAGGCACAGAGAAGGTGCTAGCAGGGAATTCTCTGCCTGCCTTTCCCCAGTGCTCTGCAAGCTCTCCAGGACAACAGCAAATTTGGGGCTCTGTGCTTTCTTTCGTTCTGAACAAGTGTTACTGTTTTCTGCACAAAAGTGATTCTGCGAAGCAATGTGAACACTTCTGCTTCCCAGGCACAGAGAAGGTGCTAGCAGGGAATTCTCTGCCTGCCTTTCCCCAGTGCTCTGCAAGCTCTCCAGGAAAACAGCAAATCTGGGGCTGTGTGCTTTCTTTCGTTCTGAACAAGTGTTAGTGTTTTCTGCACAAAAGCGATTCTGCGAAGCAATGTGAACACTTCTGCTTCCCAGGCACAGAGAAGGTGCTAGCAGGGAATTCTCTGCCTGCCTTTCCCCAGTGCTCTGCAAGCTCTCCAGGAAAACAGCAAATCTGGGGCTGTGTGCTTTCTTTCGTTCTGAACAAGTGTTAGTGTTTTCTGCACAAAAGCGATTCTGCGAAGCAATGTGAACACTTCTGCTTCCCAGGCACAGAGAAGGTGCTAGCAGGGAATTCTCTGCCTGCCTTTCCCCAGTGCTCTGCAAGCTCTCCAGGACAACATAGAATCTGGGGCTCTGTGCTTTCTTTCGTTCTGAACAAGTGTTAGTGTTTTCTGCACAAAAGCGCTTCTGTGAGGCAATGTGAACACTTCTGCTTCCCAGGCACAGAGAAGGTGCTAGCAGGGAATTCTCTGCCTGCCTTTCCCCAGTGCTCTGCAAGCTCTCCAGGACAACATAGAATCTGGGGCTCTGTGCTTTCTTTCGTTCTGAACAAGTGTTACTGTTTTCTGCACAAAAGCGATTCTGCGAAGCAATGTGAACACTCTGCTTCCCAGGCACAGAGAAGGTGCTAGCAGGGAATTCTCTGCCTGCCTTTCCCCAGTGCTCTGCAAGCTCTCCAGGACAACATCAAATTTGGGGCTCTGTGCTTTCTTTCGTTCTGAACAAGTGTTACTGTTTTCTGCACAAAAGCGATTCTGCGAAGCAATGTGAACACTTCTGCTTCCCAGGCACAGAGAAGGTGCTAGCAGGGAATTCTCTGCCTGCCTTTCCCCAGTGCTCTGCAAGCTCTCCAGGACAACAGCAAATCTGGGGCTGTGTGCTTTCTTTCGTTCTGAACAAGTGTTACTGTTTTCTGCACAAAAGCGATTCTTGCGAAGCAATGTGAACACTTCTGCTTCCCAGGCACAGAGAAGGTGCTAGCAGGGAATTCTCTGCCTGCCTTTCCCCAGTGCTCTGCAAGCTCTCCAGGACAACATAGAATCTGGGGCTCTGTGCTTTCTTTCGTTCTGAACAAGTGTTACTGTTTTCTGCACAAAAGCGATTCTGCGAAGCAATGTGAACACTTCTGCTTCCCAGGCACAGAGAAGGTGCTAGCAGGGAATTCTCTGCCTGCCTTTCCCCAGTGCTCTGCAAGCTCTCCAGGACAACATAGAATCTGGGGCTCTGTGCTTTCTTTCATTCTGAACAAGTGTTACTGTTTTCTGCACAAAAGCGATTCTGCGAAGCAATGTGAACACTTCTGCCTCCCAGGCACAGAGAAGGTGCTAGCAGGGAATTCTCTGCCTGCCTTTCCCCAGTGCTCTGCAAGCTCTCCAGGGCAACATAAAATCTGGGGCTCTGTGCTTTCTTTCCTTCTGAACAAGTGTTAGTGTTTTCTGCACAAAAGCGATTCTGCGAAGCAATGTGAACACTTCTGCTTCCCAGGCACAGAGAAGGTGCTAGCAGGGAATTCTCTGCCTGCCTTTCCCCAGTGCTCTGCAAGCTCTCCAGGACAACATAGAATCTGGGGCTCTGTGCTTTCTTTCGTTCTGAACAAGTGTTAGTGTTTTCTGCACAAAAGCGCTTCTGTGAGGCAATGTGAACACTTCTGC
Source organism: Strix aluco (assembly GCF_031877795.1). Lineage (NCBI taxonomy): Eukaryota > Metazoa > Chordata > Aves > Strigiformes > Strigidae > Strix > Strix aluco. Next base: position 2,067,857 of record NW_027436636.1, read on the forward strand.
TTCCCAGGCACAGAGAAGGTGCTAGCAGGGAATTCTCTGCCTGCCTTTCCCCAGTGCTCTGCAAGCTCTCCAGGACAACATAGAATCTGGGGCTCTGTGCTTTCTTTCGTTCTGAACAAGTGTTACTGTTTTCTGCACAAAAGCGATTCTGCGAAGCAATGTGAACACTCTGCTTCCCAGGCACAGAGAAGGTGCTAGCAGGGAATTCTCTGCCTGCCTTTCCCCAGTGCTCTGCAAGCTCTCCAGGACAACATCAAATTTGGGGCTCTGTGCTTTCTTTCGTTCTGAACAAGTGTTACTGTTTTCTGCACAAAAGCGATTCTGCGAAGCAATGTGAACACTTCTGCTTCCCAGGCACAGAGAAGGTGCTAGCAGGGAATTCTCTGCCTGCCTTTCCCCAGTGCTCTGCAAGCTCTCCAGGACAACAGCAAATCTGGGGCTGTGTGCTTTCTTTCGTTCTGAACAAGTGTTACTGTTTTCTGCACAAAAGCGGTTCTTGCGAAGCAATGTGAACACTTCTGCTTCCCAGGCACAGAGAAGGTGCTAGCAGGGAATTCTCTGCCTGCCTTTCCCCAGTGCTCTGCAAGCTCTCCAGGACAACATAGAATCTGGGGCTCTGTGCTTTCTTTCGTTCTGAACAAGTGTTACTGTTTTCTGCACAAAAGCGATTCTGCGAAGCAATGTGAACACTTCTGCTTCCCAGGCACAGAGAAGGTGCTAGCAGGGAATTCTCTGCCTGCCTTTCCCCAGTGCTCTGCAAGCTCTCCAGGAAAACAGCAAATCTGGGGCTGTGTGCTTTCTTTCGTTCTGAACAAGTGTTAGTGTTTTCTGCACAAAAGCGATTCTGCGAAGCAATGTGAACACTTCTGCTTCCCAGGCACAGAGAAGGTGCTAGCAGGGAATTCTCTGCCTGCCTTTCCCCAGTGCTCTGCAAGCTCTCCAGGACAACATCAAATCTGGGGCTCTGTGCTTCTTTCCTTCTGAACAAGTGTTAGTGTTTTCTGCACAAAAGCGATTCTGCGAAGCAATGTGAACACTTCTGCCTCCCAGGCACAGAGAAGGTGCTAGCAGGGAATTCTCTGCCTGCCTTTCCCCAGTGCTCTGCAAGCTCTCCAGGGCAACATAAAATCTGGGGCTCTGTGCTTTCTTTCCTTCTGAACAAGTGTTACTGTTTTCTGCACAAAAGCGATTCTGCGAAGCAATGTGAACACTTCTGCTTCCCAGGCACAGAGAAGGTGCTAGCAGGGAATTCTCTGCCTGCCTTTCCCCAGTGCTCTGCAAGCTCTCCAGGACAACAGCAAATCTGGGGCTCTGTGCTTTCTTTCGTTCTGAACAAGTGTTAGTGTTTTCTGCACAAAAGCGATTCTGCGAAGCAATGTGAACACTTCTGCTTCCCAGGCACAGAGAAGGTGCTAGCAGGGAATTCTCTGCCTGCCTTTCCCCACTGCTCTGCAAGCTCTCCAGGACAACAGCAAATCTGGGGCTCTGTGCTTTCTTTCGTTCTGAACAAGTGTTAGTGTTTTCTGCACAAAAGCGATTCTGCGAAGCAATGTGAACACTCTGCTTCCCAGGCACAGAGAAGGTGCTAGCAGGGAATTCTCTGCCTGCCTTTCCCCAGTGCTCTGCAAGCTCTCCAGGACAACATAAAATCTGGGGCTCTGTGCTTTCTTTCGTTCTGAACAAGTGTTACTGTTTTCTGCACAAAAACGATTCTGCGAAGCAATGTGAACACTTCTGCTTCCCAGGCACAGAGAAGGTGCTAGCAGGGAATTCTCTGCCTGCCTTTCCCCAGTGCTCTGCAAGCTCTCCAGGACAACAGCAAATCTGGGGCTGTGTGCTTTCTTTCGTTCTGAACAAGTGTTACTGTTTTCTGCACAAAAGCGATTCTGCGAAGCAATGTGAACACTTCTGCTTCCCAGGCACAGAGAAGGTGCTAGCAGGGAATTCTCTGCCTGCCTTTCCCCAGTGCTCTGCAAGCTCTCCAGGACAACATAGAATCTGGGGCTCTGTGCTTTCTTTCATTCTGAACAAGTGTTACTGTTTTCTGCACAAAAGCGATTCTGCGAAGCAATGTGAACACTTCTGCTTCCCAGGCACAGAGAAGGTGCTAGCAGGGAATTCTCTGCCTGCCTTTCCCCAGTGCTCTGCAAGCTCTCCAGGACAACATAAAATCTGGGGCTCTGTGCTTTCTTTCGTTCTGAACAAGTGTTACTGTTTTCTGCACAAAAGCGATTCTGCGAAGCAATGTGAACACTTCTGCTTCCCAGGCACAGAGAAGGTGCTAGCAGGGAATTCTCTGCCTGCCTTTCCCCAGTGCTCTGCAAGCTCTCCAGGACAACATAAAATCTGGGGCTCTGTGCTTTCTTTCGTTCTGAACAAGTGTTACTGTTTTCTGCACAAAAGCGATTCTGCGAAGCAATGTGAACACTTCTGCTTCCCAGGCACAGAGAAGGTGCTAGCAGGGAATTCTCTGCCTGCCTTTCCCCAGTGCTCTGCAAGCTCTCCAGGACAACATCAAATCTGGGGCTCTGTGCTTTCTTTCGTTCTGAACAAGTGTTAGTGTTTTCTGCACAAAAGCGATTCTGCGAAGCAATGTGAACACTTCTGCTTCCCAGGCACAGAGAAGGTGCTAGCAGGGAATTCTCTGCCTGCCTTTCACCAGTGCTCTGCAAGCTCTCCAGGACAACATAGAATCTGGGGCTCTGTGCTTTCTTTCGTTCTGAACAAGTGTTAGTGTTTTCTGCACAAAAGCGATTCTGCGAAGCAATGTGAACACTTCTGCTTCCCAGGCACAGAGAAGGTGCTAGCAGGGAATTCTCTGCCTGCCTTTCCCCAGTGCTCTGCAAGCTCTCCAGGGCAACATCAAATCTGGGGCTCTGTGCTTCTTTCCTTCTGAACAAGTGTTAGTGTTTTCTGCACAAAAGCGATTCTGCGAAGCAATGTGAACACTTCTGCTTCCCAGGCACAGAGAAGGTGCTAGCAGGGAATTCTCTGCCTGCCTTTCCCCAGTGCTCTGCAAGCTCTCCAGGACAACATAGAATCTGGGGCTCTGTGCTTTCTTTCATTCTGAACAAGCGTTACTGTTTTCTGCACAAAAGCGATTCTGCGAAGCAATGTGAACACTTCTGCCTCCCAGGCACAGAGAAGGTGCTAGCAGGGAATTCTCTGCCTGCCTTTCCCCAGTGCTCTGCAAGCTCTCCAGGGCAACATAAAATCTGGGGCTCTGTGCTTTCTTTCGTTCTGAACAAGTGTTACTGTTTTCTGCACAAAAGCGATTCTGCGAAGCAATGTGAACACTTCTGCTTCCCAGGCACAGAGAAGGTGCTAGCAGGGAATTCTCTGCCTGCCTTTCCCCAGTGCTCTGCAAGCTCTCCAGGACAACATAAAATCTGGGGCTCTGTGCTTTCTTTCCTTCTGAACAAGTGTTACTGTTTTCTGCACAAAAGCGCTTCTGTGAGGCAATGTGAACACTTCTGCTTCCCAGGCACAGAGAAGGTGCTAGCAGGGAATTCTCTGCCTGCCTTTCCCCAGTGCTCTGCAAGCTCTCCAGGACAACATAGAATCTGGGGCTCTGTGCTTTCTTTCGTTCTGAACAAGTGTTACTGTTTTCTGCACAAAAGCGATTCTGCGAAGCAATGTGAACACTTCTGCTTCCCAGGCACAGAGAAGGTGCTTGCAGGGAATTCTCTGCCTGCCTTTCCCCAGTGCTCTGCAAGCACTCCAGGACAACAGCAAATCTGGGGCTCTGTGCTTTCTTTCGTTCTGAACAAGTGTTAGTGTTTTCTGCACAAAAGCGATTCTGCGAAGCAATGTGAACACTCTGCTTCCCAGGCACAGAGAAGGTGCTAGCAGGGAATTCTCTGCCTGCCTTTCCCCAGTGCTCTGCAAGCTCTCCAGGACAACATCAAATTTGGGGCTCTGTGCTTTCTTTCGTTCTGAACAAGTGTTACTGTTTTCTGCACAAAAGCGATTCTGCGAAGCAATGTGAACACTTCTGCTTCCCAGGCACAGAGAAGGTGCTAGCAGGGAATTCTCTGCCTGCCTTTCCCCAGTGCTCTGCAAGCTCTCCAGGGCAACATCAAATCTGGGGCTCTGTGCTTCTTTCCTTCTGAACAAGTGTTAGTGTTTTCTGCACAAAAGCGATTCTGCGAAGCAATGTGAACACTTCTGCTTCCCAGGCACAGAGAAGGTGCTAGCAGGGAATTCTCTGCCTGCCTTTCCCCAGTGCTCTGCAAGCTCTCCAGGACAACATCAAATTTGGGGCTCTCTGCTTTCTTTCGTTCTGAACAAGTGTTACTGTTTTCTGCACAAAAGCGATTCTGCGAAGCAATGTGAACACTTCTGCTTCCCAGGCACAGAGAAGGTGCTAGCAGGGAATTCTCTGCCTGCCTTTCCCCAGTGCTCTGCAAGCTCTCCAGGACAACATAGAATCTGGGGCTCTGTGCTTTCTTTCGTTCTGAACAAGTGTTAGTGTTTTCTGCACAAAAACGATTCTGCGAAGCAATGTGAACACTTCTGCTTCCCAGGCACAGAGAAGGTGCTAGCAGGGAATTCTCTGCCTGCCTTTCCCCAGTGCTCTGCAAGCTCTCCAGGACAACATAGAATCTGGGGCTCTGTGCTTTCTTTCATTCTGAACAAGTGTTACTGTTTTCTGCACAAAAGCGATTCTGCGAAGCAATGTGAACACTTCTGCTTCCCAGGCACAGAGAAGGTGCTAGCAGGGAATTCTCTGCCTGCCTTTCCCCAGTGCTCTGCAAGCTCTCCAGGACAACATAAAATCTGGGGCTCTGTGCTTTCTTTCGTTCTGAACAAGTGTTAGTGTTTTCTGCACAAAAGCGATTCTGCGAAGCAATGTGAACACTTCTGCTTCCCAGGCACAGAGAAGGTGCTAGCAGGGAATTCTCTGCCTGCCTTTCCCCAGTGCTCTGCAAGCTCTCCAGGACAACATAGAATCTGGGGCTCTGTGCTTTCTTTCGTTCTGAACAAGTGTTACTGTTTTCTGCACAAAAGCGATTCTGTGAGGCAATGTGAACACTTCTGCTTCCCAGGCACAGAGAAGGTGCTAGCAGGGAATTCTCTGCCTGCCTTTCCCCAGTGCTCTGCAAGCTCTCCAGGACAACAGCAAATCTGGGGCTCTGTGCTTCTTTCCTTCTGAACAAGTGTTAGTGTTTTCTGCACAAAAGCGATTCTGCGAAGCAATGTGAACACTTCTGCTTCCCAGGCACAGAGAAGGTGCTAGCAGGGAATTCTCTGCCTGCCTTTCCCCAGTGCTCTGCAAGCTCTCCAGGACAACATAGAATCTGGGGCTCTGTGCTTTCTTTCATTCTGAACAAGCGTTACTGTTTTCTGCACAAAAGCGATTCTGCGAAGCAATGTGAACACTTCTGCCTCCCAGGCACAGAGAAGGTGCTAGCAGGGAATTCTCTGCCTGCCTTTCCCCAGTGCTCTGCAAGCTCTCCAGGGCAACATAAAATCTGGGGCTCTGTGCTTTCTTTCCTTCTGAACAAGTGTTACTGTTTTCTGCACAAAAGCGCTTCTGTGAGGCAATGTGAACACTTCTGCTTCCCAGGCACAGAGAAGGTGCTAGCAGGGAATTCTCTGCCTGCCTTTCCCCAGTGCTCTGCAAGCTCTCCAGGACAACATAGAATCTGGGGCTCTGTGCTTTCTTTCGTTCTGAACAAGTGTTACTGTTTTCTGCACAAAAGCGATTCTGCGAAGCAATGTGAACACTTCTGCTTCCCAGGCACAGAGAAGGTGCTTGCAGGGAATTCTCTGCCTGCCTTTCCCCAGTGCTCTGCAAGCACTCCAGGACAACAGCAAATCTGGGGCTCTGTGCTTTCTTTCGTTCTGAACAAGTGTTAGTGTTTTCTGCACAAAAGCGATTCTGCGAAGCAATGTGAACACTCTGCTTCCCAGGCACAGAGAAGGTGCTAGCAGGGAATTCTCTGCCTGCCTTTCCCCAGTGCTCTGCAAGCTCTCCAGGACAACAGCAAATCTGGGGCTCTGTGCTTTCTTTCCTTCTGAACAAGTGTTACTGTTTTCTGCACAAAAGCGATTCTGCGAAGCAATGTGAACACTTCTGCTTCCCAGGCACAGAGAAGGTGCTAGCAGGGAATTCTCTGCCTGCCTTTCCCCAGTGCTCTGCAAGCTCTCCAGGACAACATAGAATCTGGGGCTCTGTGCTTTCTTTCATTCTGAACAAGCGTTACTGTTTTCTGCACAAAAGCGATTCTGCGAAGCAATGTGAACACTTCTGCCTCCCAGGCACAGAGAAGGTGCTAGCAGGGAATTCTCTGCCTGCCTTTCCCCAGTGCTCTGCAAGCTCTCCAGGGCAACATAAAATCTGGGGCTCTGTGCTTTCTTTCCTTCTGAACAAGTGTTACTGTTTTCTGCACAAAAGCGCTTCTGTGAGGCAATGTGAACACTTCTGCTTCCCAGGCACAGAGAAGGTGCTAGCAGGGAATTCTCTGCCTGCCTTTCCCCAGTGCTCTGCAAGCTCTCCAGGACAACATAGAATCTGGGGCTCTGTGCTTTCTTTCGTTCTGAACAAGTGTTACTGTTTTCTGCACAAAAGCGATTCTGCGAAGCAATGTGAACACTTCTGCTTCCCAGGCACAGAGAAGGTGCTTGCAGGGAATTCTCTGCCTGCCTTTCCCCAGTGCTCTGCAAGCACTCCAGGACAACAGCAAATCTGGGGCTCTGTGCTTTCTTTCGTTCTGAACAAGTGTTAGTGTTTTCTGCACAAAAGCGATTCTGCGAAGCAATGTGAACACTCTGCTTCCCAGGCACAGAGAAGGTGCTAGCAGGGAATTCTCTGCCTGCCTTTCCCCAGTGCTCTGCAAGCTCTCCAGGACAACATCAAATTTGGGGCTCTGTGCTTTCTTTCGTTCTGAACAAGTGTTACTGTTTTCTGCACAAAAGCGATTCTGCGAAGCAATGTGAACACTTCTGCTTCCCAGGCACAGAGAAGGTGCTAGCAGGGAATTCTCTGCCTGCCTTTCCCCAGTGCTCTGCAAGCTCTCCAGGGCAACATCAAATCTGGGGCTCTGTGCTTCTTTCCTTCTGAACAAGTGTTAGTGTTTTCTGCACAAAAGCGATTCTGCGAAGCAATGTGAACACTTCTGCTTCCCAGGCACAGAGAAGGTGCTAGCAGGGAATTCTCTGCCTGCCTTTCCCCAGTGCTCTGCAAGCTCTCCAGGACAACATCAAATTTGGGGCTCTGTGCTTTCTTTCGTTCTGAACAAGTGTTACTGTTTTCTGCACAAAAGCGATTCTGCGAAGCAATGTGAACACTTCTGCTTCCCAGGCACAGAGAAGGTGCTAGCAGGGAATTCTCTGCCTGCCTTTCCCCAGTGCTCTGCAAGCTCTCCAGGACAACATAGAATCTGGGGCTCTGTGCTTTCTTTCGTTCTGAACAAGTGTTAGTGTTTTCTGCACAAAAGCGATTCTGCGAAGCAATGTGAACACTTCTGCTTCCCAGGCACAGAGAAGGTGCTAGCAGGGAATTCTCTGCCTGCCTTTCCCCAGTGCTCTGCAAGCTCTCCAGGACAACATAGAATCTGGGGCTCTGTGCTTTCTTTCATTCTGAACAAGTGTTACTGTTTTCTGCACAAAAGCGATTCTGCGAAGCAATGTGAACACTTCTGCTTCCCAGGCACAGAGAAGGTGCTAGCAGGGAATTCTCTGCCTGCCTTTCCCCAGTGCTCTGCAAGCTCTCCAGGACAACATAAAATCTGGGGCTCTGTGCTTTCTTTCGTTCTGAACAAGTGTTAGTGTTTTCTGCACAAAAGCGATTCTGCGAAGCAATGTGAACACTTCTGCTTCCCAGGCACAGAGAAGGTGCTAGCAGGGAATTCTCTGCCTGCCTTTCCCCAGTGCTCTGCAAGCTCTCCAGGACAACATAGAATCTGGGGCTCTGTGCTTTCTTTCGTTCTGAACAAGTGTTACTGTTTTCTGCACAAAAGCGATTCTGTGAGGCAATGTGAACACTTCTGCTTCCCAGGCACAGAGAAGGTGCTAGCAGGGAATTCTCTGCCTGCCTTTCCCCAGTGCTCTGCAAGCTCTCCAGGACAACAGCAAATCTGGGGCTCTGTGCTTTCTTTCGTTCTGAACAAGTGTTAGTGTTTTCTGCACAAAAGCGATTCTGCGAAGCAATGTGAACACTTCTGCTTCCCAGGCACAGAGAAGGTGCTAGCAGGGAATTCTCTGCCTGCCTTTCCCCAGTGCTCTGCAAGCTCTCCAGGACAACATAGAATCTGGGGCTCTGTGCTTTCTTTCGTTCTGAACAAGTGTTAGTGTTTTCTGCACAAAAGCGATTCTGCGAAGCAATGTGAACACTTCTGCTTCCCAGGCACAGAGAAGGTGCTAGCAGGGAATTCTCTGCCTGCCTTTCCCCAGTGCTCTGCAAGCTCTCCAGGGCAACATCAGATCTGGGGCTCTGCGCTTCTTTCCTTCTGAACAAGTGTTAGTGTTTTCTGCACAAAAGCGATTCTGCGAAGCAATGTGAACACTTCTGCTTCCCAGGCACAGAGAAGGTGCTAGCAGGGAATTCTCTGCCTGCCTTTCCCCAGTGCTCTGCAAGCTCTCCAGGACAACATAGAATCTGGGGCTCTGTGCTTTCTTTCATTCTGAACAAGTGTTACTGTTTTCTGCACAAAAGCGATTCTGCGAAGCAATGTGAACACTTCTGCCTCCCAGGCACAGAGAAGGTGCTTGCAGGGAATTCTCTGCCTGCCTTTCCCCAGTGCTCTGCAAGCACTCCAGGACAACATAGAATCTGGGGCTCTGTGCTTTCTTTCGTTCTGAACAAGTGTTACTGTTTTCTGCACAAAAGCGATTCTGCGAAGCAATGTGAACACTTCTGCTTCCCAGGCACAGAGAAGGTGCTAGCAGGGAATTCTCTGCCTGCCTTTCCCCAGTGCTCTGCAAGCTCTCCAGGACAACATAGAATCTGGGGCTCTGTGCTTTCTTTCGTTCTGAACAAGTGTTAGTGTTTTCTGCACAAAAGCGATTCTGCGAAGCAATGTGAACACTTCTGCTTCCCAGGCACAGAGAAGGTGCTAGCAGGGAATTCTCTGCCTGCCTTTCCCCAGTGCTCTGCAAGCTCTCCAGGACAACATAAAATCTGGGGCTCTGTGCTTTCTTTCCTTCTGAACAAGTGTTAGTGTTTTCTGCACAAAAGCGATTCTGCGAAGCAATGTGAACACTTCTGCTTCCCAGGCACAGAGAAGGTGCTAGCAGGGAATTCTCTGCCTGCCTTTCCCCAGTGCTCTGCAAGCTCTCCAGGACAACATAGAATCTGGGGCTCTGTGCTTTCTTTCGTTCTGAACAAGTGTTAGTGTTTTCTGCACAAAAGCGATTCTGCGAAGCAATGTGAACACTCTGCTTCCCAGGCACAGAGAAGGTGCTAGCAGGGAATTCTCTGCCTGCCTTTCCCCAGTGCTCTGCAAGCTCTCCAGGACAACATCAAATTTGGGGCTCTCTGCTTTCTTTCGTTCTGAACAAGTGTTACTGTTTTCTGCACAAAAGCGATTCTGCGAAGCAATGTGAACACTTCTGCTTCCCAGGCACAGAGAAGGTGCTAGCAGGGAATTCTCTGCCTGCCTTTCCCCAGTGCTCTGCAAGCTCTCCAGGACAACATAGAATCTGGGGCTCTGTGCTTTCTTTCGTTCTGAACAAGTGTTAGTGTTTTCTGCACAAAAGCGCTTCTGTGAGGCAATGTGAACACTTCTGCTTCCCAGGCACAGAGAAGGTGCTAGCAGGGAATTCTCTGCCTGCCTTTCCCCAGTGCTCTGCAAGCTCTCCAGGACAACATCAAATTTGGGGCTCTGTGCTTTCTTTCGTTCTGAACAAGTGTTAGTGTTTTCTGCACAAAAGCGATTCTGCGAAGCAATGTGAACACTTCTGCTTCCCAGGCACAGAGAAGGTGCTAGCAGGGAATTCTCTGCCTGCCTTTCCCCAGTGCTCTGCAAGCACTCCAGGACAACAGCAAATCTGGGGCTGTGTGCTTTCTTTCGTTCTGAACAAGTGTTACTGTTTTCTGCACAAAAGCGATTCTGCGAAGCAATGTGAACACTTCTGCTTCCCAGGCACAGAGAAGGTGCTAGCAGGGAATTCTCTGCCTGCCTTTCCCCAGTGCTCTGCAAGCTCTCCAGGACAACAGCAAATTTGGGGCTCTGTGCTTTCTTTCGTTCTGAACAAGTGTTACTGTTTTCTGCACAAAAGTGATTCTGCGAAGCAATGTGAACACTTCTGCTTCCCAGGCACAGAGAAGGTGCTAGCAGGGAATTCTCTGCCTGCCTTTCCCCAGTGCTCTGCAAGCTCTGCAGGAAAACAGCAAATCTGGGGCTGTGTGCTTTCTTTCGTTCTGAACAAGTGTTAGTGTTTTCTGCACAAAAGCGATTCTGCGAAGCAATGTGAACACTTCTGCTTCCCAGGCACAGAGAAGGTGCTAGCAGGGAATTCTCTGCCTGCCTTTCCCCAGTGCTCTGCAAGCTCTCCAGGAAAACAGCAAATCTGGGGCTGTGTGCTTTCTTTCGTTCTGAACAAGTGTTAGTGTTTTCTGCACAAAAGCGATTCTGCGAAGCAATGTGAACACTTCTGCTTCCCAGGCACAGAGAAGGTGCTAGCAGGGAATTCTCTGCCTGCCTTTCCCCAGTGCTCTGCAAGCTCTCCAGGACAACATAGAATCTGGGGCTCTGTGCTTTCTTTCATTCTGAACAAGTGTTACTGTTTTCTGCACAAAAGCGATTCTGCGAAGCAATGTGAACACTTCTGCCTCCCAGGCACAGAGAAGGTGCTAGCAGGGAATTCTCTGCCTGCCTTTCCCCAGTGCTCTGCAAGCTCTCCAGGGCAACATAAAATCTGGGGCTCTGTGCTTTCTTTCCTTCTGAACAAGTGTTAGTGTTTTCTGCACAAAAGCGATTCTGCGAAGCAATGTGAACACTTCTGCTTCCCAGGCACAGAGAAGGTGCTAGCAGGGAATTCTCTGCCTGCCTTTCCCCAGTGCTCTGCAAGCTCTCCAGGACAACATAGAATCTGGGGCTCTGTGCTTTCTTTCGTTCTGAACAAGTGTTAGTGTTTTCTGCACAAAAGCGCTTCTGTGAGGCAATGTGAACACTTCTGCTTCCCAGGCACAGAGAAGGTGCTAGCAGGGAATTCTCTGCCTGCCTTTCCCCAGTGCTCTGCAAGCTCTCCAGGACAACATAGAATCTGGGGCTCTGTGCTTTCTTTCGTTCTGAACAAGTGTTACTGTTTTCTGCACAAAAGCGATTCTGCGAAGCAATGTGAACACTCTGCTTCCCAGGCACAGAGAAGGTGCTAGCAGGGAATTCTCTGCCTGCCTTTCCCCAGTGCTCTGCAAGCTCTCCAGGACAACATCAAATTTGGGGCTCTGTGCTTTCTTTCGTTCTGAACAAGTGTTACTGTTTTCTGCACAAAAGCGATTCTGCGAAGCAATGTGAACACTTCTGCTTCCCAGGCACAGAGAAGGTGCTAGCAGGGAATTCTCTGCCTGCCTTTCCCCAGTGCTCTGCAAGCTCTCCAGGACAACAGCAAATCTGGGGCTGTGTGCTTTCTTTCGTTCTGAACAAGTGTTACTGTTTTCTGCACAAAAGCGATTCTTGCGAAGCAATGTGAACACTTCTGCTTCCCAGGCACAGAGAAGGTGCTAGCAGGGAATTCTCTGCCTGCCTTTCCCCAGTGCTCTGCAAGCTCTCCAGGACAACATAAAATCTGGGGCTCTGTGCTTTCTTTCCTTCTGAACAAGTGTTAGTGTTTTCTGCACAAAAGCGATTCTGCGAAGCAATGTGAACACTTCTGCTTCCCAGGCACAGAGAAGGTGCTAGCAGGGAATTCTCTGCCTGCCTTTCCCCAGTGCTCTGCAAGCTCTCCAGGACAACATAGAATCTGGGGCTCTGTGCTTTCTTTCGTTCTGAACAAGTGTTAGTGTTTTCTGCACAAAAGCGATTCTGCGAAGCAATGTGAACACTCTGCTTCCCAGGCACAGAGAAGGTGCTAGCAGGGAATTCTCTGCCTGCCTTTCCCCAGTGCTCTGCAAGCTCTCCAGGACAACATCAAATTTGGGGCTCTCTGCTTTCTTTCGTTCTGAACAAGTGTTACTGTTTTCTGCACAAAAGCGATTCTGCGAAGCAATGTGAACACTTCTGCTTCCCAGGCACAGAGAAGGTGCTAGCAGGGAATTCTCTGCCTGCCTTTCCCCAGTGCTCTGCAAGCTCTCCAGGACAACATAGAATCTGGGGCTCTGTGCTTTCTTTCGTTCTGAACAAGTGTTAGTGTTTTCTGCACAAAAGCGCTTCTGTGAGGCAATGTGAACACTTCTGCTTCCCAGGCACAGAGAAGGTGCTAGCAGGGAATTCTCTGCCTGCCTTTCCCCAGTGCTCTGCAAGCTCTCCAGGACAACATCAAATTTGGGGCTCTGTGCTTTCTTTCGTTCTGAACAAGTGTTAGTGTTTTCTGCACAAAAGCGATTCTGCGAAGCAATGTGAACACTTCTGCTTCCCAGGCACAGAGAAGGTGCTAGCAGGGAATTCTCTGCCTGCCTTTCCCCAGTGCTCTGCAAGCTCTCCAGGACAACATAGAATCTGGGGCTCTGTGCTTTCTTTCCTTCTGAACAAGTGTTACTGTTTTCTGCACAAAAGCGATTCTGCGAAGCAATGTGAACACTTCTGCTTCCCAGGCACAGAGAAGGTGCTAGCAGGGAATTCTCTGCCTGCCTTTCCCCAGTGCTCTGCAAGCTCTCCAGGACAACAGCAAATTTGGGGCTCTGTGCTTTCTTTCGTTCTGAACAAGTGTTACTGTTTTCTGCACAAAAGTGATTCTGCGAAGCAATGTGAACACTTCTGCTTCCCAGGCACAGAGAAGGTGCTAGCAGGGAATTCTCTGCCTGCCTTTCCCCAGTGCTCTGCAAGCTCTGCAGGAAAACAGCAAATCTGGGGCTGTGTGCTTTCTTTCGTTCTGAACAAGTGTTAGTGTTTTCTGCACAAAAGCGATTCTGCGAAGCAATGTGAACACTTCTGCTTCCCAGGCACAGAGAAGGTGCTAGCAGGGAATTCTCTGCCTGCCTTTCCCCAGTGCTCTGCAAGCTCTCCAGGAAAACAGCAAATCTGGGGCTGTGTGCTTTCTTTCGTTCTGAACAAGTGTTAGTGTTTTCTGCACAAAAGCGATTCTGCGAAGCAATGTGAACACTTCTGCTTCCCAGGCACAGAGAAGGTGCTAGCAGGGAATTCTCTGCCTGCCTTTCCCCAGTGCTCTGCAAGCTCTCCAGGACAACATAGAATCTGGGGCTCTGTGCTTTCTTTCCTTCTGAACAAGTGTTAGTGTTTTCTGCACAAAAGCGATTCTGCGAAGCAATGTGAACACTTCTGCTTCCCAGGCACAGAGAAGGTGCTAGCAGGGAATTCTCTGCCTGCCTTTCCCCAGTGCTCTGCAAGCTCTCCAGGACAACATAGAATCTGGGGCTCTGTGCTTTCTTTCGTTCTGAACAAGTGTTAGTGTTTTCTGCACAAAAGCGCTTCTGTGAGGCAATGTGAACACTTCTGCTTCCCAGGCACAGAGAAGGTGCTAGCAGGGAATTCTCTGCCTGCCTTTCCCCAGTGCTCTGCAAGCTCTCCAGGACAACATAGAATCTGGGGCTCTGTGCTTTCTTTCGTTCTGAACAAGTGTTACTGTTTTCTGCACAAAAGCGATTCTGCGAAGCAATGTGAACACTCTGCTTCCCAGGCACAGAGAAGGTGCTAGCAGGGAATTCTCTGCCTGCCTTTCCCCAGTGCTCTGCAAGCTCTCCAGGACAACATCAAATTTGGGGCTCTGTGCTTTCTTTCGTTCTGAACAAGTGTTACTGTTTTCTGCACAAAAGCGATTCTGCGAAGCAATGTGAACACTTCTGCTTCCCAGGCACAGAGAAGGTGCTAGCAGGGAATTCTCTGCCTGCCTTTCCCCAGTGCTCTGCAAGCTCTCCAGGACAACAGCAAATCTGGGGCTGTGTGCTTTCTTTCGTTCTGAACAAGTGTTACTGTTTTCTGCACAAAAGCGATTCTTGCGAAGCAATGTGAACACTTCTGCTTCCCAGGCACAGAGAAGGTGCTAGCAGGGAATTCTCTGCCTGCCTTTCCCCAGTGCTCTGCAAGCTCTCCAGGACAACATAGAATCTGGGGCTCTGTGCTTTCTTTCGTTCTGAACAAGTGTTACTGTTTTCTGCACAAAAGCGATTCTGCGAAGCAATGTGAACACTTCTGCTTCCCAGGCACAGAGAAGGTGCTAGCAGGGAATTCTCTGCCTGCCTTTCCCCAGTGCTCTGCAAGCTCTCCAGGAAAACAGCAAATCTGGGGCTGTGTGCTTTCTTTCGTTCTGAACAAGTGTTAGTGTTTTCTGCACAAAAGCGATTCTGCGAAGCAATGTGAACACTTCTGCTTCCCAGGCACAGAGAAGGTGCTAGCAGGGAATTCTCTGCCTGCCTTTCCCCAGTGCTCTGCAAGCTCTCCAGGACAACATCAAATCTGGGGCTCTGTGCTTCTTTCCTTCTGAACAAGTGTTAGTGTTTTCTGCACAAAAGCGATTCTGCGAAGCAATGTGAACACTTCTGCCTCCCAGGCACAGAGAAGGTGCTAGCAGGGAATTCTCTGCCTGCCTTTCCCCAGTGCTCTGCAAGCTCTCCAGGACAACATAAAATCTGGGGCTCTGTGCTTTCTTTCCTTCTGAACAAGTGTTACTGTTTTCTGCACAAAAGCGATTCTGCGAAGCAATGTGAACACTTCTGCTTCCCAGGCACAGAGAAGGTGCTAGCAGGGAATTCTCTGCCTGCCTTTCCCCAGTGCTCTGCAAGCTCTCCAGGACAACAGCAAATCTGGGGCTCTGTGCTTTCTTTCGTTCTGAACAAGTGTTAGTGTTTTCTGCACAAAAGCGCTTCTGTGAGGCAATGTGAACACTTCTGCTTCCCAGGCACAGAGAAGGTGCTAGCAGGGAATTCTCTGCCTGCCTTTCCCCAGTGCTCTGCAAGCTCTCCAGGACAACATAGAATCTGGGGCTCTGTGCTTTCTTTCGTTCTGAACAAGTGTTAGTGTTTTCTGCACAAAAGCGATTCTGCGAAGCAATGTGAACACTCTGCTTCCCAGGCACAGAGAAGGTGCTAGCAGGGAATTCTCTGCCTGCCTTTCCCCAGTGCTCTGCAAGCTCTCCAGGACAACATAAAATCTGGGGCTCTCTGCTTTCTTTCGTTCTGAACAAGTGTTACTGTTTTCTGCACAAAAACGATTCTGCGAAGCAATGTGAACACTTCTGCTTCCCAGGCACAGAGAAGGTGCTAGCAGGGAATTCTCTGCCTGCCTTTCCCCAGTGCTCTGCAAGCTCTCCAGGACAACAGCAAATCTGGGGCTGTGTGCTTTCTTTCGTTCTGAACAAGTGTTACTGTTTTCTGCACAAAAGCGATTCTGCGAAGCAATGTGAACACTTCTGCTTCCCAGGCACAGAGAAGGTGCTAGCAGGGAATTCTCTGCCTGCCTTTCCCCAGTGCTCTGCAAGCTCTCCAGGACAACATAGAATCTGGGGCTCTGTGCTTTCTTTCATTCTGAACAAGTGTTACTGTTTTCTGCACAAAAGCGATTCTGCGAAGCAATGTGAACACTTCTGCTTCCCAGGCACAGAGAAGGTGCTAGCAGGGAATTCTCTGCCTGCCTTTCCCCAGTGCTCTGCAAGCTCTGCAGGACAACATAAAATCTGGGGCTCTGTGCTTTCTTTCGTTCTGAACAAGTGTTACTGTTTTCTGCACAAAAGCGATTCTGCGAAGCAATGTGAACACTTCTGCTTCCCAGGCACAGAGAAGGTGCTAGCAGGGAATTCTCTGCCTGCCTTTCCCCAGTGCTCTGCAAGCTCTCCAGGACAACATAAAATCTGGGGCTCTGTGCTTTCTTTCGTTCTGAACAAGTGTTACTGTTTTCTGCACAAAAGCGATTCTGCGAAGCAATGTGAACACTTCTGCTTCCCAGGCACAGAGAAGGTGCTAGCAGGGAATTCTCTGCCTGCCTTTCCCCAGTGCTCTGCAAGCTCTCCAGGACAACATCAAATCTGGGGCTCTGTGCTTTCTTTCGTTCTGAACAAGTGTTAGTGTTTTCTGCACAAAAGCGATTCTGCGAAGCAAT
This sequence comes from Strix aluco, assembly GCF_031877795.1. Taxonomy (NCBI): domain Eukaryota; kingdom Metazoa; phylum Chordata; class Aves; order Strigiformes; family Strigidae; genus Strix; species Strix aluco. Next base: position 2,084,011 of record NW_027436636.1, read on the forward strand.
GTGAACACTTCTGCTTCCCAGGCACAGAGAAGGTGCTAGCAGGGAATTCTCTGCCTGCCTTTCCCCAGTGCTCTGCAAGCTCTCCAGGACAACATAGAATCTGGGGCTCTGTGCTTTCTTTCGTTCTGAACAAGTGTTAGTGTTTTCTGCACAAAAGCGATTCTGCGAAGCAATGTGAACACTTCTGCTTCCCAGGCACAGAGAAGGTGCTAGCAGGGAATTCTCTGCCTGCCTTTCCCCAGTGCTCTGCAAGCTCTCCAGGGCAACATCAAATCTGGGGCTCTGTGCTTCTTTCCTTCTGAACAAGTGTTAGTGTTTTCTGCACAAAAGCGATTCTGCGAAGCAATGTGAACACTTCTGCTTCCCAGGCACAGAGAAGGTGCTAGCAGGGAATTCTCTGCCTGCCTTTCCCCAGTGCTCTGCAAGCTCTCCAGGACAACATAGAATCTGGGGCTCTGTGCTTTCTTTCATTCTGAACAAGCGTTACTGTTTTCTGCACAAAAGCGATTCTGCGAAGCAATGTGAACACTTCTGCCTCCCAGGCACAGAGAAGGTGCTAGCAGGGAATTCTCTGCCTGCCTTTCCCCAGTGCTCTGCAAGCTCTCCAGGACAACATAGAATCTGGGGCTCTGTGCTTTCTTTCATTCTGAACAAGCGTTACTGTTTTCTGCACAAAAGCGCTTCTGTGAGGCAATGTGAACACTTCTGCTTCCCAGGCACAGAGAAGGTGCTAGCAGGGAATTCTCTGCCTGCCTTTCCCCAGTGCTCTGCAAGCTCTCCAGGACAACAGCAAATCTGGGGCTGTGTGCTTTCTTTCGTTCTGAAGAAGTGTTACTGTTTTCTGCACAAAAGCGATTCTTGCGAAGCAATGTGAACACTTCTGCTTCCCAGGCACAGAGAAGGTGCTAGCAGGGAATTCTCTGCCTGCCTTTCCCCAGTGCTCTGCAAGCTCTCCAGGACAACATAGAATCTGGGGCTCTGTGCTTTCTTTCGTTCTGAACAAGTGTTACTGTTTTCTGCACAAAAGCGATTCTGCGAAGCAATGTGAACACTTCTGCTTCCCAGGCACAGAGAAGGTGCTAGCAGGGAATTCTCTGCCTGCCTTTCCCCAGTGCTCTGCAAGCTCTCCAGGAAAACAGCAAATCTGGGGCTGTGTGCTTTCTTTCGTTCTGAACAAGTGTTAGTGTTTTCTGCACAAAAGCGATTCTGCGAAGCAATGTGAACACTTCTGCTTCCCAGGCACAGAGAAGGTGCTAGCAGGGAATTCTCTGCCTGCCTTTCCCCAGTGCTCTGCAAGCTCTCCAGGACAACATCAAATCTGGGGCTCTGTGCTTCTTTCCTTCTGAACAAGTGTTAGTGTTTTCTGCACAAAAGCGATTCTGCGAAGCAATGTGAACACTTCTGCCTCCCAGGCACAGAGAAGGTGCTAGCAGGGAATTCTCTGCCTGCCTTTCCCCAGTGCTCTGCAAGCTCTCCAGGGCAACATAAAATCTGGGGCTCTGTGCTTTCTTTCCTTCTGAACAAGTGTTACTGTTTTCTGCACAAAAGCGATTCTGCGAAGCAATGTGAACACTTCTGCTTCCCAGGCACAGAGAAGGTGCTAGCAGGGAATTCTCTGCCTGCCTTTCCCCAGTGCTCTGCAAGCTCTCCAGGACAACATAAAATCTGGGGCTCTCTGCTTTCTTTCGTTCTGAACAAGTGTTACTGTTTTCTGCACAAAAGCGATTCTGCGAAGCAATGTGAACACTTCTGCTTCCCAGGCACAGAGAAGGTGCTAGCAGGGAATTCTCTGCCTGCCTTTCCCCAGTGCTCTGCAAGCTCTCCAGGACAACAGCAAATCTGGGGCTGTGTGCTTTCTTTCGTTCTGAACAAGTGTTACTGTTTTCTGCACAAAAGCGATTCTGCGAAGCAATGTGAACACTTCTGCTTCCCAGGCACAGAGAAGGTGCTAGCAGGGAATTCTCTGCCTGCCTTTCCCCAGTGCTCTGCAAGCTCTCCAGGACAACATAGAATCTGGGGCTCTGTGCTTTCTTTCATTCTGAACAAGTGTTACTGTTTTCTGCACAAAAGCGATTCTGCGAAGCAATGTGAACACTTCTGCTTCCCAGGCACAGAGAAGGTGCTAGCAGGGAATTCTCTGCCTGCCTTTCCCCAGTGCTCTGCAAGCTCTCCAGGACAACATAAAATCTGGGGCTCTGTGCTTTCTTTCGTTCTGAACAAGTGTTACTGTTTTCTGCACAAAAGCGATTCTGCGAAGCAATGTGAACACTTCTGCTTCCCAGGCACAGAGAAGGTGCTAGCAGGGAATTCTCTGCCTGCCTTTCCCCAGTGCTCTGCAAGCTCTCCAGGACAACATAAAATCTGGGGCTCTGTGCTTTCTTTCGTTCTGAACAAGTGTTACTGTTTTCTGCACAAAAGCGATTCTGCGAAGCAATGTGAACACTTCTGCTTCCCAGGCACAGAGAAGGTGCTAGCAGGGAATTCTCTGCCTGCCTTTCCCCAGTGCTCTGCAAGCTCTCCAGGACAACATCAAATCTGGGGCTCTGTGCTTTCTTTCGTTCTGAACAAGTGTTAGTGTTTTCTGCACAAAAGCGATTCTGCGAAGCAATGTGAACACTTCTGCTTCCCAGGCACAGAGAAGGTGCTAGCAGGGAATTCTCTGCCTGCCTTTCCCCAGTGCTCTGCAAGCTCTCCAGGACAACATAGAATCTGGGGCTCTGTGCTTTCTTTCGTTCTGAACAAGTGTTAGTGTTTTCTGCACAAAAGCGATTCTGCGAAGCAATGTGAACACTTCTGCTTCCCAGGCACAGAGAAGGTGCTAGCAGGGAATTCTCTGCCTGCCTTTCCCCAGTGCTCTGCAAGCTCTCCAGGGCAACATCAAATCTGGGGCTCTGTGCTTCTTTCCTTCTGAACAAGTGTTAGTGTTTTCTGCACAAAAGCGATTCTGCGAAGCAATGTGAACACTTCTGCTTCCCAGGCACAGAGAAGGTGCTAGCAGGGAATTCTCTGCCTGCCTTTCCCCAGTGCTCTGCAAGCTCTCCAGGACAACATAGAATCTGGGGCTCTGTGCTTTCTTTCATTCTGAACAAGCGTTACTGTTTTCTGCACAAAAGCGATTCTGCGAAGCAATGTGAACACTTCTGCCTCCCAGGCACAGAGAAGGTGCTAGCAGGGAATTCTCTGCCTGCCTTTCCCCAGTGCTCTGCAAGCTCTCCAGGACAACATAGAATCTGGGGCTCTGTGCTTTCTTTCATTCTGAACAAGCGTTACTGTTTTCTGCACAAAAGCGCTTCTGTGAGGCAATGTGAACACTTCTGCTTCCCAGGCACAGAGAAGGTGCTAGCAGGGAATTCTCTGCCTGCCTTTCCCCAGTGCTCTGCAAGCTCTCCAGGACAACATAGAATCTGGGGCTCTGTGCTTTCTTTCGTTCTGAACAAGTGTTAGTGTTTTCTGCACAAAAGCGATTCTGCGAAGCAATGTGAACACTTCTGCTTCCCAGGCACAGAGAAGGTGCTTGCAGGGAATTCTCTGCCTGCCTTTCCCCAGTGCTCTGCAAGCACTCCAGGACAACAGCAAATCTGGGGCTGTGTGCTTTCTTTCCTTCTGAACAAGTGTTACTGTTTTCTGCACAAAAGCGATTCTGCGAAGCAATGTGAACACTTCTGCTTCCCAGGCACAGAGAAGGTGCTAGCAGGGAATTCTCTGCCTGCCTTTCCCCAGTGCTCTGCAAGCTCTCCAGGACAACATAGAATCTGGGGCTCTGTGCTTTCTTTCGTTCTGAACAAGTGTTAGTGTTTTCTGCACAAAAGCGATTCTGCGAAGCAATGTGAACACTCTGCTTCCCAGGCACAGAGAAGGTGCTAGCAGGGAATTCTCTGCCTGCCTTTCCCCAGTGCTCTGCAAGCTCTCCAGGACAACATCAAATTTGGGGCTCTGTGCTTTCTTTCGTTCTGAACAAGTGTTACTGTTTTCTGCACAAAAGCGATTCTGCGAAGCAATGTGAACACTTCTGCTTCCCAGGCACAGAGAAGGTGCTAGCAGGGAATTCTCTGCCTGCCTTTCCCCAGTGCTCTGCAAGCTCTCCAGGGCAACATCAAATCTGGGGCTCTGTGCTTCTTTCCTTCTGAACAAGTGTTAGTGTTTTCTGCACAAAAGCGATTCTGCGAAGCAATGTGAACACTTCTGCTTCCCAGGCACAGAGAAGGTGCTAGCAGGGAATTCTCTGCCTGCCTTTCCCCAGTGCTCTGCAAGCTCTCCAGGACAACATCAAATTTGGGGCTCTCTGCTTTCTTTCGTTCTGAACAAGTGTTACTGTTTTCTGCACAAAAGCGATTCTGCGAAGCAATGTGAACACTTCTGCTTCCCAGGCACAGAGAAGGTGCTAGCAGGGAATTCTCTGCCTGCCTTTCCCCAGTGCTCTGCAAGCTCTCCAGGACAACATCAAATCTGGGGCTCTGTGCTTCTTTCCTTCTGAACAAGTGTTAGTGTTTTCTGCACAAAAGCGATTCTGCGAAGCAATGTGAACACTTCTGCTTCCCAGGCACAGAGAAGGTGCTAGCAGGGAATTCTCTGCCTGCCTTTCCCCAGTGCTCTGCAAGCTCTCCAGGACAACATCAAATTTGGGGCTCTCTGCTTTCTTTCGTTCTGAACAAGTGTTACTGTTTTCTGCACAAAAGCGATTCTGCGAAGCAATGTGAACACTTCTGCTTCCCAGGCACAGAGAAGGTGCTAGCAGGGAATTCTCTGCCTGCCTTTCCCCAGTGCTCTGCAAGCTCTCCAGGACAACATAGAATCTGGGGCTGTGTGCTTTCTTTCGTTCTGAACAAGTGTTAGTGTTTTCTGCACAAAAGCGATTCTGCGAAGCAATGTGAACACTTCTGCTTCCCAGGCACAGAGAAGGTGCTAGCAGGGAATTCTCTGCCTGCCTTTCCCCAGTGCTCTGCAAGCTCTCCAGGACAACATAGAATCTGGGGCTCTGTGCTTTCTTTCATTCTGAACAAGTGTTACTGTTTTCTGCACAAAAGCGATTCTGCGAAGCAATGCGAACACTTCTGCTTCCCAGGCACAGAGAAGGTGCTAGCAGGGAATTCTCTGCCTGCCTTTCCCCAGTGCTCTGCAAGCTCTCCAGGACAACATAAAATCTGGGGCTCTGTGCTTTCTTTCGTTCTGAACAAGTGTTAGTGTTTTCTGCACAAAAGCGATTCTGCGAAGCAATGTGAACACTTCTGCTTCCCAGGCACAGAGAAGGTGCTAGCAGGGAATTCTCTGCCTGCCTTTCCCCAGTGCTCTGCAAGCTCTCCAGGACAACATAGAATCTGGGGCTCTGTGCTTTCTTTCGTTCTGAACAAGTGTTACTGTTTTCTGCACAAAAGCGATTCTGTGAGGCAATGTGAACACTTCTGCTTCCCAGGCACAGAGAAGGTGCTAGCAGGGAATTCTCTGCCTGCCTTTCCCCAGTGCTCTGCAAGCTCTCCAGGACAACAGCAAATCTGGGGCTCTGTGCTTTCTTTCGTTCTGAACAAGTGTTAGTGTTTTCTGCACAAAAGCGATTCTGCGAAGCAATGTGAACACTTCTGCTTCCCAGGCACAGAGAAGGTGCTAGCAGGGAATTCTCTGCCTGCCTTTCCCCAGTGCTCTGCAAGCTCTCCAGGACAACATAAAATCTGGGGCTCTGTGCTTTCTTTCCTTCTGAACAAGTGTTAGTGTTTTCTGCACAAAAGCGATTCTGCGAAGCAATGTGAACACTTCTGCTTCCCAGGCACAGAGAAGGTGCTAGCAGGGAATTCTCTGCCTGCCTTTCCCCAGTGCTCTGCAAGCTCTCCAGGGCAACATCAGATCTGGGGCTCTGTGCTTCTTTCCTTCTGAACAAGTGTTAGTGTTTTCTGCACAAAAGCGATTCTGCGAAGCAATGTGAACACTTCTGCTTCCCAGGCACAGAGAAGGTGCTAGCAGGGAATTCTCTGCCTGCCTTTCCCCAGTGCTCTGCAAGCTCTCCAGGACAACATAGAATCTGGGGCTCTGTGCTTTCTTTCATTCTGAACAAGTGTTACTGTTTTCTGCACAAAAGCGATTCTGCGAAGCAATGTGAACACTTCTGCCTCCCAGGCACAGAGAAGGTGCTTGCAGGGAATTCTCTGCCTGCCTTTCCCCAGTGCTCTGCAAGCACTCCAGGACAACATAGAATCTGGGGCTCTGTGCTTTCTTTCGTTCTGAACAAGTGTTACTGTTTTCTGCACAAAAGCGATTCTGCGAAGCAATGTGAACACTTCTGCTTCCCAGGCACAGAGAAGGTGCTAGCAGGGAATTCTCTGCCTGCCTTTCCCCAGTGCTCTGCAAGCTCTCCAGGACAACATAGAATCTGGGGCTCTGTGCTTTCTTTCGTTCTGAACAAGTGTTAGTGTTTTCTGCACAAAAGCGATTCTGCGAAGCAATGTGAACACTTCTGCTTCCCAGGCACAGAGAAGGTGCTAGCAGGGAATTCTCTGCCTGCCTTTCCCCAGTGCTCTGCAAGCTCTCCAGGACAACATAAAATCTGGGGCTCTGTGCTTTCTTTCCTTCTGAACAAGTGTTACTGTTTTCTGCACAAAAGCGATTCTGCGAAGCAATGTGAACACTTCTGCTTCCCAGGCACAGAGAAGGTGCTAGCAGGGAATTCTCTGCCTGCCTTTCCCCAGTGCTCTGCAAGCTCTCCAGGACAACATAGAATCTGGGGCTCTGTGCTTTCTTTCGTTCTGAACAAGTGTTAGTGTTTTCTGCACAAAAGCGATTCTGCGAAGCAATGTGAACACTCTGCTTCCCAGGCACAGAGAAGGTGCTAGCAGGGAATTCTCTGCCTGCCTTTCCCCAGTGCTCTGCAAGCTCTCCAGGACAACATCAAATTTGGGGCTCTCTGCTTTCTTTCGTTCTGAACAAGTGTTACTGTTTTCTGCACAAAAGCGATTCTGCGAAGCAATGTGAACACTTCTGCTTCCCAGGCACAGAGAAGGTGCTAGCAGGGAATTCTCTGCCTGCCTTTCCCCAGTGCTCTGCAAGCTCTCCAGGACAACATAGAATCTGGGGCTCTGTGCTTTCTTTCGTTCTGAACAAGTGTTAGTGTTTTCTGCACAAAAGCGCTTCTGTGAGGCAATGTGAACACTTCTGCTTCCCAGGCACAGAGAAGGTGCTAGCAGGGAATTCTCTGCCTGCCTTTCCCCAGTGCTCTGCAAGCTCTCCAGGACAACATCAAATTTGGGGCTCTGTGCTTTCTTTCGTTCTGAACAAGTGTTAGTGTTTTCTGCACAAAAGCGATTCTGCGAAGCAATGTGAACACTTCTGCTTCCCAGGCACAGAGAAGGTGCTAGCAGGGAATTCTCTGCCTGCCTTTCCCCAGTGCTCTGCAAGCTCTCCAGGACAACATAGAATCTGGGGCTCTGTGCTTTCTTTCCTTCTGAACAAGTGTTACTGTTTTCTGCACAAAAGCGATTCTGCGAAGCAATGTGAACACTTCTGCTTCCCAGGCACAGAGAAGGTGCTAGCAGGGAATTCTCTGCCTGCCTTTCCCCAGTGCTCTGCAAGCTCTCCAGGACAACATAAAATCTGGGGCTCTGTGCTTTCTTTCGTTCTGAACAAGTGTTAGTGTTTTCTGCACAAAAGCGCTTCTGTGAGGCAATGTGAACACTTCTGCTTCCCAGGCACAGAGAAGGTGCTAGCAGGGAATTCTCTGCCTGCCTTTCCCCAGTGCTCTGCAAGCTCTCCAGGACAACATAGAATCTGGGGCTCTGTGCTTTCTTTCGTTCTGAACAAGTGTTACTGTTTTCTGCACAAAAGCGATTCTGCGAAGCAATGTGAACACTTCTGCTTCCCAGGCACAGAGAAGGTGCTTGCAGGGAATTCTCTGCCTGCCTTTCCCCAGTGCTCTGCAAGCACTCCAGGACAACAGCAAATCTGGGGCTGTGTGCTTTCTTTCGTTCTGAACAAGTGTTACTGTTTTCTGCACAAAAGCGATTCTAGAAGCAATGTGAACACTTCTGCTTCCCAGGCACAGAGAAGGTGCTAGCAGGGAATTCTCTGCCTGCCTTTCCCCAGTGCTCTGCAAGCTCTCCAGGACAACATAGAATCTGGGGCTCTGTGCTTTCTTTCGTTCTGAACAAGTGTTACTGTTTTCTGCACAAAAGCGATTCTGCGAAGCAATGTGAACACTTCTGCTTCCCAGGCACAGAGAAGGTGCTAGCAGGGAATTCTCTGCCTGCCTTTCCCCAGTGCTCTGCAAGCTCTCCAGGACAACATCAAATTTGGGGCTCTCTGCTTTCTTTCGTTCTGAACAAGTGTTAGTGTTTTCTGCACAAAAGCGATTCTGCGAAGCAATGTGAACACTTCTGCTTCCCAGGCACAGAGAAGGTGCTAGCAGGGAATTCTCTGCCTGCCTTTCCCCAGTGCTCTGCAAGCTCTCCAGGACAACAGCAAACCTGGGGCTCTGTGCTTTCTTTCATTCTGAACAAGTGTTGCTGTTTTGTGCACAAAAGCGATTCTGCGAAGCAATGTGAACACTTCTGCTTCCCAGGCACAGAGAAGGTGCTAGCAGGGAATTCTCTGCCTGCCTTTCCCCAGTGCTCTGCAAGCTCTCCAGGACAACATAGAATCTGGGGCTGTGTGCTTTCTTTCGTTCTGAACAAGTGTTAGTGTTTTCTGCACAAAAGCGAGTCTGCGAAGCAATGTGAACACTTCTGCTTCCCAGGCACAGAGAAGGTGCTAGCAGGGAATTCTCTGCCTGCCTTTCCCCAGTGCTCTGCAAGCTCTCCAGGACAACATCAAATTTGGGGCTCTGTGCTTTCTTTCGTTCTGAACAAGTGTTAGTGTTTTCTGCACAAAAGCGAGTCTGCGAAGCAATGTGAACACTTCTGCTTCCCAGGCACAGAGAAGGTGCTAGCAGGGAATTCTCTGCCTGCCTTTCCCCAGTGCTCTGCAAGCTCTCCAGGGCAACATAGAATCTGGGGCTCTGTGCTTTCTTTCCTTCTGAACAAGTGTTACTGTTTTCTGCACAAAAGCGATTCTGCGAAGCAATGTGAACACTTCTGCTTCCCAGGCACAGAGAAGGTGCTAGCAGGGAATTCTCTGCCTGCCTTTCCCCAGTGCTCTGCAAGCTCTCCAGGACAACATCAAATTTGGGGCTCTGTGCTTTCTTTCGTTCTGAACAAGTGTTACTGTTTTCTGCACAAAAGCGATTCTGCGAAGCAATGTGAACACTTCTGCTTCCCAGGCACAGAGAAGGTGCTAGCAGGGAATTCTCTGCCTGCCTTTCCCCAGTGCTCTGCAAGCTCTCCAGGACAACATAGAATCTGGGGCTCTGTGCTTTCTTTCGTTCTGAACAAGTGTTACTGTTTTCTGCACAAAAGCGATTCTGCGAAGCAATGTGAACACTTCTGCTTCCCAGGCACAGAGAAGGTGCTAGCAGGGAATTCTCTGCCTGCCTTTCCCCAGTGCTCTGCAAGCTCTCCAGGACAACAGCAAATCTGGGGCTGTGTGCTTTCTTTCGTTCTGAACAAGTGTTACTGTTTTCTGCACAAAAGCGATTCTGCGAAGCAATGTGAACACTTCTGCTTCCCAGGCACAGAGAAGGTGCTAGCAGGGAATTCTCTGCCTGCCTTTCCCCAGTGCTCTGCAAGCTCTCCAGGACAACAGCAAACCTGGGGCTCTGTGCTTTCTTTCATTCTGAACAAGTGTTGCTGTTTTCTGCACAAAAGCGATTCTGCGAAGCAATGTGAACACTTCTGCTTCCCAGGCACAGAGAAGGTGCTAGCAGGGAATTCTCTGCCTGCCTTTCCCCAGTGCTCTGCAAGCTCTCCAGGACAACATAGAATCTGGGGCTCTGTGCTTTCTTTCATTCTGAACAAGTGTTACTGTTTTCTGCACAAAAGCGATTCTGCGAAGCAATGTGAACACTTCTGCTTCCCAGGCACAGAGAAGGTGCTAGCAGGGAATCCTCTGCCTGCCTTTCCACAGTGCTCTGCAAGCTCTCCAGGACAACATAGAATCTGGGGCTCTGTGCTTTCTTTCGTTCTGAACAAGTGTTACTGTTTTCTGCACAAAAGCGCTTCTGTGAGGCAATGTGAACACTTCTGCTTCCCAGGCACAGAGAAGGTGCTAGCAGGGAATTCTCTGCCTGCCTTTCCCCAGTGCTCTGCAAGCTCTCCAGGACAACATAGAATCTGGGGCTCTGTGCTTTCTTTCGTTCTGAACAAGTGTTAGTGTTTTCTGCACAAAAGCGATTCTGCGAAGCAATGTGAACACTTCTGCTTCCCAGGCACAGAGAAGGTGCTATCAGGGAATTCTCTGCCTGCCTTTCCCCAGTGCTCTGCAAGCTCTCCAGGACAACATAGAATCTGGGGCTCTGTGCTTTCTTTCGTTCTGAACAAGTGTTAGTGTTTTCTGCACAAAAGCGATTCTGCGAAGCAATGTGAACACTTCTGCTTCCCAGGCACAGAGAAGGTGCTAGCAGGGAATTCTCTGCCTGCCTTTCCCCAGTGCTCTGCAAGCTCTCCAGGACAACATCAAATTTGGGGCTCTCTGCTTTCTTTCGTTTTGAATAAGTGTTACTGTTTTCTGCACAAAAGCGATTCTGCGAAGCAATGTGAACACTTCTGCTTCCCAGGCACAGAGAAGGTGCTAGCAGGGAATTCTCTGCCTGCCTTTCCCCAGTGCTCTGCAAGCTCTCCAGGACAACAGCAAATTTGGGGCTCTGTGCTTTCTTTCATTCTGAACAAGTGTTACTGTTTTCTGCACAAAAGCGATTCTGCGAAGCAATGTGAACACTTCTGTTTCCCAGGCACAGAGAAGGTGCTAGCAGGGAATTCTCTGCCTGCCTTTCCCCAGTGCTCTGCAAGCTCTCCAGGACAACATAAAATCTGGGGCTCTGTGCTTTCTTTCGTTCTGAACAAGTGTTACTGTTTTCTGCACAAAAGCGATTCTGAGAAGCAATATGAACACTTCTGCTTCCCAGGCACAGAGAAGGTGCTAGCAGGGAATTCTCTGCCTGCCTTTCCCCAGTGCTCTGCAAGCTCTCCAGGACAACATAGAATCTGGGGCTCTGTGCTTTCTTTCGTTCTGAACAAGTGTTACTGTTTTCTGCACAAAAGCGATTCTGCGAAGCAATGTGAACACTTCTGCTTCCCAGGCACAGAGAAGGTGCTAGCAGGGAATTCTCTGCCTGCCTTTCCCCAGTGCTCTGCAAGCTCTCCAGGACAACATAGAATCTGGGGCTCTGTGCTTTCTTTCGTTCTGAACAAGTGTTACTGTTTTCTGCACAAAAGCGATTCTGCGAAGCAATGTGAACACTTCTGCTTCCCAGGCACAGAGAAGGTGCTAGCAGGGAATTCTCTGCCTGCCTTTCCCCAGTGCTCTGCAAGCTCTCCAGGACAACATCAAATTTGGGGCTCTGTGCTTTCTTTCGTTCTGAACAAGTGTTAGTGTTTTCTGCACAAAAGCGAGTCTGCGAAGCAATGTGAACACTTCTGCTTCCCAGGCACAGAGAAGGTGCTAGCAGGGAATTCTCTGCCTGCCTTTCCCCAGTGCTCTGCAAGCTCTCCAGGGCAACATAGAATCTGGGGCTCTGTGCTTTCTTTCCTTCTGAACAAGTGTTACTGTTTTCTGCACAAAAGCGATTCTGCGAAGCAATGTGAACACTTCTGCTTCCCAGGCACAGAGAAGGTGCTAGCAGGGAATTCTCTGCCTGCCTTTCCCCAGTGCTCTGCAAGCTCTCCAGGACAACATAAAATCTGGGGCTGTGTGCTTTCTTTCCTTCTGAACAAGTGTTACTGTTTTCTGCACAAAAGCGATTCTGCGAAGCAATGTGAACACTTCTGCTTCCCAGGCACAGAGAAGGTGCTAGCAGGGAATTCTCTGCCTGCCTTTCCCCAGTGCTCTGCAAGCTCTCCAGGACAACATAGAATCTGGGGCTCTGTGCTTTCTTTCGTTCTGAACAAGTGTTACTGTTTTCTGCACAAAAGCGATTCTGCGAAGCAATGTGAACACTTCTGCTTCCCAGGCACAGAGAAGGTGCTAGCAGGGAATTCTCTGCCTGCCTTTCCCCAGTGCTCTGCAAGCTCTCCAGGACAACATCAAATTTGGGGCTCTGTGCTTTCTTTCGTTCTGAACAAGTGTTAGTGTTTTCTGCACAAAAGCGAGTCTGCGAAGCAATGTGAACACTTCTGCTTCCCAGGCACAGAGAAGGTGCTAGCAGGGAATTCTCTGCCTGCCTTTCCCCAGTGCTCTGCAAGCTCTCCAGGGCAACATAGAATCTGGGGCTCTGTGCTTTCTTTCCTTCTGAACAAGTGTTACTGTTTTCTGCACAAAAGCGATTCTGCGAAGCAATGTGAACACTTCTGCTTCCCAGGCACAGAGAAGGTGCTAGCAGGGAATTCTCTGCCTGCCTTTCCCCAGTGCTCTGCAAGCTCTCCAGGACAACATCAAATTTGGGGCTCTGTGCTTTCTTTCGTTCTGAACAAGTGTTACTGTTTTCTGCACAAAAGCGATTCTGCGAAGCAATGTGAACACTTCTGCTTCCCAGGCACAGAGAAGGTGCTAGCAGGGAATTCTCTGCCTGCCTTTCCCCAGTGCTCTGCAAGCTCTCCAGGACAACATAGAATCTGGGGCTCTGTGCTTTCTTTCGTTCTGAACAAGTGTTACTGTTTTCTGCACAAAAGCGATTCTGCGAAGCAATGTGAACACTTCTGCTTCCCAGGCACAGAGAAGGTGCTAGCAGGGAATTCTCTGCCTGCCTTTCCCCAGTGCTCTGCAAGCTCTCCAGGACAACAGCAAATCTGGGGCTGTGTGCTTTCTTTCGTTCTGAACAAGTGTTACTGTTTTCTGCACAAAAGCGATTCTGCGAAGCAATGTGAACACTTCTGCTTCCCAGGCACAGAGAAGGTGCTAGCAGGGAATTCTCTGCCTGCCTTTCCCCAGTGCTCTGCAAGCTCTCCAGGACAACAGCAAACCTGGGGCTCTGTGCTTTCTTTCATTCTGAACAAGTGTTGCTGTTTTCTGCACAAAAGCGATTCTGCGAAGCAATGTGAACACTTCTGCTTCCCAGGCACAGAGAAGGTGCTAGCAGGGAATTCTCTGCCTGCCTTTCCCCAGTGCTCTGCAAGCTCTCCAGGACAACATAGAATCTGGGGCTCTGTGCTTTCTTTCATTCTGAACAAGTGTTACTGTTTTCTGCACAAAAGCGATTCTGCGAAGCAATGTGAACACTTCTGCTTCCCAGGCACAGAGAAGGTGCTAGCAGGGAATCCTCTGCCTGCCTTTCCACAGTGCTCTGCAAGCTCTCCAGGACAACATAGAATCTGGGGCTCTGTGCTTTCTTTCGTTCTGAACAAGTGTTACTGTTTTCTGCACAAAAGCGCTTCTGTGAGGCAATGTGAACACTTCTGCTTCCCAGGCACATAGAAGGTGCTAGCAGGGAATTCTCTGCCTGCCTTTCCCCAGTGCTCTGCAAGCTCTCCAGGACAACATAGAATCTGGGGCTCTGTGCTTTCTTTCGTTCTGAACAAGTGTTAGTGTTTTCTGCACAAAAGCGATTCTGCGAAGCAATGTGAACACTTCTGCTTCCCAGGCACAGAGAAGGTGCTATCAGGGAATTCTCTGCCTGCCTTTCCCCAGTGCTCTGCAAGCTCTCCAGGACAACATAGAATCTGGGGCTCTGTGCTTTCTTTCGTTCTGAACAAGTGTTAGTGTTTTCTGCACAAAAGCGATTCTGCGAAGCAATGTGAACACTTCTGCTTCCCAGGCACAGAGAAGGTGCTAGCAGGGAATTCTCTGCCTGCCTTTCCCCAGTGCTCTGCAAGCTCTCCAGGACAACATCAAATTTGGGGCTCTCTGCTTTCTTTCGTTCTGAACAAGTGTTACTGTTTTCTGCACAAAAGCGATTCTGCGAAGCAATGTGAACACTTCTGCTTCCCAGGCACAGAGAAGGTGCTAGCAGGGAATTCTCTGCCTGCCTTTCCCCAGTGCTCTGCAAGCTCTCCAGGACAACATAGAATCTGGGGCTCTGTGCTTTCTTTCATTCTGAACAAGTGTTACTGTTTTCTGCACAAAAGCGATTCTGCGAAGCAATGTGAACACTTCTGCTTCCCAGGCACAGAGAAGGTGCTAGCAGGGAATTCTCTGCCTGCCTTTCCCCAGTGCTCTGCAAGCTCTCCAGGACAACATAAAATCTGGGGCTCTGTGCTTTCTTTCGTTCTGAACAAGTGTTACTGTTTTCTGCACAAAAGCGATTCTGAGAAGCAATATGAACACTTCTGCTTCCCAGGCACAGAGAAGGTGCTAGCAGGGAATTCTCTGCCTGCCTTTCCCCAGTGCTCTGCAAGCTCTCCAGGACAACATAGAATCTGGGGCTCTGTGCTTTCTTTCGTTCTGAACAAGTGTTACTGTTTTCTGCACAAAAGCGATTCTGCGAAGCAATGTGAACACTTCTGCTTCCCAGGCACAGAGAAGGTGCTAGCAGGGAATTCTCTGCCTGCCTTTCCCCAGTGCTCTGCAAGCTCTCCAGGACAACATAGAATCTGGGGCTCTGTGCTTTCTTTCGTTCTGAACAAGTGTTACTGTTTTCTGCACAAAAGCGATTCTGCGAAGCAATGTGAACACTTCTGCTTCCCAGGCACAGAGAAGGTGCTAGCAGGGAATTCTCTGCCTGCCTTTCCCCAGTGCTCTGCAAGCTCTCCAGGACAACATAGAATCTGGGGCTCTGTGCTTTCTTTCATTCTGAACAAGTGTTACTGTTTTCTGCACAAAAGCGATTCTGCGAAGCAATGTGAACACTTCTGCTTCCCAGGCACAGAGAAGGTGCTAGCAGGGAATTCTCTGCCTGCCTTTCCCCAGTGCTCTGCAAGCTCTCCAGGACAACATAAAATCTGGGGCTCTGTGCTTTCTTTCGTTCTGAACAAGTGTTACTGTTTTCTGCACAAAAGCGATTCTGAGAAGCAATATGAACACTTCTGCTTCCCAGGCACAGAGAAGGTGCTAGCAGGGAATTCTCTGCCTGCCTTTCCCCAGTGCTCTGCAAGCTCTCCAGGACAACATAGAATCTGGGGCTCTGTGCTTTCTTTCGTTCTGAACAAGTGTTACTGTTTTCTGCACAAAAGCGATTCTGCGAAGCAATGTGAACACTTCTGCTTCCCAGGCACAGAGAAGGTGCTAGCAGGGAATTCTCTGCCTGCCTTTCCCCAGTGCTCTGCAAGCTCTCCAGGACAACATAGAATCTGGGGCTCTGTGCTTTCTTTCGTTCTGAACAAGTGTTACTGTTTTCTGCACAAAAGCGATTCTGCGAAGCAATGTGAACACTTCTGCTTCCCAGGCACAGAGAAGGTGCTAGCAGGGAATTCTCTGCCTGCCTTTCCCCAGTGCTCTGCAAGCTCTCCAGGACAACATCAAATTTGGGGCTCTGTGCTTTCTTTCGTTCTGAACAAGTGTTAGTGTTTTCTGCACAAAAGCGAGTCTGCGAAGCAATGTGAACACTTCTGCTTCCCAGGCACAGAGAAGGTGCTAGCAGGGAATTCTCTGCCTGCATTTCCCCAGTGCTCTGCAAGCTCTCCAGGACAACATAGAATCTGGGGCTCTGTGCTTTCTTTCGTTCTGAACAAGTGTTACTGTTTTCTGCACAAAAGCGATTCTGCGAAGCAATGTGAACACTTCTGCTTCCCAGGCACAGAGAAGGTGCTAGCAGGGAATTCTCTGCCTGCCTTTCCCCAGTGCTCTGCAAGCTCTCCAGGACAACATCAAATCTGGGGCTCTGTGCTTGCTTTCGTTCTGAACAAGTGTTACTGTTTTCTGCAGAAAAGCGACTCTGAGAAGCAATGTGAACACTTCTGCTTCCCAGGCACAGAGAAGGTGCTTGCAGGGAATTCTCTGCCTGCCTTTCCCCAGTGCTCTGCAAGCTCTCCAGGGCAAGAGCGAATCTGAGAGTCTGTGCTTTATTTCCGCCCGTATGTGCATTAATGTCCTCTGCTTTAAGGTGCGATGGTGGATCCTGGGATGCTGAGTGGTGGATGTGGATTGGTGGATGTTGGTAAGCTTCATTTTGGATCGTGGATTGTCGGGTGTTGGATGGTAAATGATGGATTGTTGATGATGGATGGTACATGTTGGATGGTGGATGGTGGAAATTGGGATGGTGGATGGCGGATAGTTTTTTGTATGATATTGGAAGGTGGATGGGTGGTGGTGGATGTTGAATGGAGGATGGTGTATGGTGTATTGTGGTATGGTATATGTTGGATGGTTGATGGTGGGAAGTTGGAGGGTGGATAGTGGATTGCTGATTGTGGGATGGTGGATGGTGGATTGTGGGATGGTGGATTGTGGGATGGTAAATTGTGGATGGTGTGAAGGTTGTTGGTGGGAAGGTGGATGGTCGATGGCTGATGTTTAATTGTGGGAACGTGGATGTTGGATTTTGGATGCTGGATTGTGGGATGGTGGATGTTGGACGGTGTGAAGGTGTTTGGTTGTTGGTGGATTGTGGGATGGTGGATGGTTGATGGTTGATGATGGATCGTGGAAGGTGGATGGTGGATGGTGGATAGTGGATTGTGGGATGGTGTATGTTGATGGTGGATGGTGGGAATCTGGATGGGGGATGGTGTTTTGTGGGATGGTGCATTGTGGGGATTTGTAAGGACCTCCTGGGGGAAATGGGCATGTGAGCAGTCCTGCATATGAGTAAGGCTGGTAAAGCCTCAGTGTTGGCAAGGATGTGATGAAATGACCCTGGAAGAATGAGGAAGAACCCAGGAAGTTAAACAACTTCAGGGTGTGGGTTTGGACGGAGGAAGAAGTTTGTACAATGTCGATGTGGCAGTTCTCATTCAATCAGAAGAGAGCTTAAGGAGCATGTGCAAAGCTAACTGTCCAATCAGAGAGAATTCTACCACGTGATTGTATCATGTGATTTTCACCTGCATTATAAAAGGCTTGTTTCACCATAATAAAATTGGCATTGCTTAATCAATCTGGTTGTCCGCATGTCCATCTCTCCCGCATATGGCTCCCTCTGCAGGGACCCACAGATTCGTACAAGTCTGATGAGGACTTGGTGATGTGCAATCACGGGTGGAAAGCTGGTTGAAACTGTTCCAGACGCTGCCCTGGTGTCTGAAGGAGAGAATCAATGCGCTGTAACTTTAAGGCTCCGTGAGAGGCGGTAGCCAGGGATCTGCCTCTGGCGGCAGCCAGGGAGGAATGGGGTCCACACTTACTAGAGATGAGCAAGCAGTGGTGAAACTCCTCCAACATATCCTCTCCGTGAGAGGGATAAAATATGACAAGTCCAACTTAGAAGGCTTATTAAAGTGGAGCCGAGAGAAAGGACTTATCCCCAGTCCAGGGCTTGTATTTGAAGCCGCTACCTGGGAAGCCATAGGGAAACAGCTATGGGACTCAGTTAGTGATGGAGGAAAGTCGGCAAAAGAAGTGACCGGTTACACCACGCTGTGGAAATTAATCCGAGAGACACTACAGGAGATGAGTAGTGAGTGTGCGGCTGCGGCTTCTGCCTCTGCAGCTCTCGGAGCATCTTCTAACTTTGATATATCAGCCACACCGCCGCTGCCGCCGCTACCGCACTGCCCCGGCCACAGCCAGAGGGATGGTCCGGCCCCTTCCCCCACCTCGGCCTCCTCGCCCCGGGGCGACGAGGGAGGGGGCTACTCTCTGCTGCTTGTGGCTCCCGCCACGCTGGGTCAGCCAAAAACTCTGTTTGCCTTATCAATTGTGCCGCCGGGACTGCAGCGAGCAGTGGGGGCTAAATCCAAAACTGCGTAATCAGGGGCTGGAAACAGCGGAAGTGTATCTGATGCGAACCAGAAAGGGACTGAGGAGAAACCGAAAGAGGCTAAAGACTCCAATAGTGGGCGGGACACAGATGAGGGTGTGGGTAGCAGGTACTTGTGCCCGCCTCTCCCTCCCTCACAAGTCAACGCCACAGAAGAACACACCCCCGCTTCACAAGTTGGCTCTTCAAACACTGAAACTTTACTCCTGCAGCTTGTAAACAGCCTTCAGAAACTGACTGTATCACAGGGAGAGAAGATGAAGCAGAAACCATATACGTTTTCGTCAAATACGGAACCACAACCATCTGCTCCTTCTGATCCATCGCTCGAATATTCAGCTCCCGTGCCTGCTACTAATTCCTTCTTCTCGTCATTACCAGAGACGGTGACTGCATCCCCGCCATCTCACCCTGCAACTTCACATCTTTTCTCTTCACAGGTGCAGAGTGCTGATGGAAAGGAATTATTAGAGATGCTATAGTAGAAGGATCTTTTATCCCAGAAAGCATACAAGCATTTCCAGTTTCTTTTAATACTGTTACTGGTGCCAATGAGTGGGATCCCTTAGATTGGAAGCTGCTTGAAAAGGTTAGGGCCTCAGTAGTACAAAATGGTCTCCACCATCAATTAACTATATCTTCTCATCATCATTGTTAATTCCAAAAGATATCGATCAAATAGCGGCAGTTATTTTAACTCCATCTCAAAAAATTATTTGAAAGCACGTGGGTGAAGTTAGCTAACAAACAGGTTCGTCCACGACCAGAGGGTGATCCCCTCTATCTTGTCCAAGCACAAATGCTATTGGGTACAGGGCCTTTCGCCACAGTAGATCTACAGGCCAATTTTTCTAACGAAGTGTTAAGGTTATCACAGTCAATAGCCAGTCAGGCCCTAATGTCTGTACCTGATACGGAAGGAAAGAAACAGGACAAGTTTGTAACAGTAAAACAAGGACTTAATGAACCTTTTTCAAAATTTGTAGATCATCTTTATGACTCTCTAGAACAACAACCTGACATGACCCAAGAGATGAAGGAAAATAAATTTAAGTTAATGGCCTTCAAAAATGCTAATCCATCTACCAAACGGCTGTTAGTGACCCTCCCACATGGAGCATCTGTAGCTGACATGATTGAATTAACCAACAGAGGAATGCAACAGGCTAATGTTGCAGCCTATGCCGCTGCAGTGCGTGAAGCGGTTGCACCATTTTTTAACAATTTATTATGAGCCTAGTTATTAATAAGGAGCCCGGCTAGCTCAGTCGGTAGAGCATGGGGCAGAACAAGCCCGCAGAGGAGACGGCCACTGTCAGACTCCTGCTGCATATACTCTCTATGAGAGGGATAACTTATAATGAAACTTCTTTACGAAGGTTATTTAAATGGTGCAGAAACCACGGCTATCCTGCTGATACCCTCACTGCCTTTGAGCCAGCAAAATGGGCTGAAATAGGTGAATGGTATAAAACAAAGAAGGGGGAATTTTCTGGACGCACCACATAATCAACTAGCAATGACTTTATATATTCTTAATGGTGTTTTGATGTTTGTAGTGTTTGTCATTTTATGTTGTGTGAGTGATAAGTGTAAGAGGCCTCTTTGTGTGATTGTTTTCTGTGTGTGAGATGCAGCCCAGCTGCAGCTGCGGAGTGTGGAGCGCTCTGACAGAGCACCCAAGTGCCTGCTGGGTCATCGGTGCAGCCTGTTTCTTCGAACTAAGTGTTTCAAGTGTCATAAGGCTCAAGTGTTAGCAAAAAACCTGGAAAGTGCTAACTGGGAAGGACCATATCCCTTGATAACCGGGGGAAGAGGTTATGCTTGTGTCTCCACAGGTCACAGTCCCCACAGGTGATTACCAGCAAGTTGTGTGCAACGACACCTGAGGCGTGAGAGGCAGCTTTTGGTAGACACTCAGGAGCCAGCTGTGGGTGCTGTGGATGCCCCTGTGCCAACAGTTCGCGATCTCTTCAACTGATCATTTAAGCAGAATGTATGGGTAATGCTTGCTATTGCAATAGGACAAAATACACTATCTCAGTCTTTAATCACACCACAGTTGCCAACTCTTTTAAGAGAAAATGCTGACAGTAATTGCAACTCCTTGATGAAATAGATAGGCTTACTAGTCACTAGTGAAAGAAGTAGGTTAGACAAAATGTAGTTATTAATAAGGATGAAATGCTATAAGAATGTGTGTATTCACCTTTCTTTGTTTAGCAATATTAAGAATTAAGAAGTCAAGTGTTTAACCTTATTAGAAACTCCCTTGGTTTTCCCCCCTGAGTGGTGGCCAGGCTCTGGGTGGAACCCAACAGGAGGGTGAAATCAGATGTTTCCGCTCAAAGGAAATTGCCAGTTATTTTGGCCTGCTGATTTGGAGGTTGGACCTGCTTGCAGCAATTTTGGATGCCTCACCTACGGATGGACACATCATGTAGGACTTTCCAGTTTGTGAGGAAGGGCACTCTAAATTCTCGCTGCATCCAGGGTTCCCCAGCAATTGCGGATCTGAATGTTAGCACCCCATTAAGTAAGTGTGCTATTTCATATTTTTCCTTACTGTTTACTTTTGTAGTATTTCATCATATCCCTTAGTTGTGGATACTGCAATTACCTTACTCTAGTAACTGTAACTGCTGTGTTGTTTCTAGCGTTCTGTGAAACTATTTTAAGTATGCTGTGTTTTGAAGCTTGCCTAACCCTTAATTGATGAAGTCTCGAAATAAGTCTTGCAGGTGCAGCTTTACACATCCTCTGAGCAATAGCTAGGAAGAACAGGCCTTGGAAGATAGATAAGAAACTGCTGAGTTATGCCAAGGTAGCGGGCAAAACCAGCAGACAGCTACAACACTGAACTGCGAAAAAGCACTAAGCTGTGAGAAGTTACCATCGTTGTAGGGCGGAATGCGCCAGAGAATATGGAAAATTAGTTCAATTGACCCGTGAAACTAATAATGGACCAGCCTATACCTCTCAAAATTTTTTTTTTTTTTTTGTCAACTCTGGGGTATACATCACATCACAGGTATACCACATTCCCCCACGGGGCAAGCCATAGTGGAGAGAGCGCATCAAAACTTGAAAGGCGCTTTTGCAAAAACAAAAAGGGGGAGAGGTCTTGGCTGCTGCAGAACCACTTGCAAAAGCGGTGTATGTGTTAAATTACTTATGGCTCACAGGTGATAGGGCGGAACCACCAGTAGTAATACATAAGTATGGGTCTGAAATCCGGTATAAGCCAGTGTGGAGATAGTGCTTTTGCTCAGTACAAAGATGTTGCTATAGGAGAGTGGAAAGGACCTGTGGAACTAACAATGACGGGTCGAGGCTATGCCTGCGTTATTACCGATACCGGCACTAGATGGGCTCCATCTCGTTGGGTGCGGCCTTGGAAAGGAGATCAGTTTTGTGATTCTAAGCCTTGTGATGGTTCTGACAGTGACTAATGCTCATCCAGCAAAAGTAGTGTTTCCCCGACCAAACATATGGGTAACTATAGCTAAAGAGACAGGTCAAGAATCCACGAGAATTCATTGGGTTTGTGTCAGACGATAGTTGGGCAAAAATGAAACTTTCACAGGCCAATGACATTGCTCAAATTACCCAGGCCGGCACCAACACCACAACCTTTCAGCAAGGTCAACTTATTATGAGCAAAGTATTGTTAAAAGGAGTAATCATTGTAATTATTGTGCTTGCTATTATTTTGCCATGCTTAATTTCTTGTATTAGACAATTGTTGCAGAAAAGCTTGCAAGGAGTTTGGATTGCTCAAAAACAAAAAGAGGGATATGTGGGGATTCTAAAGGATTTCCTGCTAGGAAATCAGCATGTGAGCAATCCTGCATATGAGCAAGACTGGCAAAGCCTCAGCGTCGGCAAGGATGTGATGAGGAGATGACCCTGGAAGAATGAGGAAGAACCCAGGAAGTTAAACAACTTCAGGGTGTTGGTCTGGGCAGAGAAGAAGTTTGTACAATGTCGATGTGGCAGTTCTCATCCAATCAGAAGAGAGCTTAAGGAGCATGTGCGAAGCTAACTGTCCAATCAGAAAGAATTGTACCATGTGATTGTATCTTGTGATTTTCACCTGCATTATAAAAGGCTTGTCCACCATAATAAAGTAGGCATTGCTTAATCACTGTGTGATCATGTGCATAGCTCCCACAGGGAAGTATTTCAGGAGGGGAGTGATTCAGGAGTATTTCAGGGGGTACTATTTTGGTGGGAGCATTTTGGGGGGAGTTTTTCAGGGGGGACTGTTTGTGGGGGAGTATTTCGGGGTGGGAGTATTTTGGGGGGTTGGGGGTGGGTCTTTCGAGTGGACTCTTTCAGGGGAAACTGTTTCAGAGGGGGACTAATTCGGGGGGAGTATTTTGGGGAGACTATTTAGGGGAGAGAATTTCATGGGGAGTCTCACAGTGGAGCAGTTTGAGGGGGAGTATTCCAGGAGCAGTATGTTGGGGGGAGTGTTTTGGGGGGAGTATTTCGGGGGGCAGTGTTACAGGAGCATTATTTTGGGGGGAGCATTTTGGGAGGAAGTATTTCAGGTGAGTGTTTCAGAGAAGGAGTAATTCGAGGGGAGTATTCCAGGCGGGAGTTTTTCAGAGGTGGGGTGTGTGTGTGGTATTTCAGGGGGGAGTGTTATGGGTGGGGACTATTTTGGGGGGGAGAGTATTTTGGTGGGACTATTTTGGGTGGGGAGTATTTCAGGGGGGAGTATTTCCAGGGGAGTATTTTGGGAGGGGTGGGGGTGGGGGACGACTGTTTCAGGGGGATTATGTTGGGGGGGAGAATTTCAGAGGGGGAGTATTCTGGGAAGAGAGTTTTGGGGGGAGTAATTCAGCGGGAGTGTTTTTGGGGGAGTATTCCAGGGTAGTATTTTGGGGGACAGTGGTTCAGGAGCATTATTTCAGGGGGAGTATTTCAGGTGAGTGTTTTGGGGGAGGAGTATTTTGGGGGGAATATTTTGGAGGGGAGTATTTGGAGGAGAGTATTTTAGGAGGGACTGTTTTGAGGGGTAATATTTCGGGGGGACTATGTTGGGGTGTTAGTGTTTCAGGGGGGAGTATTTTGGGGTTTGGATATTCCCTGAGCATGCTTTTAGCACCGTAAGCCCCTTTGGACTCCTTTTGTCGCAGTCACACTGCTCCCAATATCTCCATTCCCAAAAAGGAGCCTTGTTTTTCTTGTCTCTGCTATCTAGGATGCCTCTCGAGACCTTCCTTGTGCTCCACAGAATTTTGGTAGCATGTTGCCTCTCTTTTTATCTCTCTTATTGCTACGAGACTTTTGTGACCCCCCCCTGCTCCCAGTCACCATGTGTCATGAGATGGTCTCTGTGTACCACAGCCCGGTTTTAGCTCTGCAGCGGACGTTGATCCTGTCTCATTTCCTCAGAAACCCATCTGCGGGTTTATGTCTCGGAGGGAGCGTTGTTATCGTCATCCTCTCTGCCGTCTAGAGTGTCTCCACTTGGTCCCCGGCCTCCTGAGGACATCTGTACTGTACTGGAATCCCCTCCAGGCTTCTTCCTTGTGTCTCTGAGACTTCTGTGGTGTCTTGGGCCCAGTCAGGACCCCTCTAGTGGCACAGTGATGCCTATCGGTGTCTTTGAGGTTGCCCTTAGCAGACTTCTAGCTTTGTCGTGGGCCTCAGACCCTTCTCGTTCCCTTAGAGAGTTTCCCCCGTCCATGTCTGTGACCCAGGCCGGTCATTCTGTCCTCTCTTCCCTCTAGCCGTGCCTCTATTACTGCCCTGGGCCTGTGATGACACATTTACCCAGTTGGGATCCTCTCAGGATTTCATGGTCATGTCCCCAGTCCTTTGGATGACTCCCTGGCTCCCTTGGGACAGTTCTGGTCACGATGCCTTCCCGAGACCTTCCTGGTTCTCCGGTTCCATCTTGTAGTGCTTTAGGTGGGGCCATCTTTGAACCACAGAACACTCCTTTGTTCGTCTCTGCTATCTGGGATTCCAGCGTTCAGTTCCCGGCCACCCGAGACCACCCCTGCTCTGCTCAGATGATCACCCGAATTCCTCCTTGTCATCTCTGAGCCTTCTTTTGTCCATCGGCCCCCTCAACACCCCTCTCCTCGCAGTCACAATGCCGGCTCGGATCTTCCTCGATCTCCACTGCAGCTTTTAGCACTCCAGCTCCTTTTCTCTCGTTCTGTCAGAGCCCCCCTTCTTTCTTTGCTACTCAGCGCTCCTTTATCCCTCTCTCTACCATCCAGCATGTCTCCATTTGCTTGTTCTCTCGCTCGTCTGTAGTTTGCCTCGATGTCCTCGCTGTGTCTCCGAGCCCTCTTTTCTTACCCTGCCCCTTCCTGATTACTCTCTAGAACAACGTCTTCCATGTCCTTTCACATACTCCACCGCACTCTTGTAGCACCTTGGCTCCCTTTCAATTTTATTATTTTGTGCTCTCCAGAGCTCTCTTCTCTTACTTTTAAGTATTAGGCATGCCTTCATTCAGCCCCCGGCCCCCTGAGGACGTCTGGACTTTGTTCAATTCCCTTTTGAGTTTGTTGCATCCCTAAGACTTCTTTGGTCTCTCTAATCCCTGTGATAATGCTTCTTGTTTTGCCAGAACCTTTTCTGAAGCCATCTTTGTGTTCCAGAACTGTCTTTTGGTTTTCCACCCTATCACATGTTTTTATTTGGTGTCTGGTATCCCAAAGATGTGTACTGTCAGCTCAGATGTGTTCTGGAGTTTTTCCAGAGAAGACGATCACCTTCATCTATGATCGATGCGTCTCCCGTGGTGTTTTCTGTCATGTTTTGCAATTTCTTTTTGTTCTGGCTACTTAAGTGTTAACTAGGCTGCTTCATACAGCTTCTGATACATTTCTTGCAATTCCATGTTTTTTTGGTCTTTTCTGTCCTCTGGGACTCTTCAGGGCATTAATTGGAGAGACTGTCAAGGTCACTCTGAGTTGTTGGCCATGGACAGTCAATAATTTATATTGCAACCGGTGGTGTTTTTGAGATGGGATTCTTACAGGATCTAATTCTGCTCTGGTCTTCACTCCTATCCAGAACACGTTCTGTTAGAAGTTAGGCAGCATGTGGGGTCTTGCTAGAAAAGAAGCGTAACCCCGTAGCATTCTGGTTTTTTTTCATAGGAAAATAAAGTGTATTGTTTTGGTTAATGATATTCTTATGGCATTTAGCCAACTACTTTCCTACATAGCTTAGTATGATACCTGTCTTTATCTATACTCCAGAAAAGCTCAGTTTCATTCCCTACCCAGTCGCATCACTGAATCAACAGAAGTAGTGAAAGAACAGACATTGTTGTTTCCAGGAAGGGTTGTTTTCTTTATTCAGCCTTTTGCGCGCTGTAACCTTAAGGCAGAGGAGAAAACTTGCTGCTGCTCCCCTGGCTGCCTGGATGCCTCTGGGGGTTCGCCCCTCCCCTACCCCAGGTGATTGTGGTCAGGGTGGTGGGTGGGTCCCAGGGTATATGAGCCCCAGGCTCTGGTCAGGGAGCTCCTTCTGCTTCTGGGCTTCTCTGAGGTCAGTGCTCTAGAGGTCCTTGAGTGGGTGGCAGCTTTAGAGCTGTGGAAGCTCTTTGGGCAGGAGTGTTTGGATATTCACAGCAACAGAGGTACCTGTGGGGAGAGTGTCAGGACCCGTCAAGGTTCAGCAGCGTATGGAATACGAGGTGCACTGGCATGTAGGGGTTTATTTTCAGGTGAGTAATTTTGTATCAAGAGGTGGTTGGGTGTGTGTGTGTTTAAGATGGCTTAATAGCATTGTGTTGCGTTTTCCTGGCTTTTCTGACTTGATGGAAGATGCACCGTTGTTTTTTTCCCCTAGTTTTGCTGCATACTGTGTCAGTTGTTGATCTCCCCTGTCTCAGTAGGCCCAATGGTGAGAAGATGGAGCACGGGTTGAAGTGAGCATCCTGCATGCACCTGTAGGTGCAGTTTGGGCGTTTCTCAAGAAAGCAGCAGGAATGTAAGGAGCAGTGTCCTTTGGGATATGGGATGGCTCATTGTGTTTTCCTATTGTGCACAGAGCACCGTGTAGTTTTGTACAGGTGGGCACCTTTGAAGTAGGATGAGTGTTTGAGGTGAGATGGGGTAGTAGAGAGTAGGAGCACGGGCTTGGTGTTTTCACACAAGCACCACCATAATGTTTTTTCTTTTGCTATCATAGGTGCCACAAGCGACGACAGCCATAGCGTCCAATACTGGCAACGGTGTGAAGCAGGTGAGCGGAAAGCAAGATGCTTTTGAGGAGGAGGGTGTTGTGGAAGGGGCTGTGTCGGCTGACACATGCAGTTGTTGTGCAGCTGATGACGAGGAGCCTGGTGTCTGCAGGAATATCCTGGTTAGCTGGTGTGGTTTTTGTGGAAGATGGCTTCAGACCCCCAGCTCAGTCGAGGGACTGGTGTTTGGGAGAGGGCTCTGGGGGGAGCCCAAGGTTGGGAATTGCAGGGAGGGGTTCTCCAGTCAGCATAGGGCAGAGGCCTGTCCAGGAGCAGCATCCTTTGGGCTGGGAAAGGGAGCAGGGTACCCTTCTGCATGCAACTGCCCAGTGCTGGGCAGGGCAGTTCCAGCCTATGGCTGTGGTGTTGTGTGGCTTGTGTCTTCTGTTTTCTGTGTCCTAGAGCTTCCTCAGGTCTCGATGTCCCTGTTGCTCTTTGTGCTCAAGTAGCACAGCATGTGCCTCGGGTGCCATCCCTGGGGTCAGGCGTGCCCGTAGTCATTGCAGAATGGTGGCCGGGTGCTTCTTTTATTGCATTACAAGCCTAAAGCATGGATAGGTTTTGGAAGTTTCAGGAGATCAGTCTGCTTTGGCAGCGTTGTTCCAGGCTATGTTAACCTCTCTGACCCTGGGCGGTCCATTTCTGCAAAGAGCTTTTCTGGGAGTTCTTCCCTGCATCCTTACATTCTTAGTTCTTGCAGTGAGGCTTCTTGCACATGCCTCATCCTGGCTGCTCCCACCTGTTTTTGTCTCGGGCCACAACGTTTGGCTCTTCTCAGCCTGCCATGGATTCTTCCTTTTGGCCCCCGAGGTCTTCTCATCCGGCAGCGTCTCTGGCCTGAGGGGTCACTCCTGGAGAGCTTGTTTTAATGTCTCAGTCACAGCATTTGGCTTGTCTGTGTGCAGCGCTGGTCTGTGCCTGTTTGTGTCTGGGTGGGAGCTGTTCTGCCTGGGGGCACAGCAGTGATGGGCAACAAACGAATAGTCTAAGAATCGAAGGCTGACGTGGTGATAAGCCCAGACTTTGTAGGCAGAGGGTGTGCGGCCTGTTTCAGAGCAAGTAGCCTCATATGCAGCAGGCAAGAGTCTTTCTGTAGTGCTGTGCAGAGACACTGGGGATGGCTGGGTTGTGTTTAGTGGCAGGCTGCAGGGAGGATCTAGGTGGTGTACCTCCATGGAAATGAGACCTCTGGAATTGTTCAGCCATCGCTCAGCATCCATGTGACTTGTTTGACACCGTTTCTGCAGGTGCAGTGGGGAGACCTGGGCGCCAAAGGGCGACGGAGGAGGCGAGCGGAGCGCTGTGAGAAGGTCAGTTGATGTACGGCGTCGGAGGGAAGATGAGAGTGGTGACTCTATGACCACCCTATAAACGTGTTTTATTTTGGAGGTGTAAGCAGGATAGCGGCAGCCGAGGGCACTCGAGCGAGGTGAGCTGGGACTAGCTTAGCAGTTATTTTTCAGGTTCTGTATTGTTGGTGCCATTAGAAGCATCCCTTGCAGTTTGTGTCTTACAGGTGGTACCCAAGCCTCCACAGGACAAGCTGTGACCAGCAGAGGTGGGGTGGGTGAGCACGCAAGGTAAAGGAGTGGGAGAGGGTTATGGGTGTGGGCAGGCTGTAGTTTTGGGCAGTATCCCAGCAAGTGGTACTTTGGTTTTTGCAGGTGACGCACGTGGCGTCGGAAGGGTGAAGCCGCTGCATCATCATAGCTTTTAGTCTTTCCCAGCATTTTGTCTCCATCGGTCACTGGGGTGTTATTACCCATCTTTCATCCAGAGTTCTGGCATTATTGTACAGCAGGCCACACCGGGGCATCTGTGTCAGGTGGCCTTGGCATCATTGCACGTACTGTCAGGCTGTGTCTTTTGATCTGGCGTTAACTCTAGCCTGTGTGGTAGTCCTGCATCCTTAGGTCCTGTTTGTGGAGCATGTAGATGTGTGTGTTTGAGGTGGAGCTGCTTTGTGTGTTTGTAGCCATTCCAGATGGGGTGGAATGGTCCAAGCAGGGGATGGTAGTGTGGTGGTGAGCGTGGCCTGTTTGGGTGGAGGTTGTGTAGGCTGGTTTTGGGGATAGACAGTAGTTATCACCAAGCAGGCTCTAGAGTTCCTTCTTCTGTCTGCTGCTGGTGCCATAGGGCCACTGGCATCCCAGAAGCGAATCCTTCCAGGAGATTTGATGGAGTGTACAAATGGAAGCAAAGAAGGAGTGGTGGACGTATTCCTCTGCTCCCAACTGTGGGGGCCTGTGGTGTGGAATCATGTGGAGTGGTGGCGATGGCTTCAGGTGTGTGATGATGCAGTTCCAGGGATGGTTATGGAATTGGGTTGCTCTGCCACTCCGGGAGGTGAAGGTTGGATAGAGTAGATGTTGAATGAGTGTTAGTTTTAGAAGGTATCTATCCTTGTATGTGAGGCTCTTTCATTTCAGGGTCTATGGAATGTAGAGGTCTTTCAAAAATAGTAGAGAAACTCTCAAGCAGGGCAATTTCTGTTTCTCCTTGACCTGGTTGATGGTCACCTGGTGCTGGCTGCTCTGTCAGGTGATGTTCATGGCCAGTGTTTGGGTGGAGGTTGGGCTCAGGCTGTGGTGTTTGCAGGCAGGGGGATTTTGGAGGCCTCTGGGAACTGTGTTGTGAGGAGTGCTGCAGCTGTGGGGCAGAGAACTGTTGTGGTGGTCAGGTGGCCAGGTGGGTGAGCTGAGAGTGAGGGGGGTTTGTGGGGTAACTGAAGGAGTGCTGTGCTTGGAATGGGTCTCCCTGGGTGTGATTGCTTTATGCATTGGCTTTGTGTTGCAGGTGGAGTTGAGGTTTTTGAGTATTTAGAAAAAAATAATTTAAAAATGCCAGGTGGGGGAGCGAGGGATTTTTTTTTTGTTTCCCCTGGCTGGGTGTTTTTTCCCTGGTCCCGGCCGCTCTGCGAGGCGATGATCAGCGCCAGTGTTTGGACGCAGAGTGGGTAGGGCTGGGGTTTCTGCAGGCCGGGCAATGTTGGAGGCCTCCCGTGAGCGGTGTTCCTGGTCTCCTGTGTGTCACAGTGGTATTTAAATAGTGATGAATCCAGGTAGGAGAGACATGATGCCAATAGGAGTGTGTGAAATGAGCATCAGTGCTGGGAGAGGTCATGGGGGTAGGGAAATCTCTCCTTAGGGCTTTAGGGTTTGTGAAGTGCATCAGTCTTGGTGTCAAGTAGGTTTAATCAAGGTGTATTTGCTTTTGGTTCCAAGGTGTATCAAATAGGTAAAAGGTGTTTTGTAATATAGCTTTAGTAAAAGTGTCTTTGCTCTGGTTCTAAGATTTCTTAAGCAAATGAAAGTTATGCTTTAAGGTAGCTTCAATAAAGGTATATTTGCTCCTGGTTCTACTGTTATCAAATAAGTAAAAGCTGTTTTGTAATGTAGCTTTAAAAAAAGTGTATTAGTTAGGGTTGGTTCCTGTGTGGCTTTTTGGATGTCTGACTTTGACCCTCTTTCTCTCTGTGCATCTCACTTTGTTCCTGTGTCTCCACCTTGCACCCCTTTTTGGCATCTACCTTTTTCTGGCCCATATTTGCCCTCTGGCCTCCAAATTCTCTGACCTCTACTTGCTTTTGGCCTCCCACCACCTCTTGGCCTCCAATTTTTCCTAGCCTTTACTTTCTTCCCAGCTCTTTTCAGCCTCCCACCCCTTTTTGGCTTCCACATTTTTCTGGCCTCTATTTCCCTTCCACCCTCCCTTTCTGACCTCTGGCAGCTTTTCAGCCCCCTCCTTTATTCTGGCCTTTATGTGCTCTTTGAACTTTGGACCCTTTTTTGCCCACCCAGCCCTTTCCAGTCTCCCACCCCATTTCGTACTCCACAAGTTTCTGCCCTTTACCTGACCTTTGGTCTCCACTATTTGCTGGCCTCTGTGTCCCCTTGCCACTCCTGGCATGCAAGGCCAAGGGTTCAGTGCAAACCGGGCTCAAATGTTTGGAGAGGAGCTGTCACAGCTGAAGCTGGAGAGGCCTGAGAAACAGGAAGAAAGTCAAGGCCACCCGGGCAGCAGCTGCCTCCACTGTGGGAAGAGAGACCCTGCCTCTCTGGGTGAGGAAGGAGCCCTCTTCATAGTCCACAGTGGGCCAGGCCGCCACCGTGCACCCGGGGTCCGCGTGCGTCACCCCAAGCACGGTACGGCTGCATAGTGTGTGAGCAAGCGAGGCTGCATGTGTAGGACGCCTCGTCTTGTAAGAGCTGAGCGACACCCGCCTATTCGCTGAGGCGGGGGACAGCTAAGGGACTGGAGCTACAGAAGAGGAAGGGAGGAGAGAAGGAGCAAGTAGGATCTGAAGTGGCAAATGTCCCTGGCAGTGCGGAGAGTGACAGCTGTGGTGAGTCCCGGGCCCTCGGGGCCCCATCATCTCTCCTGTGCTTTTTGGGCTCTCCCCTGTCCCCCTCTCTATCCCACACTGCTGTGATATGCTTGGCTTCCCTTTACCTCTGCTCTCCTCTCTCTTCTCTCCTGTTCCCTCTCCCTCTCACTCTCTGTTGTTCTAGCCCTCCCTGTTCCTTTTTCTCTAGATGCCTTTGTCCTGCTCCCTCTCCTACCTTTTTTTTTTCTTCCTGTCTTGCTCCTGCAGCCTAGTGCTCTTTATTCCCTTCTCCAGTTCTTTGTCCTGATGGGCATCGGTCTCTTTTCCCCCACAAGTACTCTGGTCTGTTCCCTGGGGTTCTTTATTGTGGGAGTGTCAGCTCTGTGCAGCTGTGGGACATTCAATATGTCAAGAGCCAAATCATGTGTTACTGGTAAATGATTAAGAGGCAAGTCGGCATTGGTCTGTCAGCCTGCACAGCTGTGGGAGATTCAATACTTAAGAGCCAAGTGGACATGGGCCAGTCAGCTCAGCCAGAGAGCTCAGTTTGGGGAGCTTGGGGAAGGGGGAGAACTCTGCCCAGAAGAACTCCGCTTGGCCAGCCAGGCAGGAACTCTGTCCTGCGCTGGTTTGGAGAAGCGCCAGCTCTGCTCTGCGCCAGCCTGGAGAAGCAGCAAGGCTTGGAGGAGAAACAGGCTGTTGAAGAGAGATACCAGGCTGTGTTAGTGTGGTGAAGAAAATGGCAGCACCGAGACTGCCTGTGTGGTATGGAACTGTTTGTGGGATAAGAGTGTTGATGACCATCTAGCTGCTGCTTTGCTTATCATGAAGGAAGAGCTAAGGAAGCGAGAGCATAGCGAGAGCGTAAGTATGTATCATTGTAATAATAAAGGATTTTCCTTCTGCACTTCAATGGAGAGTCCGTGCCTCAGTTGCCACACTTTCCCTCTCAGTGCCTGTCTGTGCCGCTCCATGTCCTGGCCTTCCTCTCTCCCTGCCTCCTTCTCTTCCTCCCTCCATCCTGTAATCTCACAGACTGCTGCCCCCCCCCCAACCTGTTGCTCGCTGTCCCTGTCCTCCAACCTCTTCACTTTGTCCTCTCTCAGACACTTTGCACTGTTCCCTGTCTCAACTCTTGATTGCTTCGCCTCTTGTTCTCTGTCCCTGTCTCTTCTTGTGTCCCTCCTCTCTGTCATTCTCTCTGTTGCTCTTGTTGGTTCCAGACCAGCATCCTGCTCTGTGTCCCTCTCCCTTCCGCAGTGGTCTCCTGCTCTCTGGCTCCCTGTCCCTCCCCTACCTTCTACATCCCTCTGGCCTGCCTCCTCTCTTTCCCGATCCCTCTGGCCTGTTTCCCGTTGCTGGCTTGCTGTCCTTTCTCCACCTCCCTGCCTTGCTTCTGTCCCTCTCCTCATCTCTTGGTGGCTGCTGTTTCTTTCTCCATCACTGCCTTGCTCTCTGTCCCTTTTCTCTTCTTCTCTCTGTCCTCCATCCTCTCCTGAACACTTTGCCTCTAGAGCCCCACACCACACTCTGTCGCGTTGTTTCCCACTATCACCCCGTGCCCAGCTCCCTGTCCCATGATTATCATTACACTCTGTGCTGCTCCGTGGCCTTTCCCCTTCACCCTCCAGCCCATCATGGTCTTTTCTTTCTCCCTCTCTCTGTCCTGTTCCCTCTCCCTTTCTCCCTCTCGCCCTTTCTCATCCTCTCCAATCCCTCTGGATTTCACGGTCTCTTGCTCTCCCTCCCACCTTCCTTTCCCCCCACATCTCATTTCTCTCTCTCTCTGTTCTTTCTATTCCCCACTCATCATTATCTCTCTCCCTTGGTCTCGCTCCCTGACCCAGTTTTTCTTCTGCCCTGTCCCTGCAGGACTCCTCATTCCTTTTCTAGAGATTTCTCCATCTCTACTTCACCCACCTCCTCCCACCCCTTTTTGGCTTCCAGCCCTTTTCACACTCACATGCCCGTCACACCTCACACTCCTTTTTGACATCTACACTTTTCTCCCTAGATTTGCCCTCCAGCCTCCAATTTCTGTGGCCTCTACTGACCTCTGGCCTCCCACCGCATTTGAGGAGGACGGCGAGGCTGACAACGATGCTGAGGAGGCCGGTGGCGAGGGTGGCGGCAAGGAGGCTGAGAGAGACAGCGGCGGAGAGGGAGGTGAGGGCGGTGAGAGTGGCGGCGGCGGCAAGGAGGACTTGATTGTTTTGCCTCTTGCTCTCTGTCCCCATCTCCTCGGCTCACATGCCTCTCGCACCTCACACCCCTTTTCTGCATTGACTTTTTTGTGGTGTATAATTTCCCTAGCGCCTTCATCTTTTTCTCGCATTTTTTGGCCCCCATTTTTGGCTTCCAGAGTTTTCTGGTCTCTATGTCCCTTCTAGCCTTCCATTCTGAGTTTCTGTAGCCTTTTTGGCCTCTACTTTTTTTTGTCCTTTATGTGGTCTTTGAACTTTATGACCCTTTTTTTATGCACCCATCCCTTTTATGTCTCTCACCCCTTTTAGTCCTCAATAAATTTCTGTTTTCCTTGTGCTGTCTTTTTTTAATCACAATATTTCATTCAAACATCCTTGCGTTGCACAGCCATCCTTTAGGTCTGTAGCAGGCTTTGTATATTTATTGTTCTGAGGCAAGTCTCTGCCTGGCTTTCCCTGTGCTCAGAGCACTATTACCATTTCATGTGCTATAGCTGGTGCTTTCATTTTTTTCCCTATAAACTGAGAACATCTGTATATCATTCAGATCCCCTCTCAAGTACCTCATTTTGTTTGCAGTGTTTTGTTTGCCTCTAAGTCCAACTTTCTTCCAACTCTTAGAGAGCACTTGTTACAGTAACTGCCCTTACTGAGGCCATTGTTACGCCACACAGTGCCCTTTGTGGTCTGTAGCCCTCTTTGTGGGACTCGTACTCAGAGAAAACCATTGCTCTTGGGTTTTTCTGTGGGCTGGAACACTCTTGCTGTATTCAATGCCATGTCAAGTGTCTCCATGCAGTCGTTCATCCTCTGAGCTGTGTACATTGCTGTGACACCTGCTTGGGTTTTGCATTGTGTCCCAGAGTTGCCTTCTGTCTCTGTGTTACTCTCAGCATCATTCTAGTGTTCATGCCTCCTGAGGCCTCCTAATGCTCTGAAGCCCTGTTTTGGTTCTGTAGTGCACTTTGCACCCTATTTGCTCAGTGGGAATATTTCCTGATGCCATATTTCATTTGCAGAACGCTTATGTTGTTTTATATGGTAGGTAGCATCTATGTGTTCAGTTCCTGATCTAGTGAGGACATCTGTAGTATGTTCAAATTGTATCTGGATGACTTGATCATGTTCTTGAGCAGTCTTTTGGATGTTCTGCTGCTCAGAACACATGTGCAGATGTCATGATGCTTGAAGTCTTCGACATTTCAGGCAGCATGCTTTTAGCAACGTAAGCCCTCTTTGGGTTTGCTTTGTCGCAATTGTGTGCTGTTAATATCTCCATTCCAAAAAGGGAGTGTTGTTGTGTTTTTTTGTCTATGCCATCTAGGATGCGTCTTGAGAACTTCTTTGTGCTCCAGTGAGTTTTGGTAGCATGTTGAGTCTGTTTTGATCTCTGTTTTTCCTATGAAGATTTTGTGCCCCCTGTGGTCCCAGTCACTGTGTGTCCCGAGATGTTCTTTGAGTACTACCACCCCATTTTAGCTCTCTAGGGGATGTTGATCCTGTCTTGTTTTGTCACAAACCTGTCTGTGGGTTTATGTTTTGGAGGAAGCGGTCTTATTGTCATCTTCTCTGTCGTCTAGGGTGTCTCCATCTGGTCCCAGGCCTCCCAAGGACATCTGTACTCTTCTGAAATCTCCTCCAGAGTTCTTCCTTGTGTCCATGAGCATTCTTTGGAGTCTTTGGCCTAGACAACTTGAGAGACAGCCCTATGGAGAACAGAGAGAACTGGTTCACGGATGGAAACAGCTATGTCCTAAGTGGTAAAAGATATGCTGGGTATGCTGTTACTACCAGACAGGAAATAATAGAATCAGGGCATTTGCCCATGAATACCTCTGCGCAAAAGGCAGAAATAATTGCCCTGACCTGCACTTTGGAGTTGGCCCAAGGCAAGGCTGTGAATATCTATATGGACTCAAAATACGCCTTTGGAGTCGTACACGTGCATGGAGAAATTTGGAAAGAGAGAGGACTATTGAACTCCCAGGGTAAAAACATCAGACATGCAGAGGAAATTTTGAGACTGTTGGAAGCAGTCCAGCTTCTTAAAAAAGTAGCAATCATGCACATCAAGGCACAGCGAAAGGTGAACTCAGATTTGGAGAAGGGAAATGAGCTGGCCGACAGAGGCAAAATGAGCAGCCAAAAGAGAGGTAAAAGTAGAAGGAGCTTTAATCCCTGATGGACGAAGTTCCCTAGAGGGTAAGCCTAATTATATTAAAGAAGATCAAAAACTTATCACAGATCTGGAAGGATCATATAATGAGGAAGGTTGGGCCCTCACCCTGCAAGGAAAGATAGTCATTCCCTCTTACTTAATATGGTCCCCGGTAAGGGAGGAACCTCAGAAAGGACACTGGGGAGCAGAGGCCCTATATAAACACTTAATTAAAGATATCAGAGCTAGAAATTTATATACTACGGTAAGACAAGAGACTCAACAGTGTGATCTTTGCCTCCAGACTAATCCTAAAAATACCCCCAGATTGGAAATGGGCTCAATTGGGAAAGGCAATGCACCTGGGCAACAATGGCAGATTTCTTGGAAGTTCTGAAAAATCAAAGGGGGGTATAGATACCTATTGGTATTAACAGATACCTTTTCAGGCTGGCTAGAAGCGTTCCCTACCAGAACCGCCAAATCTCGGGAGGTGACCAGAATATTAATACAAGAAATAATATTACACTTTGGGGTTCCAGCAACAATATCTTCTGACAGAGGGCCATGTTTCATTTCAAAGGTGGTGCAACAAATCAGCTGCCATTTAGATATAGATTGGCAGCTTCATACCCCATATCATCCCCAGTCAAGTGGCCAAGTAGAAAAGATGAATCATTTAGTCAAACAGCAGATTGTGAAACTTGGACAGGAGACTAATTTGGCTTGGCTTCAGTCTCTTCCTGTGGCCCTTCTGCGCATATGAACTAAGCCAAGGGCAAGAGAGGGGTTCAGTCCTTTTGAAATTCTGTACGGACGACCCTATAGCATACAAAAGGGCATATCCATGCAGGCAGGGGATGAGACTGTAACTTCATATCTGCTGGCATTGGGTAAACAGCTCAATAAAATTGGAAAACATGTGTTTGGAACTCGAAGTAGAGGGTTAGATGGACCTGTGCATAATATACAGCCTGGGGATTACGTGTATGTTAAGTCTCTTGCAGAAAAGCCTCTGGAACCGCAATGGGAAGGACCATTCCAAGTACTCCTCACCTCCTTTACGGCAATTAAGATCAAGGAGCAGAGCGCCTGGATCCATCATACCGGAGTGAAGAAGGTCCATAGATCTCCATGGAAGGTTACACAAATTCGGCCAGGAAAATTGAATTTTTCACGATAATCTTGGTCAACATCTATGGTGTTGTGGTAGCATGGAATTAGAATTTCTTTGTAGGCCTTCTTCACGGGATGGCTCAAGGAAATAATTTGTCAGATTGCTGGGTATGCACAGAATTACCAAAATCAGGTCAATTTCCTTTTTCTAGGTATTCCCAAATTTAACATTCCATGGTTTACAAATATGACAGGTTGGGTAGGGGGACCTACCCCTCATGATCTGACAGGAGTATGGAGACCACCTGATGGCAATTATGACAGAACACTGGAGATGCTTATGTCACATGGAAGAAGAATCAGCTTAGGTTTAGGCTGGAATCAAACAAGTACTTTTCTAAGGTGTTAGATCAGGAGTCAGTTTATTAAAGGTAGTAAAAGAATTTGTTAATGTCTTAGAAAAGGGGGGGAATTGAGATGAGGAGCTAGGAAATTAAAATAGGATATAGAAATTAGGCACTCAAGAAATGAAGGTGTAACTTAGTTTAGAGATAAAGATGGAAGACTTAGAGATCAAGCTAGAGGCCCATTAGTTAAAAGATAACTAAGATTGAATAGGATAATAGATCATAGTCAATGGGCCAGAGAGCAGAACAATATGGAAACCTTGATTAATGGAAGCTGTGAGGGAACGCTTCCTGATGGAATAGGAAGACAGCCCTAAAAAATGGTCAAAACCAACTCTATGGTCCGGCCTGAGTCCAGGAGGCTACAGAGACTGAGCAAGGAACGGAGATAAAAAGTTCAACAGTGAGGAAGAGGAGCTACTTCATCTCTGCGATCCCAGCCCACAACCACTGGGACATGCTGCACAGATGCAACTAGGAGGAGACTGGGGCGGAACACATGAAAGACTTTCAGGCTCATTATAATATGAAACAGGGATAGTCATGCATAGGTATAGGCGTATTATGAATCTGTGATGCTTTGTAGCATAAAGCCAAGACAAGGTGTCATGAGAGGTACACATGTTTCTGGTGGAGTGATCGCCCATGTGCCTCAGCGCTGAATAAACATACCTACTTTATAACCTTATAGGTTGTGGAGTCATGTTTCCACAAGTCACCCCCCCCCTCTCTATCTTCTTTCACGTCCCCCCCCTCCTTGTTCTCCCTTTCTCTCTCTTTCTCTCTCTCTTTGCTTTCCTCTCCCCGCCTCCTGGTTCCCCCTCTCCCCCCTTGTCACGGTCCACTTGGTGGACACGTGATGGTTCGTTTGCTATGATCTTGGAAGTGCAAATTTAAGGGGACCAACACCAAAGGGGATAGCAGTAATCAAAGAGTGAAACTTTATTGTGTTGCCTGTGAAGCAGCATGCGATAGTTAGAGATGGATGAAAGAAAGGAGAAAAGTAAAGTTTAGAGAGAGGAGGGAGAGAGGTTATAGTTACCACTGCTGATCTCACAACGTCCTAATGGTCCAGGGTCCAGCTGATGCTGCGTCGTCGATCATCGTGGTCCTTGGTGGGGAAGTTTCCCATTTTTGTTGTCCAGAAGTCATCTTTTATGCTCAGTAATACACCTTGCTCCTCCTCTGCCTCAGGGGTCTCCGCCCTTCTCAGAATTCGGTTATCATATCTCCGCCCTCCTCAAGCGAGGCCATCACGTGTGCGCAGGGGGGAGTGTCCGAGGTGTGGTCAGTCTTGGAGGCGGGTAGCCTTCGACCAGGAGGTGTGTTCTAATGAAGCAAAGTGTATTATAATGAAGCAAAGTTCATCTAAGGTTCATGATTTCTTCATCGATGTTATGGCAACAGTTGCGATCCGTCTTTTTGACAATGGCTATGCAATTATATCTAACAGCTCCGGCTAGGCCCAGGTACTGAACAATAGCACAACACTCTTTGTACTACACGGCTCAGGCACCAAAGAACAGCACTGCACTGCCTGCACCACACGGTTCAGTACTCAGGAGAACAGCACAGCACTGGCTGTGCCACACAGTTCTGCATTCAGGAGCCTTTGCACCACATTCCACTCCAGGGATCGGCAACTGTGTTCCAAACAGGCCGTAGTCGGGTATCTCACTGTCCATGTCCCTGATGACAATGTTGAGACAATGCTGATCTTCTGACTGACTCTTACACTCCCCCCCCTCATCTCTCTCATCTCTCTGTCTCTCTCCTTTATCATCCCCCCCTCTGTTCCCCCTCTCTCTCTCTTCTTCTTCTTCATCCCCTGCCGGTGCTCCCCTCCCTCCCTCTCTCTCGCCCCCTTCCTCGCCCCCCCCTTCCTCGCCCCCTCTTCCTCACCCCCCCCTTAATCACCCCACCTTCCTCTCACCCATTCATCTCCCCCACTTCCTCTCCCCATCCTCTCCCCCCTACTCCTCTCCCCACCTTACTCTCTCCCCCTCTCCTCAACCCCTCCTCTCCCCACCTCCTCTCCCTCCCTCCACCCCTCCTCTCCCCTCTCCTCTCCCCCCCTTCCCCTCCCCCCCACCTCTACCCCCCTTCATCTCAG
The DNA here is from genome assembly GCF_031877795.1 of Strix aluco. Lineage (NCBI taxonomy): Eukaryota > Metazoa > Chordata > Aves > Strigiformes > Strigidae > Strix > Strix aluco. The sequence goes on from NW_027436636.1 coordinate 2,122,360, forward strand.
CCCTTCCTCTCCCGCGCTTCCTATCCCCCCCTCACTCCCAACCTACTCTCCACGCCTCCCTCTCCGTCCCTCCCACTCCCCACCTACCTCTCTGCCCACATTCCTCTTCCCCCACCTTCCTCTCCCCACCTCCTCTTCCCCACCTCTCTCCCTCCCCTCTCCTCCTCTCCTCTCCACCTCCCCTCTCCTCCTCTCTCCCTTTTCCGCCACCTGCTTCTCGCTCCCTATCCCTCTCTCATCTCCTCTCTCTCTCTGCCTCCTCTCTCTCTCTGCCTCCTCTCTCTCTCTGCCTCCTCTCTCTCTCTGCCTCCTCTCTCTCTCTGCCTCCTCTCTCTCTCTGCCTCCTCTCTCTCTCTGCCTCCTCTCTCTCTCTGCCTCCTCTCTCTCTCTGCCTCCTCTCTCTCTCTGCCTCCTCTCTCTCTCTGCCTCCTCTCTCTCTCTGCCTCCTCTCTCTCTCTGCCTCCTCTCTCTCTCTGCCTCCTCTCTCTCTCTGCCTCCTCTCTCTCTCTGCCTCCTCTCTCTCTCTGCCTCCTCTCTCTCTCTGCCTCCTCTCTCTCTCTGCCTCCTCTCTCTCTCTGCCTCCTCTCTCTCTCTGCCTCCTCTCTCTCTCTGCCTCCTCTCTCTCTCTGCCTCCTCTCTCTCTCTGCCTCCTCTCTCTCTCTGCCTCCTCTCTCTCTCTGCCTCCTCTCTCTCTCTGCCTCCTCTCTCTCTCTGCCTCCTCTCTCTCTCTGCCTCCTCTCTCTCTCTGCCTCCTCTCTCTCTCTGCCTCCTCTCTCTCTCTGCCTCCTCTCTCTCTCTGCCTCCTCTCTCTCTCTGCCTCCTCTCTCTCTCTGCCTCCTCTCTCTCTCTGCCTCCTCTCTCTCTCTGCCTCCTCTCTCTCTCTGCCTCCTCTCTCTCTCTGCCTCCTCTCTCTCTCTGCCTCCTCTCTCTCTCTGCCTCCTCTCTCTCTCTGCCTCCTCTCTCTCTCTGCCTCCTCTCTCTCTCTGCCTCCTCTCTCTCTCTGCCTCCTCTCTCTCTCTGCCTCCTCTCTCTCTCTGCCTCCTCTCTCTCTCTGCCTCCTCTCTCTCTCTGCCTCCTCTCTCTCTCTGCCTCCTCTCTCTCTCTGCCTCCTCTCTCTCTCTGCCTCCTCTCTCTCTCTGCCTCCTCTCTCTCTCTGCCTCCTCTCTCTCTCTGCCTCCTCTCTCTCTCTGCCTCCTCTCTCTCTCTGCCTCCTCTCTCTCTCTGCCTCCTCTCTCTCTCTGCCTCCTCTCTCTCTCTGCCTCCTCCCTCTCACATCACTTCTTCCTCTATGTTCTTCCTCTACTCTCCATGTCCTCTCTCCTACTCTCTTCATCTCTCTTCCTCTCGCATTCTCTCTTACACTTCTCTCCTCCTCATTTCTCCTCCACCACTCTCTTTCTCCTCTCTCTTTCTCCTCTCTCTCCCTCCTCTCTCCTCCTCTCTCCTCCTCTCTCTTACATCTCTCTCCTCCTTCTCACTAATCCTCCTCTCTCTTTGTCTTCTCACTCCCTTTTCCCTCTTTCTCCCCTCGTCCACCTCTCTCGTCCACCTCTCTCGTCCACCTCTCTCGTCCACCTCTCTCGTCCACCTCTCTCGTCCACCTCTCTCGTCCACCTCTCTCGTCCACCTCTCTCGTCCACCTCTCTCGTCCACCTCTCTCGTCCACCTCTCTCGTCCACCTCTCTCGTCCACCTCTCTCGTCCACCTCTCTCGTCCACCTCTCTCGTCCACCTCTCTCGTCCACCTCTCTCGTCCACCTCTCTCGTCCACCTCTCTCGTCCACCTCTCTCGTCCACCTCTCTCGTCCACCTCTCTCGTCCACCTCTCTCGTCCACCTCTCTCGTCCACCTCTCTCGTCCACCTCTCTCGTCCACCTCTCTCGTCCACCTCTCTCGTCCACCTCTCTCGTCCACCTCTCTCGTCCACCTCTCTCGTCCACCTCTCTCGTCCACCTCTCTCGTCCACCTCTCTCGTCCACCTCTCTCGTCCACCTCTCTCGTCCACCTCTCTCGTCCACCTCTCTCGTCCACCTCTCTCGTCCACCTCTCTCGTCCACCTCTCTCGTCCACCTCTCTCGTCCACCTCTCTCGTCCACCTCTCTCGTCCACCTCTCTCGTCCACCTCTCTCGTCCACCTCTCTCGTCCACCTCTCTCGTCCACCTCTCTCGTCCACCTCTCTCGTCCACCTCTCTCGTCCACCTCTCTCGTCCACCTCTCTCGTCCACCTCTCTCGTCCACCTCTCTCGTCCACCTCTCTCGTCCACCTCTCTCGTCCACCTCTCTCGTCCACCTCTCTCGTCCACCTCTCTCGTCCACCTCTCTCGTCCACCTCTCTCGTCCACCTCTCTCGTCCACCTCTCTCGTCCACCTCTCTCGTCCACCTCTCTCGTCCACCTCTCTCGTCCACCTCTCTCGTCCACCTCTCTCGTCCACCTCTCTCGTCCACCTCTCTCGTCCACCTCTCTCGTCCACCTCTCTCGTCCACCTCTCTCGTCCACCTCTCTCGTCCACCTCTCTCGTCCACCTCTCTCGTCCACCTCTCTCGTCCACCTCTCTCGTCCACCTCTCTCGTCCACCTCTCTCGTCCACCTCTCTCGTCCACCTCTCTCGTCCACCTCTCTCGTCCACCTCTCTCGTCCACCTCTCTCGTCCACCTCTCTCGTCCACCTCTCTCCTCCCCACCTTTCTCCTCCCCACCTTTCTCCTCCCCACCCCCCCCTTGCCTCTCCCCCCCCCTCTCCCCCCCCTCCTCTCCCTTCCTCCGTTCCCCTCCTCCTCTCTAGTTCGCCTCGCTCTTTCTCCTCGCTCTTTCTCCTCGCTCTTTCTCCTCGCTCTTTCTCCTCGCTCTTTCTCCTCGCTCTTTCTCCTCGCTCTTTCTCCTCGCTCTTTCTCCTCGCTCTTTCTCCTCGCTCTTTCTCCTCGCTCTTTCTCCTCGCTCTTTCTCCTCGCTCTTTCTCCTCGCTCTTTCTCCTCGCTCTTTCTCCTCGCTCTTTCTCCTCGCTCTTTCTCCTCGCTCTTTCTCCTCGCTCTTTCTCCTCGCTCTTTCTCCTCGCTCTTTCTCCTCGCTCTTTCTCCTCGCTCTTTCTCCTCGCTCTTTCTCCTCGCTCTTTCTCCTCGCTCTTTCTCCTCGCTCTTTCTCCTCGCTCTTTCTCCTCGCTCTTCCTCCTCGCCCGTCTCCCGTCCTCCTCTCCCCTCGTCCTCCTCTCCCCTCGTCCTCCTCTCCCCTCGTCCTCCTCTCCCCTCGTCCTCCTCTCCCCTCGTCCTCCTCTCCCCTCGTCCTCCTCTCCCCTCGTCCTCCTCTCCCCTCGTCCTCCTCTCCCCTCGTCCTCCTCTCCCCTCGTCCTCCTCTCCCCTCGTCCTCCTCTCCCCTCGTCCTCCTCTCCCCTCGTCCTCCTCTCCCCTCGTCCTCCTCTCCCCTCGTCCTCCTCTCCCCTCGTCCTCCTCTCCCCTCGTCCTCCTCTCCCCTCGTCCTCCTCTCCCCTCGTCCTCCTCTCCCCTCGTCCTCCTCTCCCCTCGTCCTCCTCTCCCCTCGTCCTCCTCTCCCCTCGTCCTCCTCTCCCCTCGTCCTCCTCTCCCCTCGTCCTCCTCTCCCCTCGTCCTCCTCTCCCCTCGTCCTCCTCTCCCCTCGTCCTCCTCTCCCCTCGTCCTCCTCTCCCCTCGTCCTCCTCTCCCCTCGTCCTCCTCTCCCCTCGTCCTCCTCTCCCCTCGTCCTCCTCTCCCCTCGTCCTCCTCTCCCCTCGTCCTCCTCTCCCCTCGTCCTCCTCTCCCCTCGTCCTCCTCTCCCCTCGTCCTCCTCTCCCCTCGTCCTCCTCTCCCCTCGTCCTCCTCTCCCCTCGTCCTCCTCTCCCCTCGTCCTCCTCTCCCCTCGTCCTCCTCTCCCCTCGTCCTCCTCTCCCCTCGTCCTCCTCTCCCCTCGTCCTCCTCTCCCCTCGTCCTCCTCTCCCCTCGTCCTCCTCTCCCCTCGTCCTCCTCTCCCCTCGTCCTCCTCTCCCCTCGTCCTCCTCTCCCCTCGTCCTCCTCTCCCCTCGTCCTCCTCTCCCCTCGTCCTCCTCTCCCCTCGTCCTCCTCTCCCCTCGTCCTCCTCTCCCCTCGTCCTCCTCTCCCCTCGTCCTCCTCTCCCCTCGTCCTCCTCTCCCCTCGTCCTCCTCTCCCCTCGTCCTCCTCTCCCCTCGTCCTCCTCTCCCCTCGTCCTCCTCTCCCCTCGTCCTCCTCTCCCCTCGTCCTCCTCTCCCCTCGTCCTCCTCTCCCCTCGTCCTCCTCTCCCCTCGTCCTCCTCTCCCCTCGTCCTCCTCTCCCCTCGTCCTCCTCTCCCCTCGTCCTCCTCTCCCCTCGTCCTCCTCTCCCCTCGTCCTCCTCTCCCCTCGTCCTCCTCTCCCCTCGTCCTCCTCTCCCCTCGTCCTCCTCTCCCCTCGTCCTCCTCTCCCCTCGTCCTCCTCTCCCCTCGTCCTCCTCTCCCCTCGTCCTCCTCTCCCCTCGTCCTCCTCTCCCCTCGTCCTCCTCTCCCCTCGTCCTCCTCTCCCCTCGTCCTCCTCTCCCCTCGTCCTCCTCTCCCCTCGTCCTCCTCTCCCCTCGTCCTCCTCTCCCCTCGTCCTCCTCTCCCCTCGTCCTCCTCTCCCCTCGTCCTCCTCTCCCCTCGTCCTCCTCTCCCCTCGTCCTCCTCTCCCCTCGTCCTCCTCTCTCTCTCCTCTCTCCTCCTCCTCTCTCCTCTTCCCTCGTCCTCCTCTCTCTCTCCTCTCTCCTCCTCCTCTCTCCTCTTCCTCTTCGCTCTTCCTCTTCGCTCTTCCTCTTCGCTCTTCCTCTTCGCTCTTCCTCTTCGCTCTTCCTCTTCGCTCTTCCTCTTCGCTCTTCCTCTTCGCTCTTCCTCCTCTCTGCTCTTCCTCCTCTCTGCTCTTCCTCCTCTCTGCTCTTCCTCCTCTCTGCTCTTCCTCCTCTCTGCTCTTCCTCCTCTCTGCTCTTTCTCCTCTCTGCTCTTTCTCCTCTCTGCTCTTTCTCCTCTCTGCTCTTTCTCCTCTCTGCTCTTTCTCCTCTCTGCTCTTCCCCGACTCTGCTCTTCCCCGACTCTGCTCTTCCCCGACTCTGCTCTTCCCCGACTCTGCTCTTCCCCGACTCTGCTCTTCCCCGACTCTGCTCTTCCCCGACTCTGCTCTTCCCCGACTCTGCTCTTCCCCGACTCTGCTCTTCCCCGACTCTGCTCTTCCCCGACTCTGCTCTTCCCCGACTCTGCTCTTCCCCGACTCTGCTCTTCCCCGACTCTGCTCTTCCCCGACTCTGCTCTTCCCCGACTCTGCTCTTCCCCGACTCTGCTCTTCCCCGACTCTGCTCTTCCCCGACTCTGCTCTTCCCCGCTCCTCTTCCTTTCTCTTCCAACTCTCTCTTCCTCCTGTCTCCTTCTACTCTCTCTTCCTCCTCTCTCTTCCTCCTCGCTTCTCTTCCTCCTCGCTTCTCTTCCTCCCTCTTTCTCCTCCCTCTTTCTCCTCTCTCTTTCTCCTCTCTCTTTCTCCTCTCTCTTTCTCCTCTCTCTTTCTCCTCTCTCTTTCTCCTCTCTCTTTCTCCTCTCTCTTTCTCCTCTCTCTTTCTCCTCTCTCTTTCTCCTCTCTCTTTCTCCTCTCTCTTTCTCCTCTCTCTTTCTCCTCTCTCTTTCTCCTCTCTCTTTCTCCTCTCTCTTTCTCCTCTCTCTTTCTCCTCTCTCTTTCTCCTCTCTCTTTCTCCTCTCTCTTTCTCCTCTCTCTTTCTCCTCTCTCTTTCTCCTCTCTCTTTCTCCTCTCCCTTTCTCCACTCTCCTCTTTCTCCACTCTCCTCTTTCTCCACTCTCCTCTTTCTCCACTCTCCTCTTTCTCCACTCTCCTCTTTCTCCACTCTCCTCTTTCTCCACTCTCCTCTTTCTCCACTCTCCTCTTTCTCCACTCTCCTCTTTCTCCACTCTCCTCTTTCTCCACTCTCCTCTTTCTCCACTCTCCTCTTTCTCCACTCTCCTCTTTCTCCACTCTCCTCTTTCTCCACTCTCCTCTTTCTCCACTCTCCTCTTTCTCCACTCTCCTCTTTCTCCACTCTCCTCTTTCTCCACTCTCCTCTTTCTCCACTCTCCTCTTTCTCCACTCTCCTCTTTCTCCACTCTCCTCTTTCTCCACTCTCCTCTTTCTCCACTCTCCTCTTTCTCCACTCTCCTCTTTCTCCACTCTCCTCTTTCTCCACTCTCCTCTTTCTCCACTCTCCTCTTTCTCCACTCTCCTCTTTCTCCACTCTCCTCTTTCTCCACTCTCCTCTTTCTCCACTCTCCTCTTTCTCCACTCTCCTCTTTCTCCACTCTCCTCTTTCTCCACTCTCCTCTTTCTCCACTCTCCTCTTTCTCCACTCTCCTCTTTCTCCACTCTCCTCTTTCTCCACTCTCCTCTTTCTCCACTCTCCTCTTTCTCCACTCTCCTCTTTCTCCACTCTCCTCTTTCTCCACTCTCCTCTTTCTCCACTCTCCTCTTTCTCCACTCTCCTCTTTCTCCACTCTCCTCTTTCTCCACTCTCCTCTTTCTCCACTCTCCTCTTTCTCCACTCTCCTCTTTCTCCACTCTCCTCTTTCTCCACTCTCCTCTTTCTCCACTCTCCTCTTTCTCCACTCTCCTCTTTCTCCACTCTCCTCTTTCTCCACTCTCCTCTTTCTCCACTCTCCTCTTTCTCCACTCTCCTCTTTCTCCACTCTCCTCTTTCTCCACTCTCCTCTTTCTCCACTCTCCTCTTTCTCCACTCTCCTCTTTCTCCACTCTCCTCTTTCTCCACTCTCCTCTTTCTCCACTCTCCTCTTTCTCCACTCTCCTCTTTCTCCACTCTCCTCTTTCTCCACTCTCCTCTTTCTCCACTCTCCTCTTTCTCCACTCTCCTCTTTCTCCACTCTCCTCTTTCTCCACTCTCCTCTTTCTCCACTCTCCTCTTTCTCCACTCTCCTCTTTCTCCACTCTCCTCTTTCTCCACTCTCCTCTTTCTCCACTCTCCTCTTTCTCCACTCTCCTCTTTCTCCACTCTCCTCTTTCTCCACTCTCCTCTTTCTCCACTCTCCTCTTTCTCCACTCTCCTCTTTCTCCACTCTCCTCTTTCTCCACTCTCCTCTTTCTCCACTCTCCTCTTTCTCCACTCTCCTCTTTCTCCACTCTCCTCTTTCTCCACTCTCCTCTTTCTCCACTCTCCTCTTTCTCCACTCTCCTCTTTCTCCACTCTCCTCTTTCTCCACTCTCCTCTTTCTCCACTCTCCTCTTTCTCCACTCTCCTCTTTCTCCACTCTCCTCTTTCTCCACTCTCCTCTTTCTCCACTCTCCTCTTTCTCCACTCTCCTCTTTCTCCACTCTCCTCTTTCTCCACTCTCCTCTTTCTCCACTCTCCTCTTTCTCCACTCTCCTCTTTCTCCACTCTCCTCTTTCAACACTCTCCTCTTTCAACACTCTCCTCTTTCAACACTCTCCTCTTTCAACACTCTCCTCTTTCAACACTCTCCTCTTTCAACACTCTCCTCTTCCTCCTCCCTCTTCCTCGACTCTGCTCTTCCTCTCTCTTCCTACTCTCTGTTCCTCCTCTCTCCTCTTCCTTTCTCTTCCTCCTCTCTCTTCCTCCTCTCTCTTCCTCCTCTCTCTTCCTCCTCTCTCTTCCTCCTCTCTCTTCCTCCTCTCTCTTCCTCCTCTCTCTTCCTCCTCTCTCTTCCTCCTCTCTCTTCCTCCTCTCTCTTCCTCCTCTCTCTTCCTCCTCTCTCTTCCTCCTGTCTCTTCCTCCTGTCTCTTCCTCCTGTCTCTTCCTCCTGTCTCTTCCTCCTGTCTCCTTCTACTCTCTCCCCCTCCGCTCTCCCCCTCCGCTCTCCCCCTCCGCTCTCCCCCTCCGCTCTCCCCCTCCGCTCTCCCCCTCCGCTCTCCCCCTCCGCTCTCCCCCTCCGCTCTCCCCCTCCGCTCTCCCCCTCCGCTCTCCCCCTCCGCTCTCGTCCTCCGCTCTCGTCCTCCGCTCTCGTCCTCCGCTCTCGTCCTCCGCTCTCCTCTTCCTCTTTCTTCCTCCTCTTTCTTCCTCCTCTCTCCTCCTCCTCTCTCCTCCTCCTCTCCCTTCCTCCTCTCCCTTCCTCCTCTCCCTTCCTCCTCTCGCTTCCTCCTCTCCCTTCCTCCTCTCCCTTCCTCCTCTCGCTTCCTCCTCTCGCTTCCTCCTCCCGCTTCCTCCTCCCGCTTCCTCCTCCCGCTTCCTCCTCCCGCTTCCTCCTCCCGCTTCCTCCTCCCGCTTCCTCCTCCCTCGTCCTCCTCCCTCGTCCTCCTCCCGCGTCCTCCTCCCGCGTCCTCCTCCCGCTTCCTCCTCCCTCTTCCTCCTCTCTCCTTTTTCTCTCTCTTCCTCCTCTCTCTTCCTCCTCTCTCTTCCTCCTCTCCCTTCCTTCTGTCTCCTCCTTCTCTCTTCTCCACCTCTCTCTTCCTCCTCTCTCTTCCTCCTCTCTCTTCCTCCTCTCTGCTCCTCCTTTCTCCTCTTCTTCTCTCTTGCTCCTCACTCCTCCTCCTCACTCCTCCTCTTCTCTTCTTTTCCTCGCTCTTCCGCCGCGCTCTTCCGCCGCGCTCTTCCGCCGCGCTCTTCCGCCGCGCTCTTCCGCCGCGCTCTTCCGCCGCGCTCTTCCGCCGCGCTCTTCCGCCGCGCTCTTCCGCCGCGCTCTTCCTCCTCTCTCTTTTTCCTGTCTCTTCCTCCGTTCTGCTCCTCCTCTCTAGGTCTCCTCTCTAGGTCTCCTCGCCCTCCCCCCTCGCCCTCCCCCCTCGCCCTCCCCCCTCGCCCTCCCCCCTCGCCCTCCCCCCTCGCCCTCCCCCCTCGCCCTCCCCCCTCGCCCTCCCCCCTCGCCCTTCCCCCTCGCCTTCCTCTTTTTCCTCTCGCTTCCTCCTCTCTCCTTTTCCCCCATCTTCCTCCTTTTTCTTCCTCCTTTTTCTTCCTCCTTTTTCTTCCTCCTTTTTCTTCCTCCTTTTTCTTCCTCCTTTTTCTTCCTCCTTTTTCTTCCTCCTTTTTCTTCCTCCTTTTTCTTCCTCCTTTTTCTTCCTCCTCTCCCTTCCTCCTCTCCCTTCCTCCTCTCCCTTCCTCCTCTCCCTTCCTCCTCTCCCTTCCTCCTCTCCCTTCCTCCTCTCCCTTCCTCCTCTCCCTTCCTCCTCTCCCTTCCTCCTCTCCCTTCCTCCTCTCCCTTCCTCCTCTCCCTTCCTCCTCTCCCTTCCTCCTCTCCCTTCCTCCTCTCCCTTCCTCCTCTCCCTTCCTCCTCTCCCTTCCTCCTCTCCCTTCCTCCTCTCCCTTCCTCCTCTCCCTTCCTCCTCTCCCTTCCTCCTCTCCCTTCCTCCTCTCCCTTCCTCCTCTCCCTTCCTCCTCTCCCTTCCTCCTCTCCCTTCCTCCTCTCCCTTCCTCCTCTCCCTTCCTCCTCTCCCTTCCTCCTCTCCCTTCCTCCTCTCCCTTCCTCCTCTCTCTTCCTCCTCTCTCTTCCTCCTCTCTGTTTCTTCTCCCTCGTATTCCTCTCTCGTCCTCCTCTCTGTTTCTTCTCTCTCGTCCTCCTCTCTGTTTCTTCTCTCTCGTCCTCCTCTCTCGTCCTCCTCTCTCGTCCTCCTCTCTCGTCCTCCTCTCTCGTCCTCCTCTGTCGTCCTCCTCTGTCGTCCTCCTCTCTCGTCCTCCTCTCTCGTCCTCCTCTCTCGTCCTCCTCTCTCGTCCTCCTCTCTCGTCCTCCTCTCTCGTCCTCCTCTCTCGTCCTCCTCTCTCGTCCTCCTCTCTCGTCCTCCTCTCTCGTCCTCCTCCCTCGTCCTCCTCCCTCGTCCTCCTCCCTCGTCCTCCTCCCTCGTCCTCCTCCCTCGTCCTCCTCCCTCGTCCTCCTCCCTCGTCCTCCTCCCTCGTCCTCCTCCCTCGTCCTCCTCCCTCGTCCTCCTCCCTCGTCCTCCTCTCTCCTTTTTCTCTCTCTTTCTCCTCTCTAATTTTCCTCTCTCTACCTCCTCTCTCCACCTTCTGTCTCCTCCTTCTCTCTTCTCCACCTCTCTCTTCCTCCTCTCTCTTCCTCCTCTCTGCTCCTCCTCTCTCCTCTTCTTCTCTCTTGCTCCTCACTCCTCCTCCTCACTCCTCCTCCTCTCTTCTTTTCCTCGCTCTTCCGCCTCGCTCTTCCGCCTCGCTCTTCCGCCTCGCTCTTCCGCCTCGCTCTTCCGCCTCGCTCTTCCGCCTCGCTCTTCCGCCTCGCTCTTCCGCCTCGCTCTTCCGCCTCGCTCTTCCGCCTCGCTCTTCCGCCTCGCTCTTCCTCCGTTCTTCTCCTCCTCTCTAGTTCTCCTCGCCCTTCCCCCTCGCCCTTCCCCCTCGCCCTTCCCCCTCGCCCTTCCCCCTCGCCCTTCCCCCTCGCCCTTCCCCCTCGCCCTTCCCCCTCGCCCTTCCCCCTCGCCCTTCCCCCTCGCCCTTCCCCCTCGCCCTTCCCCCTCGCCCTTCCCCCTCGCCCTTCCCCCTCGCCCTTCCCCCTCGCCTTCCTCTTTTTCCTCTCGCTTCCTCCTCTCTCCTTTTCCCCCATCTTCCTCCTTTTTCTTCCTCCTTTTTCTTCCTCCTTTTTCTTCCTCCTTTTTCTTCCTCCTTTTTCTTCCTCCTTTTTCTTCCTCCTTTTTCTTCCTCCTTTTTCTTCCTCCTTTTTCTTCCTCCTTTTTCTTCCTCCTTTTTCTTCCTCCTTTTTCTTCCTCCTTTTTCTTCCTCCTTTTTCTTCCTCCTTTTTCTTCCTCCTTTCTCTTCCTCCTTTTCTTCCTCCTTTCTCTTCCTCCTTTCTCTTCCTCCTTTCTCTTCCTCCTTTCTCTTCCTCCTTTCTCTTCCTCCTTTCTCTTCCTCCTTTCTCTTCCTCCTTTCTCTTCCTCCTTTCTCTTCCTCCTTTCTCTTCCTCCTCTCTCTTCCTCCTCTCTCTTCCTCCTCTCTCTTCCTCCTCTCTCTTCCTCCTCTCTCTTCCTCCTCTCTCTTCCTCCTCTCTCTTCCGTCTCCCTTGTCCTCCTCTCTGTTTCTTCTCCCTCGTCCTCCTCCCTCGTCCTCCTCCCTCGTCCTCCTCCCTCGTCCTCCTCCCTCGTCCTCCTCCCTCGTCCTCCTCCCTCGTCCTCCTCCCTCGTCCTCCTCCCTCGTCCTCCTCCCTCGTCCTCCTCCCTCGTCCTCCTCCCTCGTCCTCCTCCCTCGTCCTCCTCCCTCGTCCTCCTCCCTCGTCCTCCTCCCTCGTCCTCCTCTCTCGTCCTCCTCTCTCGTCCTCCTCTCTCGTCCTCCTCTCTCGTCCTCCTCTCTCGTCCTCCTCTCTCGTCCTCTTCACTCCTCTTCCTCTCTCTTCCTCAACTCACCTCCTCGACACTCTTCCTCCTCTCCCTTTCTCCTCTCCCTTTCTCCTCTCCCTTTCTCCTCTCCCTTTCTCCTCTCCCTTTCTCCTCTCCCTTTCTCCTCTCTCTTCCTCCTCTCCCTTTCTCCTCTCCCTTTCTCCTCTCCCTTTCTCCTCTCCCTTTCTCCTCTCCCTTTCTCCTCTCCCTTTCTCCTCTCCCTTTCTCCTCTCCCTTTCTCCTCTCCCTTTCTCCTCTCCCTTTCTCCTCTCCCTTTCTCCTCTCCCTTTCTCCTCTCCCTTTCTCCTCTCCCTTTCTCCTCTCCCTTTCTCCTCTCCCTTTCTCCTCTCCCTTTCTCCTCTCCCTTTCTCCTCTCCCTTTCTCCTCTCCCTTTCTCCTCTCCCTTTCTCCTCTCCCTTTCTCCTCTCCCTTTCTCCTCTCCCTTTCTCCTCTCCCTTTCTCCTCTCCCTTTCTCCTCTCCCTTTCTCCTCCCTCTTCCTCCTCCCTCTTCCTCCTCCCTCTTCCTCCTCCCTCTTCCTCCTCCCTCTTCCTCCTCTCTCCTTTTTCTCTCTCTTCCTCCTCTCTCATTTTCCTCTCTCTACCTCCTCTCTCTTCCTTCTCTCTCCTTCTTCTCTCTTCTCCACCTCTCTCTTCCTCCTCTCTCTTCCTCCTCTCTGCTCCTCCTCTCTCCTCTTCTTCTCTCTTGCTCCTCACTCCTCCTCCTCCTCACTCCTCCTCCTCACTCCTCCTCCTCTCTTCTTTTCCTCGCTCTTCCGCCGCGCTCTTCCGCCGCGCTCTTCCGCCGCGCTCTTCCGCCGCGCTCTTCCGCCGCGCTCTTCCGCCGCGCTCTTCCGCCGCGCTCTTTCGCCGCGCTCTTTCGCCGCGCTCTTTCGCCGCGCTCTTCCGCCGCGCTCTTCCGCCGCGCTCTTCCGCCGCGCTCTTCCGCCGCGCTCTTCCGCCGCGCTCTTCCGCCGCGCTCTTCCGCCGCGCTCTTTTTCCTCTCTCTTCCTCCGTTCTGCTCCTCCTCTCTAGTTCTCCTCTCTAGTTCTCCTCTCTAGTTCTCCTCGCCCTTCCCCCTCGCCCTTCCCCCTCGCCCTTCCCCCTCGCCCTTCCCCCTCGCCCTTCCCCCTCGCCCTTCCCCCTCGCCCTCCCCCCTCGCCCTCCCCCCTCGCCCTCCCCCTCGCCCTCCCCCCTCGCCCTCCCCCTCGCCCTCCCCCCTCGCGTTCCTCCTTTTCCTCTCTCTTCCTCCTCTCTAATTTTCCTTTCTGTACCTCTTCTCTCTTCCTCCTCTCGCTTCCTCAGCTCTCCTTTCCCCCCTCTTCCTCCTTTCTCTTCCTCCTTTCTCTTCCTCCTTTCTCTTCCTCCTTTCTCTTCCTCCTTTCTCTTCCTCCTTTCTCTTCCTCCTTTCTCTTCCTCCTTTCTCTTCCTCCTTTCTCTTCCTCCTTTCTCTTCCTCCTTTCTCTTCCTCCTCTCTTCCTCCTCTCTCTTCCTCCTCTCTCTTCCTCCTCTCTCTTCCTCCTCTCTCTTCCTCCTCTCTCTTCCTCCTCTCTCTTCCTCCTCTCTCTTCCTCCTCTCTCTTCCTCCTCTCTCTTCCTCCTCTCTCTTCCTCCTCTCTCTTCCTCCTCTCTCTTCCTCCTCTCTCTTCCTCCTCTCTCTTCCTCCTCTCTCTTCCTCCTCTCTCTTCCTCCTCTCTCTTCCTCCTCTCTCTTCCTCCTCCCTCTTCCTCCTCCCTCTTCCTCCTCCCTCTTCCTCCTCCCTCTTCCTCCTCCCTCTTCCTCCTCCCTCTTCCTCCTCTCTCTTCCTCCTCTCTCTTCCTCCTCTCTCTTCCTCCTCTCTCTTCCTCCTCTCTCTTCCTCCTTTCTCTTCCTCCTTTCTCTTCCTCCTCTCTCTTCCTCCTCTCTCTTCCTCCTCTCTCTTCCTCCTCTCTCTTCCTCCTCTCTCTTCCTCCTCTCTCCTCCTCGACTCTGCTCTTCCTCCCTCTTCTTCCTCTCTCTTCCTATTATCTCTTCCTCCTCTCTGTTCTTCCTTTCTCTTCCTCCTCTCTCTTCCTCCTCTCTCTTCCTCCTCTCTCTTCCTCCTCTCTCTTCCTCCTCTCTCTTCCTCCTCTCTCTTCCTCCTCTCTCTTCCTCCTCTCTCTTCCTCCTCTCTCTTCCTCCTCTCTCTTCCTCTTCTCTCTTCCTCTTCTCTCTTCCTCTTCTCTCTTCCTCTTCTCTCTTCCTCTTCTCTCTTCCTCTTCTCTCTTCCTCTTCTCTCTTCCTCTTCTCTCTTCCTCTTCTCTCTTCCTCTTCTCTCTTCCTCTTCTCTCCCCCTCCTCTCTCCCCCTCCTCTCTCCCCCTCCTCTCTCCCCTCCTCTCTCCCCCTCCTCTCTCCCCCTCCTCTCTCCCCCTCCTCTCTCCCCCTCCTCTCTCCCCCTCCTCTCTCCCCCTCCTCTCTCCCCCTCCTCTCTCCCCCTCCTCTCTCCCCCTCCTCTCTCCCCCTCCTCTCTCCCCCTCCTCTCTCCCCCTCCTCTCTCTTCCTCCTCTCTCCAATTCCTCCTCTCTCTTCCTCCTCTCTCCAATTCCTCCTCTCTCTTCCTCCTCTCTCTTCCTCCTCTCTCTTCCTCCTCTCTCTTCCTCCTCTCTCTTCCTCCTCTCTCTTCCTCCTCTCTCTTCCTCCTCTCTCTTCCTCCTCTCTCTTCCTCCTCTCTCTTCCTCCTCTCTCTTCCTCCTCTCTCTTCCTCCTCTCTCTTCCTCCTCCCTCTCCCTCCTCCCTCTTCCTCCTCTCTCCTCCTCCTCTCTCCTTTTTCTCTCTCTTTCTCCTCTCTAATTTTCCTCTCTCTACCTCCTCTCTCCACCTTCTGTCTCCTCCTTCTCTTTCTCCACCTCTCTCTTCAAACTCTCTCTTCCTCCTCTCTGCTCCTCCTCTCTCCTCTTCTTCTCTCTTGCTCCTCCTCCTCACTCCTCCTCCTCTCTTCTTTGCCTCGCTCGTCCGCCTCGCTCGTCCGCCTCGCTCTTCCGCCTCGCTCTTCCGCCTCGCTCTTCCGCCTCGCTCTTCCGCCTCGCTCTTTCTCCTCTCTCTTCCTCCGTTCTTCTCCTCCTCTCTAGTTCTCCTCGCCCTTCCCCCTCGCCCTTCCCCCTCGCCCTTCCCCCTCGCCCTTCCCCCTCGCCCTTCCCCCTCGCCCTTCCCCCTCGCCCTTCCCCCTCGCCCTTCCCCTCGCCCTTCCCCCTCGCCCTTCCCCCTCGCCCTTCCCCCTCGCCCTTCCCCCTCGCCCTTCCCCCTCGCCTTCCTCTTTTTCCTCTCGCTTCCTCCTCTCTCCTTTTCCCCCATCTTCCTCCTTTTTCTTCCTCCTTTTTCTTCCTCCTTTTTCTTCCTCCTTTTTCTTCCTCCTTTTTCTTCCTCCTTTTTCTTCCTCCTTTTTCTTCCTCCTTTTTCTTCCTCCTCTCTCGTCCTCCTCTCTCGTCCTCCTCTCTCGTCCTCCTCTCTCGTCCTCCTCTCTCGTCCTCCTCTCGTCCTCCTCTCTCGTCCTCCTCTCTCGTCCTCCTCTCTCGTCCTCCTCTCTCGTCCTCCTCTCTCGTCCTCCTCTCTCGTCCTCCTCTCTCGTCCTCCTCTCTCGTCCTCTCCTCTCTCGTCCTCCTCTCTCGTCCTCCTCTCTCGTCCTCCTCTCTCGTCCTCCTCTCTCGTCCTCCTCTCTGTTTCTTCTCCCTCGTATTCCTCTCTCGTCCTCCTCTCTCGTCCTCCTCTCTCGTCCTCCTCTCTCGTCCTCCTCTCTCGTCCTCCTCTCTCGTCCTCCTCTCTCGTCCTCCTCTCTCGTCCTCCTCTCTCGTCCTCCTCTCTCGTCCTCCTCCCTCGTCCTCCTCCCTCGTCCTCCTCCCTCGTCCTCCTCTCTCCTCCTCCTCTCTCCTCCTCCTCTCTCCTTTTTCTCTCTCTTTCTCCTATCTAATTTTCCTCTCTCTACCTCCTCTCTCCACCTTCTGTCTCCTCCTTCTCTCTTCTCCACCTCTCTCTTCCTCCTCTCTCTTCCTCCTCTCTACTCCTCCTCTCTCCTCTTCTTCTCTCTTGCTCCTCACTCCTCCTCCTCACTCCTCCTCCTCGCTTCTTTTCCTCGCTCTTCCGCCTCGCTCTTCCGCCTCGCTCTTCCGCCTCGCTCTTCCGCCTCGCTCTTCCGCCTCGCTCTTCCGCCTCGCTCTTCCGCCTCGCTCTTCCGCCTCGCTCTTTCGCCTCGCTCTTCCTCCGTTCTTCTCCTCCTCTCTAGTTCTCCTCGCCCTTCCCCCTCGCCCTTCCCCCTCGCCCTTCCCCCTCGCCCTTCCCCCCTCGCCCTTCCCCCTCGCCCTTCCCCCTCGCCCTTCCCCCTCGCCCTTCCCCCTCGCCCTTCCCCCTCGCCTTCCTCTTTTTCCTCTCGCTTCCTCCTCTCTCCTTTTCCCCATCTTCCTCCTTTTTCTTCCTCCTTTTTCTTCCGCATTTTTCTTCCTCCTTTCTCTTCCTCCTTTCTCTTCCTCCTTTCTCTTCCTCCTTTCTCTTCCTCCTTTCTCTTCCTCCTTTCTCTTCCTCCTTTCTCTTCCTCCTTTCTCTTCCTCCTTTCTCTTCCTCCTTTCTCTTCCTCCTTTCTCTTCCTCCTTTCTCTTCCTCCTTTCTCTTCCTCCTTTCTCTTCCTCCTTTCTCTTCCTCCTTTCTCTTCCTCCTTTCTCTTCCTCCTTTCTCTTCCTCCTTTCTCTTCCTCCTTTCTCTTCCTCCTCTCTCTTCCTCCTCTCTCTTCCTCCTCTCTCTTCCTCCTCTCTCTTCCTCCTCTCTCTTCCTCCTCTCTCTTCCTCCTCTCTCTTCCTCCTCTCTCTTCCGTCTCCCTTGTCCTCCTCTCTGTTTCTTCTCCCTCGTCCTTCTCCCTCGTCCTCCTCTCTCGTCCTCCTCTCTCGTCCTCCTCTCTCGTCCTCTTCACTCCTCTTCCTCTCTCTTCCTCAACTCACCTCCTCGACACTCTTCCTCCTCTCCCTTTCTCCTCTCCCTTTCTCCTCTCCCTTTCTCCTCTCCCTTTCTCCTCTCCCTTTCTCCTCTCCCTTTCTCCTCTCCCTTTCTCCTCTCCCTTCCTCCTCTCCCTTCCTCCTCCCTCTTCCTCCTCCCTCTTCCTCCTCCCTCTTCCTCCTCCCTCTTCCTCCTCCCTCTTCCTCCTCCCTCTTCCTCCTCCCTCTTCCTCCTCCCTCTTCCTCCTCCCTCTTCCTCCTCCCTCTTCGTCCTCCCTCTTCGTCCTCTCTCCTTTTTCTCTCTCTTCCTCCTCTCTCATTTTCCTCTCTCTACCTCCTCTCTCTTCCTTCTCTCTCCTTCTTCTCTCTTCTCCACCTCTCTCTTCCTCCTCTCTCTTCCTCCTCTCTGCTCCTCCTCTCTCCTCTTCTTCTCTCTTGCTCCTCACTCCTCCTCCTCCTCACTCCTCCTCCTCACTCCTCCTCCTCTCTTCTTTTCCTCGCTCTTTCGCCTCGCTCTTTCGCCTCGCTCTTTCGCCTCGCTCTTTCGCCTCGCTCTTTCGCCTCGCTCTTTCGCCTCGCTCTTTCGCCTCGCTCTTCCGCCGCGCTCTTCCGCCGCGCTCTTCCGCCGCGATCTTCCGCCACGCTCTTCCTCCTCTCTCTTTTTCCTCTCTCTTCCTCCGTTCTGCTCCTCCTCTCTAGTTCTCCTCTCTAGTTCTCCTCTCTAGTTCTCCTCTCTAGTTCTCCTCTCTAGTTCTCCTCTCTAGTTCTCCTCGCCCTCCCCCTCGCCCTCCCCCCTCGCCCTCCCCCCTCGCCCTCCCCCCTCGCCCTCCCCCCTCGCCTTCCTCCTTTTCCTCTCTCTTCCTCCTCTCTAATTTTCCTTTCTGTACCTCTTCTCTCTTCCTCCTCTCGCTTCCTCAGCTCTCCTTTCCCCCCTCTTCCTCCTTTCTCTTCCTCCTTTCTCTTCCTCCTTTCTCTTCCTCCTTTCTCTTCCTCCTTTCTCTTCCTCCTTTCTCTTCCTCCTTTCTCTTCCTCCTTTCTCTTCCTCCTTTCTCTTCCTCCTCTCTCTTCCTCCTCTCTCTTCCTCCTCTCTCTTCCTCCTCTCTCTTCCTCCTCTCTCTTCCTCCTCTCTCTTCCTCCTCTCTCTTCCTCCTCTCTCTTCCTCCTCTCTCTTCCTCCTCTCTCTTCCTCCTCTCTCTTCCTCCTCTCTCTTCCTCCTCTCTCTTCCTCCTCTCTCTTCCTCCTCTCTCCTCCTCGACTCTGCTCTTCCTCCCTCTTCTTCTCTCTCTTCCTATTATCTCTTCCTCCTCTCTGTTCCTCCTCTCTCCTCTTCCTTTCTCTTCCTCCTCTCTCTTCCTCCTCTCTCTTCCTCCTCTCTCTTCCTCCTGTCTCCTTCTACTCTCTGTTTCTCCTCTCTCTTTATCCTCTCTCTTCCTCCTCCGTCTTCCCCCTCTCTCTTCCACATTTCTCTTCCTCGTCTCTGCTCCCTTCCTCTTCCTCTCTCTTCCGCCTCTCTCTTCCTCCTCTCTCCTCTTCCTCTGTCTTCCTCGTCACTCTTCCTCCTCTCTTTTCCTCCTCTCTTTACCTCGTCTCTCCCCTTTGTCTCTCTTCCTCCTCTCTTCCTCCTCACTCTTCTCCTCTCTTTTCCTCCTCTCTTTTCTCGTCTCTCCCTTTCCTCTCTCTTTCTCCTCTCTCTTCCTCCTCTCTTTTCCTTCTCTCTCCTCCTCTTCTCCCATCTTCTCTCTTCCTCCTCTCTCTTCCTCCTTTCTCTTCTCCTTTCTCTTCCTTCTCTCTTTTCCTCCTCTCTCCCTTCCTCTCTCTTCCTCCTCTCTCTTCCTCTCTCTCTTCCTCCTCTCTCTTCCTCCTCTCTCTTCCTCCTCTCTCTTCTCCTCTCTCTTCCTCCTCTCTCTTCCTCCTCTCTCTTCCTCCTCTCTCCTCCTACTCTTTCCTTCTTCCTCTCTCTTCCTCCTCTCTCTTTCCTCTCTTCTTCCTCCTCTCTCTTCCTCCTCTCTCTTCCTTCCTCTTTTTCCTCCTCTCCCTTCCTCTCTCTTCCTCCTCTCTTTCCTGCTCTCTTTTCCTCCTCTCTCTCCTTCCTCTCTCTTCCTCCTCTCTGTTCCTCCTCTCTTTTCCTCGTCT
The DNA here is from genome assembly GCF_031877795.1 of Strix aluco. NCBI lineage: Eukaryota > Metazoa > Chordata > Aves > Strigiformes > Strigidae > Strix > Strix aluco. The sequence goes on from NW_027436636.1 coordinate 2,140,697, forward strand.
CTCCTCCTCCTCTTCCTCTCTCTTGCTTCTCTCTCTTCCTCCTCTCTCTTCCTTCCTCTCTTTTCCTCATCTCTACTTTACCTCTATTACCTCCTTTCTCTTCCTCCTCTCTTTTCCTCCTCTCTCCCCTTCCTCTCTCTTCCTCCTCTCTCCTCCTCCTTTTTCCTCTTCCTATCACTTCTCCTCTCTCTTTTCCTCTCTCTTCCTCCTCTCTCCTCCTCCTCTTTCCTCTCTTCTCTCTTCCTCCTCTCTTTTCCTCCTCTCTTTTCCTCCTCTCTCTTCCTCTTTTTTCCTTCCTCTTTTTCCTCCTCTCTTTCCTCGTCTCTCCCCTTCCTCTCTCTTCCTCCTCTCTCTTCCTCCTCTCTATTCCTCCCCTCTTTTCCTCCTTTATCTTCCTCCTCTCTTTTCCTCTCTCTCCTCTTCCTGTTTCTTCCTCTTCTCTCTTCCTCCTCTCTCTTCCTCCTCTCTCTTCCTCCTCTCTCTTCCTCCTCACTCTTCACCCTCTCTCTTCCACCTCTCTTTTCCTCCTCTCTCCTCTTCCTCTTTTTTTTTCCTCACTCTTCCTCCTCTTTCTTCCTCCTCACTTTTCCTCAACTCTCCTTTTCCTCTCTCTTCCTCCTTTCTCTTCCTCCTCTCTTTTCCTCCTCTATCCCCTTCCTCTCTCTTCCTTCTCTGTTTTCCTACTCTCTTTTCCTCCTCTCTCCCCTTCCTCTCACTTACTTCTCTCTCTTCCTCCTCTCTCTTCCTCCTCTCTCTTCCTCACCTATCTTACTCCTCTCTTCTCCTCCTCTTTCCTCTTCCTCTCACTTCCTTCTCGCTCTTCCTCTTCTCTCTTCCTCCTCTCTCTTCCTCCCCTATGTTCCTTCTCTCTCCTCTTCCTCTTTCCTCTTCCACTCACTTCCTTCTCTCTCTTCCTCCTCTCTCTTCCTCCTCTCTCTTCCTCCACTATCTTCCTCCTCTCTCCTCCTCCTCTTTCCTCTGCCTCTCTCTTCCTCCACTCTCTACCTCCTCTATCTTCCTCCTCTCTCCTCCTCCTCTCTCTTCCTCCTCTCTCTTCCTCCTCTCTCTTCCTCTCCTCTTTTCCTCCTTTATCTTCCTCCTCTGTTTCCTCCTCTCTCCCCTTCCTCTCTCTTCCTCCTCTCTGTTCCTCATCTCTCTTCCTCCCCTCTCTTCCCCCTCACTCTTCCTCGTCTCTTTTCCTCATCTCTCCTCCTACTATTCCTCCCTCTTCCTCCTCTCTCCCCTTCCTCTCACTTCCTTCTCTCTCTTCCCCCTCTCTCTTCCTCCCCTCTTTTTCTACTTTATCTTCCTCCTCTCTTTTTTCCTCTCTCCCCTTCCTCTCTCTTCCTCCTCTCTTTCCTCCTCTCTTTTCATCCTCTCTCCCCTTCCTCTCTCTTCCTCCTCTCTCCCTCCTCTCTCTTCCTACTCTCTCTTCCCCCTCTCTCTTCCTCCTCTCTCTTCCTCGTCTCTCCTCCTACTCTTCCTCTCTCTTCCTCCTCTCTTTTCCTCCTCTCTCTTCCTCCTCTCTATTCCTCCTCTCTTTTCCTCCTCTCTCCCCTTCCTCTCACTTCCTTCTCTCTCTTCCTCCTCTGTCTTCCTCCTCTCTCCTCCTCCTCTATCCTCTTCCTCTCTCTTCCTCCTCTCTCTTCCTCCTCTCTCTTCCCCCTCTCTTTTCCTCCTCTCTTTTCCTCGTCTCTCCCCCTCCTCTCTCTTCCCTCCCCTCTTTTCCTCCTTTATATTCCTTCTCTCCTTAATGCTCTCTTTTCCTCCTATCTCCCCTTCCTCTCTCTTCCTCCTCTCTGTTCCTCCTCTCTCTTCCTCCTTTCTCTTCCCCTCACTCTTCCTCCTCCCTTTTCTCGTCTCTCCTCCTCCTCTTTCTCTCTCTTCCTCCTCTCTTTTCCTCCTCTCTCCCCTTCCTCTCTCATCCTCCTCTCTTTTCCTCCTCTCTTTTCCTCATCTCTCTTCCTCCTCTCATTTTCTCCTCTCTTTTCCTCGTCTCTCCCCTTCCTGCCTCTTTTTCCTCTCTCTTCCCTTCTTTATTCCTCCCTCTTTTCCTCCTTTATCTTCCTCCTCTCTTTTCCTCCTCTCTCCCCTTCCCCTCTCTTCTCCTCTGTTTTGACCGCTTTTTTCTCCTCTCTCCCCTCCTCTCTCTTTCTCCTCTCTCTTTATCCCCTCTCTTCCTCCTCCGTCTTCCCCCTCTCTCTTCCACATTTCTCTTCCTCGTCTCTGCTCCTCCTCTTCCTCTCTCTTCCGCCTCTCTCTTCTCCTCTCTCCTCTTCCTCTGTCTTCCTCGTCACTCTTCCTCCTCTCTCTTCCTCCTCTCTTTTCCTCCTCTCTCCCCTTCCTCTCTCTTCCTCCTCTCTTTTCCTCCTCTCTTTTCCTCCTCTCTCTTCCTCCTCTCTCTCATCCTCTCTTTTCCTCCTCTCTTTTCCTACTCTCTCCCCTTCCTCTCACTTCCTCCTCTCTCTACCTCCTCTCTCTTCCTCCTCTACCTTCCTCCTGTCTCCTCCTCCTCTTTCCTCTCCTCTCTCTTCCTCCTCTCTCTTCTCTTCTCTCTTCCTCCTCTCTCATCCTTCTCTCATCCTCCTACTCTTTCCTCTTCCTCCTCTCTTCCTCCTCTCTCTTCCTCCTCACTTTTCTCCTTCCTCTCCTTTTCCTCTCTCCCCTTCCTCTTTCTTGCTTCTCTCTTTTCCTCCTCTCCTTTCCTCCTCTCTCTTCCTCCTCTCTTTTCCTCCTCTCTTTACCTCGTCTCTCCCCTTTCTCTCTCTTCCTCCTCTCTTCCTCCTCACTCTCCTCCTCTCTTTTCTCCTCTCTTATCCTCGTCTCTCCCTTTCCTCTCTCTTCCTCCTCTCTCTTCCTCCTCTCTTTTCCTTCTCTCTCCTCCTCTTCTCCCATTTATCTCTCTTCCTCCTCTCTCTTCCTCCTTTCTCTTCCTCCTTTCTCTTCCTCCTCTCTTTTCCTCCTCTCTCCCCTTCCTCTCTCTTCCTCCTCTCTCTTCCTCCTCTCTCTTCCTCCTCTCTCTTCCTCCTCTCTCTTCCTCCTCTCTCTTCCTCCTCTCTCTTCCTCCTCTCTCTTCCTCCTCTCTCTTCCTCCTCTCTTTTCCTCCTCTCTTTTCCTACTCTCTCCCCTTCCTCTCACTTCCTCCTCTCTCTTCCTCCTCTACCTTCCCCTGTCTCCTTCTTCTCTTTCCTCTTCCTCTCACTTCCTCCTCTCTCTTCCTCCTCTCTCTTCCTCCTTTCTCTTCCTTCTCTCTCCTCCTACTCTTTCCTCTTCCTCTCTCTTCCTCCTCTCTCTTCCTCTCTCTCTTCCTCCTCTCTTTTCCTCCTCTCCCTTCCTCTCTCTTCCTCCTCTCTTTCCTGCTCTCTTTTCCTCCTCTCTCTCCTTCCTCTTTCTTCCTCCTCTCGGTTCCTCCTCTCTTTTCCTCGTCTCTCCTCCTCCTCTTCCTCTCTCTTCCTCCTCTTCTCCTCACTTTCTTCCTCCTCTCTCTTCCCTCCTCACTCTTCCTCCTCTCTCTTCCTCCTCTCTTTTCCTCATCTCTCCTTTACCTCTCTCTACCTCCTTTCTCTTCCTCCTCTCTTTCCTCCTCTCTCCCCTTCCTCTCTCTTCCTCCTCTCTCCTCCTCCTTTTTCCTCTTCCTATCACTTCCTCCTCTCTCTTTTCCTCTCTCTTCTCCTCTATCTTTCTCCTCTCTCCTCCTCCTCTTCCTCTTCTTCTCTCTTCCTCCTCTCTTTCCTCCTCTCTTTTCCTCCTCTCTCTTCTCCTTTCTTTTCCTCCTCTGTTTTCCTCGTCTCTCCCCTTCCTCTCTCTTCCTCCTCTCTCTTCCTCCTCTATATTCCTCCCCTCTTTTCCTCCTTTATCTTCCACCTCTCTTTCTCTCCTCTCTCCTCTTCCTCTTTTTTTTCCCTCACCTATTCCTCCTCTTCTTCCTCCTCACTTTACCTCAACTCTCCTTTTCCTCTCTCTTCTGCTTTCTCTTCTTCCTCTTTTTCCTCCTCTAACCCCTCTCTCTCTTCCTTCTCTGTTTTCCTTCCTCTCTTTTCCTCCTCCTCTCTCCCCTTCCTCTCACTTACTTCTCTCTCTTCCTCCTCTCTCTTCCTCCTCTCTCTTCCTCACCTATCTTCCTCCTCTCTTCTCCTCCTCTTCCTCTTCCTCTCACTTCCTTCTCGCTCTTCCTCCTCTCTCTTCCTCCTCTCTCTTCCTCCCCTATCTCCTCCTCTCTTCTCCTCCTCTTTCCTCTTCCTCTCACTTCCTCCTCTCTCTTCCTCCCTCTCTCTTCCTCCTCTCTCTTCCTCTCCTCTTTTCCTCCTTTATCTTCCTCCTCTGTTTTCCTCCCTCTCCCCTTCCTCTCTCTTCCTCCTCTCTTTCCTCCTCTCTTCTCCTCCTCTTTCCTCTCCTCTCACTTCCTCCTCTCTCTTCCTCCCCTCTCTTCCCCTCACTCTTCCTCGTCTCTTTCCTCATCTCTCCTCCTACTATCCTCCCTCTTCCTCCTCTCCTCCCCTTCCTCTCACTTCCTTCTCTCTCTTCCCCTCTCTCTTCCTCCCCTCTTTTCTCCTTTATCTTCCTCCTCTCTTTTCTCCTCTCTCCCCTTCCTCTCTCCTCTCCTCCTTCTCTTTCCTCCTCTCACTTCCTACTCTCTCTTCCCCCTCTCTCTTCCTCTCCCTCTTCCTCCCTCTCCCTTCCTCTCTCTTCCATCCTCTCTCTTCCTCCCTCTCTCTTCCTACTCTCTCTTCCCCCTCTCTCTTCTCCTCTCTTTTCCTCCTCTCTCCCCTTCCTCTCTCTTCCTCCTCTCTCTTCCTCCTCTCTCCCCTTCCTCTCTCTTCCGCCTCTCTCTTCCTCCTATCTCTTCCCCCTCACTCTTCCTCCTCTCTCTTCCTCGTCTCTCCTCCTCCTCTTCCTTTCTCTTCCTCCTCTCTCTTCCTACTTTCTCCTCTTCAACTCTCTTCCTCCTCTCTTTTCCTCCTCTCTTTACCTCGTCTCTCCCCTTCCTTTCCCTTCCTCCTCTCTCTTCCTCCTCTCTCTTCCTCCCCCTCTTTTTCTCCTTTATCTTCCTCCTCTTTTTCCTCCTCTCTCCCCTTCCTCTCTCTTCCACCTCTCTCCTTTTCCTCTTTCCTCTTCCTCTGACTTCCTCCTCTCTCTTCCTCCTCTCTCTTCCTCCTCTATCTTCCTCCTCTCACCTCCTCCTCTTTCCTCTTCCTCTCTCTTCCTCCTCTCTCTTCTCCTCTCTTTACCTCATCTCTCCTTTTCCTCTCTCTACCTCCTTTCTCTTCCTCCTCTCTTTTCCTCCTCTCTCCCCTTCCACTCTCTTCCACCTCTGTCCTTCTCCTCTTTCCTCTTCCTCTCACTTCCTCCTCTCTCTTCCTCCTCTCTTCCTCGTCTATCTTCCTCCTCTCTCCTCCTCCACTTTCCTCTTCCTCTCTCTTCCTCCTCTCTTTTCCTCCTCTCTCTTCCCCTTCTCTCTTCCTCCTCTCTCTTCCTCGTCTCTCCTCCTCCTCTTTCACTCTCTACCTCCTCTCTCTTCCTCCTGTATCCTCCCTCCTCTGTCTTCCTCCTCACTCTTCCTCCTCTCTCTTCCTCCTCTCTTTTTCTCATCTCTCCTTTTCCTCTCTCTTACTCCTTTCTCTTCTTCCTTTCTTTACTCCTCTCTGCCCTTCCTCTCTCTTCCTCCTCTCTCTTCCTCCTCTCTTTCCTCCTCTCTTTTCCTCCTCTGTCCCCTTCCTCTCTATTCCTCCTCTCTCTTCCCCCTCTCTCTTCCCCCTCTCCTTCCCCCCTCTCTTCCTCCTCTTTCTTCCTCGTCTCTCCTCCTCCTCTTCCACTCTCTTCCTCCTCTCTCTTCCTCCTCTCTCTTCTTTCTCTCTCTTCCTCCTCACTCTTCCTCCTCTCCTTTCCTCCTCTCTTTTTCTCATCTCTCATTTCCTCTCTCTTCTTCCTTTCTCTTCCTCCTCTCTTTCTCCTCTCTCCCCTTCCTCTCTCTTTCTCCTCTCTCTCCTCCTCTTTTATCCTCCTCTCTCCAATTCCTCTCACATCCTTCTCTCTCTTCCACCCTCTCTTCCTCCTCTCTCTTCTCCTCTCTTTTCCTCCTCTCTCCTCCTTCTCTCTCCCCTTCCTCTCACTTCCTTCTCTCTCTCCTCCTCTCTCTCCTCCTTTCTATTCCTCCTCTCTTTTCCTCCTCTCTTTTCTCCTCTCTCCCCTTCATCTCACTTCCTCCTCTCTCTTCCTCCTCTCTCTTCCTCCTCTCTCCTCCTCCACTTTCCTCTTCCTCTCACTTCCTCCTCTCTCTTCTACTCTCTCTTCCTCCTCTATCGTCCTCCTCTATCTTCCTCCTCTCACCTCCTCCTCTTTCCTCTCCTCTCTCTTCCTCCTCTCTCTTTCTCCTCTCTTTTCCTCCTCTCTCCTTTTCCTCTCTCTTCCTCCTCTCTCTTCCTCCTCTCTTTTCCTCCTCTCTCTTCCCCCTCTCTTTCCTCCTCTCTTTTCCTCCTCTCTCCCCTTCCTCTCTCTTCCTCCTATCTCTTCCTCCTCTTTCCTCTTCCTCTTTCTTCCTCCTCACTCTTACTCCTCTGTCTTCGTCCTCTCTTTTCCTCAACTCTCCTTTTCCTCTGTCTTCCTTCTTTCTCTTCCTCCTCTCTTTTCCTCCTCTCTCCCCTTCCTCTCCCTCCTCCTCTCTTTCCTCCCCTCTTTTCCTCCTATCTCCCCTTCCTCTCACTTCCTTCTCTCTTTTCCTCCTCTCTTTTCCTCCTCTCTTTACCTCGTCTCTCCCCTTCTCTCTCTTCCTCCTCTCTCTTCCTGCCCTCTTTTCCTCCTTTATCTTCCTCCTCTCTTTTCCTCCTCTCTTCCCTTTCTCTCTCTTCCTCCTCTCTTTTCCTCCTCTCTTTTCTTCCTCTCTCCCCTTCCTCTCACTTCCTCCTCTCTTCCTCCTCTCTCTTCCTCCTCTCTCTTCCTCCTCTCTCTTCCTCATCACTCTTCCTTCTCTCTCTTCCTCCTCTCTTTTACTCATCTCTCCCCCTTCCTCTCTCTTCCTCCTCTCTCCTCCTTTTTTCTCTTTCCTCTTCATCTCTCTTCTTCCTCTCTCTTCCTCCTCTCTCTTCCTCCTCTCTTTTCCTCTTCTCTCTTTCTCCTCTCTCTTCCTTCTCTATCTTCCTCCTCTCTTTTCCTCCTCTCTTTTTCTCCTCTCTTTACCTCCTCTCTCCCTTTCCTCTCTCTCCTCCTCTCTCTTCCTCCTCTCTCTTCCTGCCCTCTTTTTCTCCTTTATCTTCCTCCTGTCTTTTCCTCCTCTCTCCCCTCCTCTCACTTCCTCCTCTCTCTTCCTCCTCTCTCTTCTTCCTCTCTCTTCCTCTTCTATCTTCCTCCTCACTCTTCCTCCTCTCTTTTCCTCCTCTCTTTTCCTCCTCTCTCCTCTTCCTCTCTCTTCCTCCTCTCACTTCATCTTCTCCTCCTCCCTTCTTTTCCTCTCTCTTATTCCTCTCTCTTCCTCCTCTCTCTTCTTCCTCTCTTTTCCTCCTCTATTTTTCTCCTCTCTGTTCCTCGTCTCTCTTCTTCTCCTCTCTTCCTCCTCTCTTTTCCTCCTCTCTCTTCCTCCTCTCTCTTCCTCATCTTTTCTTTTCCTTTCTCTTCTTCGTCTCTATTCCTCCTCTCTTTTCCTCCTTTATCTTCCTCTCTCCTTTCTCCTCTCTCCCCTTCCTCTCTCTTCCTCCTCTCTCTTCCTCCTCTTTCCTATTCCTCTCTCTTCCTCCTCTCTCTTCCTCCTCTCTCTTCCTCCTCTCTCTTCCCCCTCTCTGTTCCTCCTCTCTCTTCCTCGTCGCTCCTCGTCCTCTCCACTCTCTTCCTCCTCTCTCTTCCTCCTCACTCCTCATCCTCTCTCTTCCTCCTCTCTTTTCCTCATTTCTCCTTATCCTCTCTCTTCCACCTTTCTCTTCTTCCTCTTTTTTCCTTCTCTCTCCCCTTCCTCTCTGTTCCTCCTCTCTTATCTCCTCTCTTTTCCTCTTCTCTCCCTTCTCCTCTCTTCCTCCTCTCTCTTCCTCCTCTCTCTTCCTCCTCTCTCTTTCTCCTCTCTCTTTCACCTCTCTCTTCCTCCTCTCTCATACTCGTCTCTCCTCCTCCTCTTTCACTCTCTTCCTCCTCACTCTTCCTCCTCTCTCTTCCTCCTCTCTTTTCCTCATCTCTCCTTTTCCTCTCTCTTACTCCATTCTCTTTCTCCTCTCTTTTACTCCTGTCTCCCCTTCCTCTCTCTTCCTCCTCTCTTTCCTCCTCTCTTTTCCTCCTCTGTCCCCTTCCTCTCTATTCCTCCTCTCTCTTCCTCCTCTCTCTTCTTCCTCTCTCTTCCTCCTCACTCTTCCTCCTGTCCTTTCCTCCTCTCTTTTTCTCATCTCTCATTTTCCTCTCTCTTTCTCCTTTCTCTTCCTCCTCTCTTTTCCTCCTCTCTCCCCTTCCTCTCTCTTCCTCCTCTCTCTTCCTCCTCTCTTTTCCTCCTCTCTCCCCTTCCTCTCACTTCCTTCTCTCTCTTCCTCCTCTTTCTTCCTCCTCTCTCTTCCTCCTCTCTTTTCCTCCTCTCTCCTCCTCCTCTCTCCCCTTCCTCTCACTTCCTTCTCTCTCTTCCTCCTCTCTTTTCCTCCTCTCTCTTCCTCCTTTCTCTTCCTCCTCTCTTTTCCTCCTCTGTTTTTCTCCTGTCTCCCCTTCATCTCACTTCCTCCTCTCTCTTCCTCCTCTCTTTTCCTCCTCTCTCTTCTCCTCTCTTTTCCTCCTTTCTTTACCTCGTCTCTCCCCTTCCTCTCTCTTCCTCCTCTTTCTTCCTCCCCTCTTTTCCTCCTTTATCTTCCTCCTCTCTTTTCCTCCTCTCTCCCCTTCCTCTGTCTTCCCCCTCTCTTTCCTCCTCTCTTTCTCCTCTCTCCCCTTTCTCTCTCTTCCCCCTCTCTTTCCTCCTCTCTTTTCTCCTCTCTCCCCTTCCTCTCTCTTCTCCTATCTCTTCCTTCTCTTCCTCTTCCTCTCTCTTCCTCCTCTTTCTTCCTCCTCTCTCCTCTTCCTCTCTCTTCCTCCTCACTCTTACTCCTCTCTCTTCCTCCTCTCTTTTCCTCAACTCTCCTTTTCCTCTGTCTTCCTTCTTTCTCTCCTCCTCTCTTTTCCTCCTCTCTCCCCTTCCTCTCTCTTCCTCCTCTCTTTTCCTCCTCTCTTTCCTCCTCTCTCCCTTTCCTCTCACTTCCTTCTCTCTTTTCCTCCTCTCTTTTCCTCCTCTCTTTACCTCGTCTCTCCCCTTACTGTCTCTTCCTCCTCTCTTTTCCTCCTCTCTCTTCCTGCCCTCTTTTCCTCCTTTATCTTCCTCCTCTCTTTCCCTCCCTCTCCCCTTCCTCTCTTTCCTCCTCTCTCTTCCTCTCTCTCTCCTTATCACTCTCTCCTCTCTCTTCCTCCTCTCTTTTCCTCATCTCTCCCTTTCCTCTCTCTTCCTCCTCTCTCGTCTTTCTCTCTCTTCCTCCTCTCTCTCCACCTCTCTCTTCCTCCTCTCTCTTCCTCCTCTCTTCCTCCTCTCTTTTCCTCCTCTCTCTTCCTCCTCTATCTTCGTCATCTCTCCTCCTCCTCTTTCCCCTTCATCTCACTTCTTCCTCTCTCTTCCTCCTCTCTCCTCCTCCTCTTCCTCTTCCTCTCACTTCCTCCTCTCTCTTCCTCCTCACACTTCCTCCTCTCTCTTCCTCCTCTCTCTTCCTCCTCTCTCTTCCTCCTCTCTCTTCCTCCTCTCTCTTCCTCCTCTCTCTTCCTCCTCTCTCTTCGTCCTCTCTCTCGTCCTCTCTTTTCCTCCTCTCTTTACCTCGTCTCTCCCCTTCCTCGCTCTTCCTCCTCTCTCTTCCTCCCCTCTTTTCTCCTTTATCTTCCTCCTCTCTTTCCTCCTCTCTCCCCTTTCTCTCTCTTCCCCCTCTCTTTCCTCCTCTCTTTTCCTCCTCTCTCCCCTTCCTCTCTCTTACTCCTATCTCTTCCTCCTCCTTCCTCTTCCTCTCTATTCCTCCTCTCTCTTCCTCCTCTCTCCTCTTCCTCTCTCTTCCTCCTCACTCTTACTCCTCTCTCTTCCTCCTCCTTTCCTCACTCTCCTTTTCCTCTGTCTTCCTTCTTTCTCTTCCTCCTCTCTTTCCTCCTCTCTCCCCTTCCTCTCTCTTCCTCTCCTCTTTTCCTCCTCTCTTTTCTTCCTCTCTCCCCTTTCTCTCACTTCCTTCACTTTTTCCTCCTCTCTTTTTCTCCTCTCTTACCTCGTCTCTCTTCTTCCTCTCTCTTCCTCCTCTCTCTTCCTCCTCTCTCTTCCTCCTCTCTCTTCCTCCCTCTCTTCCTCCTCTCTTTTACTCCTCTCTCCCCTCCTCTCACTTCCTCCTCTCTCTTCCTCCTCTCTCTTCTCCTCTCTCTTTCTTATCACTCTTCCTCCTCTCTCTTCCTCCTCTTTCCTCATCTCTCACCTTCCTCTCTCTTCCTCCTCTCTCCTCCTTTTTCTCTTTCCTCTTCATCTCTCTTCTTCCTCTCTCTTCCTCCTCTCTCTTCCTCCTCTCTTTTCCTCCTCTCTCTTCCTCCTCTCTCTCTTCCTCTATCTTCCTCATCTCTCCTCCTCCTCTTTCCCCTTCATCTCACTTCTTCCTCTCTCTTCCTCCTCTCTCCTCCTCCTCTTTCCTCTTCCTCTCACTTCCTCTTCTCTCTTCCTCCTCTCTCTTCCTCCTCTCTCTTCCTCCTCTCTCTTCCTCCTCTCTTTTCCTCCTCTCTCTTCCTCCTCTCTTTTCCTCCTCTCTTTACCTCGTCTCTCCCCTTCCTCTCTCTTCCTCCTCTCTCTCCTTCCTCCCCTCTTTTCCTCCTTTATCTTCCTCCTCTCTTTTCCTCCTCTCTCCCCTTCCTCTCTCTTCCTCCTATCTCTTCCGCCTATTTCCTCTTCCTCTCTCTTCCTCCTCTCTCTTCCTCCTCTCTCCTCTTCCTCTCTCTTCCTCCTCACTCTTACTCCTCTCTCTTCCTCCTCTCTTTTCCTCAACTCTCCTTTTCCTCTGTCTTCCTTCTTTCTCTTCCTCCTCTCTTTCCTCCTCTCTCCCCTTCCTCTCTCTTCCTCCTCTCTTTTCCTCCTCTCTTTTTCTCCTCTCTTTACCTCGTCTCTCCTCTTCCTCTCTCTTCCTCTTCTCTCTTCCTCCTCTCTCTTCCTGCCCTCTTTTCGTCCTTTATCTTCCTCCTCTCTTTTCCTCCTCTCTCCCCTTCCTCTCTCTTCCTCCTCTCTTTTCCTCCTCTCTTTTCCTCCTCTCTCCCCTTCCTCTCACTTCCTCCTCTCTCTTCCTCCTCTCTCTTCCTTCTCTCTCTTCCTTATCACTCTTCCTCCTCTCTCTTCCTCCTCTCTTTTCCTCATCTCTCCCCTTCCTCTCTCTTACTCTCCTCTCCTCCTTTTTCTCTTTCCTCTTCATCTCTCTTCTTCCTCTGTCTTCCTCCTCTCTCTTCTTCCTCTCTTTTATTCCTCTCTCTTCCTCCTCTCTCTTCCTCCTCTATCTTCCTCATCTCTCCTCCTCCTCTTTCCTCTTCCTCTCACTTACTCCTATCTCTTCCTCCTCTCTCTTCCTCCTCTCTTTTCCTCCTCTCTTTTCCTCCTCCCTCTTCCTCCTCTCTTTTACTCTGCTCTCCACTTCCTCTCTCTTCCTCCTCTCTTTTCCTCAACTCTCCTTATCCTCTGTCTTCCTTCTTTCTTTTCCTCCTCTCTTTTCCTTCTCTCTCCCCTTACTCTCTCTTCCTCCTCTCTCTTCCTCCTCTCTCTTCCTGCCCTCTTTTCCTCCTTTATCTTCCTTCTCTCTTTTCATCCTCTCTCCCCTTCCTCTCTCTTCCTCCTCTCTTTTCCTCCTCTCTTTCCTTCTCTCTCCCCTTCCTCTCACTTCCTCCTCTCTCTTCCTCCTCTCTCTTCCTCCTCTCTCTTCCTTATCACTCTTCCTCCTCTCTCTTCCTCCTCTCTTTTCCTCATCTCTCCCCTTCCTCTCTCTTCCTCTTCTTTCCTCCTTTTTCTCTTTCCTCTTCATCTCTCTTCTTCCTCTCTCTTCATCCTCTCTCTTCCTCCTCTCTTTTCCTCCTCTCTCTTCCTCCTCTCTCTTCCTCCTCTATCTTCCTCATCTCTCCTCCTCCTCTTTCCCCTTCATCTCACCTCTTCCTCTCTCTTCCTCCTCTCTCCTCCTCCTCTTTCCTCTTCCTCTCACTTCCTCCTCTCTCTTCCTCCTCTCTTTTCCTCCTCTCTCCTCTTCATCTCTCTTCCTCCCCTCTTCCTCCTCTCACTTCCTCCTCTCTCCTACTCCTCTCTCTTCCTCCTCTGTATTCCTCCTCTCATTTCCTCCTCTCTCCTTTTCCTCTCTCTTCCTCCTTTCTCCTATTCCTCCCTCTCACTCCTCTCCCTTCCCCCTCTGTCATCTTCCTCTCTCTTCCTCCTCTCTCTCTCCTTGTCTCTCCTCTTTCTCTCTCTTCCTCCTCTCTCCTCTTCCTCTATCTTCCTATTCTCTCTTCCTCTTTTCTTTTCCTCCTCTCTATTTTTCCTGTCTCTTCCTCCTCTCTCTTCCTCCTCTCTTTTCCTCCTCTCTCCCATTCCTCTCTCTTCCTCCACTCTCCTCCTCCTAACTTCTTTTCCTCTTTCTTTCTGCTTTTCCTTCCTCCCCTCTCCTCTTCCTCTCTCTTTCCCCTGTCTTTTCCTCCTCTCACATCCTCCTCTATCCTATTCCTCTCTCTTCCTCCTCTCTCCTTTCCTCTCACTTCCTTCTTTCTCCTCTTCCTCCCTCTCCCTCCTCTCTCTTCCTCTCTCTCTTCCTCCTCTCTCTTCCTCCTCTCTCTTCCTCCTCTCTCCTCTTCCTCTTTCATCCTCGTCTCTCTTCCTCCTCTCTTTTCCTCCTCTCTCGGCCTCCTCTGTCCTCTTCCTATCTCTTCCTCCTCTCTCTTCCTCCTCTCTTTTCCTCCTCTCTCCCATTCCTCTCTCTTCCTCCTCTCTTCTCCTCCTCTCTTCTTTTCCACTTTCTTCCTCCTCTCTTCTCCTCCTCTCTCCTCTTCCTCTCTCTTCCTCCTCTCTCATCCTCCTCTCTATACATCCTCTCTCATCCTCCTCTCTTTTCCTCTTCTCTTTTCCTCCTCTATCATCCTCCTCTCTCTTCCTCCTCTCTATTCCTCCTCACTCCTTTTCCTCTCTCTTCCTCCTTTCTCCTCTTCCTCCCTCTCCCTCCTCTCTCTTCCTCCTCTGTCTTCCTCCTCTCTCTTCCTCCTCTCTCCTCCTACTCACTCTATTTCTCCTCTCTCTTCGTCCTCTCTTTTCCTCCTCTCTCTTCCTCCTCTCTTTTCCTCCTCTCCTCTTCCTTTCTCTTCCTCCTCGCTCTTCCTCCTCTCTCTTTCTACTCTCTCCCCTTCCTCTGTCTTCCTCCTCTCTCTTCCTCCTCTCTATTCCTCCTCCCTCCTTTCCTCTCTCTTCCTCCTCTCTCCTTTTCCTCTCTCTTCCTCCTCTCTCTTCCTCCTCTCTTTTCCTCCACCTGTTACTCCTCTCTCCTTTTCCTCTCTCTTCCTCATGTCTCATTTTCCTCTCTCATCCTCCTATCTCTTCCTCCTATCTCTTCCTCCTCTCTCCTCTTCCTCTGTCTTCCTCCTCTTATTTTCTCCTCTCTCCTTTTCCTCTCTCTTCCTCCTTTCTCCTCTTTCTCCCTCTCACTCCTCTCTCTTCCTCCTCTCTCTTCCTCCTCTCTCTTCCTCCTCTCTCTTCCTCCTCTCTCTTCCTCCTCTCTCTTCCTCCACTCTCTTCCGCCTCTCTCTTCCTCCTCTCTCCTCCTACACTCTCTTCCTCCTCTCTCTTCCTCCACTGCTTCCTCCTCTCTTTCCTCCTCACTTCTCCTCCTCTCTCTTCATCCTCTCTCTGCCTCCTCTCTCTTTCTCCTCTAGTTTCCTCCTCTCTTTTCCTCCACCTCTTCCTCCTCTCTCCTTTTCCTCTCTCTTTATCTTCTCTCATTATCCTCTCTCTTCCTCCTCTCTTTTCCTCTTCTCTCCTCTTCCTCTCTCTTCCTCCTAAATTTTTCTCCTCTCTCCTCCTCTCTCTTCCTCCTCTCTCTTCCTTCTCTCTATTCCTCCTCTCTCTTTTTCATCTCTCTTCCTCCTTTGTACTCTTTCTCCCTCTCCCTCCTCTTCTTTCCTCCTCTCTCTTCCTCCTCTTTCTTCCTCCTCTCTCCTCCTACTCTCTCTCTTCCTCCTCTCTCTTCCTCCTCTCTTTTCCTCTCTATCTTCCTCTTATCTTTTCCTCCTCTCTCCTCTTCCTCTGTCTTCCTCCTCTCTCTTCCACCACTCTTTCCTCCTCTTTCCGCCTCCTCTGTCCTCTTCCTCTCTCTTCTTCCTCTCTCTTCTCCTCTCTTTTCCTCCTCTCTCCCATTCCTCTCTCTTCCTCCTGTCTCCTTCTGCTCTCTTCTTTTCCTCTTTCTTCTTCCTCTCATTTCCTCCTTTCACCTCTTCATCTCTCTTCCTCCTCTCTCCTCCTCCTCTCTCCTTTTCCTCACTCTTCCTCCTCTCTCTTCCTCCTCACGCCTCCTCCTCTCTCTTCCTCCTCTCTTTTCCTCCGCTCTCCTCCA